>NW_005370081.1:497904-549001 GCF_000412655.1 Myotis brandtii | reverse complement strand
TTATAAAGAAAATATTAATCCACTTGTCTGGCCTATTTGCTGATGAATTAGAGACTTGGAAAAGGTCCCAAGTGCTCCCTGGGACAAGCACGACCTCTTTTGTTGCTACACCAGGGTGGGGCACTGTGAGGTCTTAAAATAGCCATCAGGATGGAAGAATTTCTTTTTAAAAAAAATATTTTTTTATTGATTTTAGAGAGAGAGGGAGAGGGAGAGGGAGAGGGAGAAACATCAATGATGAGAACTGTTGATGGGCTGCCTCCTGCATGCCCTCCACTGGGCATCAAGCCCACAACCTGGGCATGTGCCCTGACTGGGAATTGAACCGTGACCTCCTGGTTCATAGGTTGACCCTCAACCATTGAGCCACACCAGCAGGGCTCTTTTCTTTTTTTTCTGAAGTATTTTGACTATTATGTGAAATATGCTTTCTCTCTGTTTCTTTTTTTCACTTTTCTACCTTCCTTTGGGTTGTTTGAATTTTCTTTGTTTAAACAGGGATGGGGTTTGGGGGGATGGCACTAGAATTACAAGCTTATCAATAAATACCTTTACCAGAATATTCCTCAAAAAACTCAAATTTATCATGTCAGGAAAATGAACCTACCACCTCTACCCCTCAACCTGCCTTTTCTCCCGGGTCTGTATCCCTCGTGGGATACCACTTTCTGCCAAGGCATCCGGGCTGGGGATCTGATGGCTACTTTGTCGTTTCTGACTTTTCAAGTCCTACAGATTGAGAAGGATTCGCCACGAAGCTGCAGAGCCCCTTGCTTGCAAGGGGTTCTCATGGGAGAGGCTCGGGAATGCTTTACGTGGCCGTGTGTTTCTGTAGAATTTGCAAAAGGAAACTATTTTAAGTGCAAACAGTGAAGATGGATGGCTCTTTCTACTCTGACTTTTCCTCAAGCTCCTCATGTTGGCGTGGCCCTCGGCATCTTTGGGATCTCACTAGGGAAAGGAGAGCTGGAGATACATTTAGTTTGGGTTTAGCCAGATACATGTATGTTATTTGTGTCACTTCCAGGTGTAGTTATGTTGCTGCCCGTCTTTCCAGTGTAGGAATGGTTTCTAGGGTCACCATTCTGATTCAGCCAGCTCAGTGATAAACAGGTCCCACAGCACCTGTTTTAGGAAATCTATAGACAGCAGAGGAGAAACAAGATTTGACGTGGGGCCAGAAGCCAGCCTATGGGAAATTCTTCCAGTCATTGTATGTATAAAGTTTTAAGCATGAAGTCTATTCTCATCCATGCCTATTTGAAACAGAAGTTCTCTCCTAGTGAATATATTCGATAAGGCAACATCTGCAATTAAAACATACACACCTATATACACACATCTTTTTTGAACAATTCAGGAAACATATTTTACTAGAAATCTTGTGTAATAAGGCACAAACTGCAGGAATACCAGAAATAGAAGCATTCCCGAGTGTGAAATTAAATGTATGCATCTACCATATAAGATAGCATCTTAGTTTATCTAGCCCAGCTGGTGTGGCTCAACCCAGCCAGTGTTGCACAGTGGTTAAGGATAAACCTATGAACCAGAAAGTCACGGTTTGATTCCCAGTGATGGCACATGTGTGGGTTGCAGGCCAATCCCCAATAGGGGGCATGCAGGGGGCAGCTGATCAATGCCTCTCATCATTGATGTTTCTATCTCTCTTCCCCTCTCCCTTCCTCTCTGAGATCAGTAGAAAGATATGTTTTTTAAGAAGTGCTGATGCATAAGAGGATCTAATTGAACTCCCGGCTCAGTTTATTATGAAGGCAGGTGGCCCATTTCTGAATTGGCAATGGAAGGTACCAACACTCCAAGTGAAATCCCAGCCTCACAGCCCCATGTGCTTTCTAACGCGTGGCTAAGAGAAAGGCTGCTGTGGACGAGTGCCTGCGAAGTGCACCCTGGACTCACCTCTAGAGAGAATGTTTAATGTTGCCGCGTTAGCAGAGCAGTGGGGTTGCGTGACTACCGCCTCCCATGGCTTCTCGAAGAATGACTGTTAGTGCTTTGTGCCTTGGTTGGTGGCCCTCAACCTACACTGAGGGACATTATACACAATTTGGTCTGTGACATTGATCCCCTATCTATGTAGAGACATTGAGGCTGTCACTTCTTATGTCCACAGGGGTCCCTCTAAGGACCACTCATAGAAGTGAACATGCTCTTTGGTCTCACTCTGTGGAACAGTTGCTTTTCCTTAGCAACTTGAAAGTACTCTGGATCTTATAATGGGTCATATCTCCCCTCCCCATCAGAGGCTAGGGTCTTAGAGCTAAGTTGGTGAAAAACCATGAGACCCCACAAAGGGGACTAAATATCTCAGATTGGCGCCACCGGTGAGTATGGAGTCAGAACATGGGGTGTTGGCAAGATGCCGTAGGGCCGTGCTGCCATGCTGAGTGCCGGGGAACCCCTCCCTGGGCAAGGGCTGGAGATGAACACAGGTCCCTCTAAACCAGTCTTACAGAGGTGCCTGCAGAGAGCATCCCTCCCGCTTAGAGTTAGGGTTAGGCTCAGCTATGGTAGGGCGATGACATAGAGACAGGCACATCTCCCTCACCGCTTTACCTCTTTTTACACGCATGGCATTGCTGGAACCCCGTGGGCACCGTATGTGAAATGAAGCACTGTGTGCTTTCCACTGTTTCACCATCCCGTCCCCAAAGTTCGCTTCTGTTATGTAAGCCAGGGAAGCGGACGCTGTAGACATTAAAAGTGTTGGCTTTGAGTCAGAGGGCCAATTTCAAATCCTGCCCCCACACCCACTAGCTGAGTGGCTGGGGGTAAGACACTGAGCCTCTTCATCTGTAGACAGGAACAAAAGCACTGCTCACCGAACACAGCTGCTACAGGAGACACGTGACCTAACACTGTGCACCGCCTCGCTCGGAGCCTGGCCCAGCAATGGCTGTGGGCTATGAAGAAACACACTCTGGTGCGTAAGAGTTGGGCATGGGATTGAATGTGCCTGGGTTCACCTTCCAGCTCTTCCCTGCCCAACTGTGAAACTTCGGGCATGTTTCTAACTTCTTTATGCCTCAACTTTTCCATCTGCAAAATGGGCTCATAATCTGTCTAAAGCTCCTGGCACACATCCTGTGCGAAGTGTGTGCTCCATAAATGACAGCTCTCATTGCCTGCTGTTTACTGATCACGCCTGCTGGGCAAGAGGGACCGCCTGAGGGAGGTGTGAGAGCCCTGTGGTAATGGGAACCCTTGGTGGTAACAGGAGGCTGAGTGTCAGTTTTCCAACTGAAAATGGGATTCTCCCGGCCCATTGCCGCCCCCCCACCACCACCCCCTGCCCCCGCGGCTGCTGTGGGCATCAGCCTTCCCTCAGGCTCCTCCAGAGAGAGCAGACAGGTTCGTGCTACCGTGGTGTACCCCCGTGTTCACCACCACCATGTCCCAAACTGGAGCTTCTGGAAGATGCTCAGGACATTTCCTTAGCGAAGGGGGAGGGGGTGGGTGCTTCCAACAGGAGCAACGGGCATTCCGCGCCCTGGCAGCAGGGTTTGGCGACAGGAAAAGAAAAACCAACTTTTCTCCCGTTAGACCTGCGGTGGGGAAGTTCAGAGCCGGAAAGCTAAATGCTGCCCCCTGCTGGTCGTTTTCTGTGTCGCAGCATCAAAATGTTAGTTGCACAAGCTCTTATCTAAACTTAGCCATGGGAAGAGGAAGACCCTGTGGACGGACCAGCACGATCTGCAGGCATCCAGAAGGAGGATGTTACAGGTGGTCAGGCCCATCTGGATAATGTCCCTCTTGACGAACTCATACTCCGTTGATTAGTAATCCCAGTTATACCCGCGAACAAGGACCTGGAGACAGTCCCACAACCGAAAGGAGCTAAGTCTGCCACAACCCCAGGAGCTGGGAAGAGGACCCAGAAGTACGGAGGAGACCACAATCCGACCACCACCCTGATTTCAGCCTGTGAGACCCTGAGCAGAAAACCCAGCTGCGTCTCGCTAAGACTTCTGGCCTGTGAGCGAACAAATGGGTGCTGTTTCAAGCTGCTAAATTTGTGACATTATTCACATGTTAGACACTTGCAATATGTTCCCCGTCTCTCACTCACTTTTCCATATCTTTCATTTTTTCTCTTCTCTGAGCATCAATTTCAGTGTTTTCTACAGAGCTAACTTCAATTTCCTTAAACTCTTCTTTTTTAAAATATATTTATATATTTATTGATTTCAGAGAGGAAGAGAGAGGGAGAGAGAGATAGAAACATCAATGATGAGACAGAATCATTGATCAGCTGCCTCCTGCACACCCCCACTAGGGACTGAGCCCAAAACCCGGACATATGCCCTTGACCGGAATTGAACCCAGGACCCTTCAGTCTGCAGGCAGACGCTCTATCCACTGAGCAAAACCGGCTAGGGCAATCTCTTCTGTTTTGTCTAACTTGCTGTTAAACATACCTATTGGATTCTTAATCTCAATTATTCTTTTCAATCCTATAATTTCTACTTATTTGTTTGTTTGCAGTCACTACAGGTTTCCCTGTATTCCCTCCCCCTTTTTTCCTTTTTAAAATTGAGATATAATTGACATACAGCAATTGTGTAAGTTTAAGGTGTACAGTGTGCTGCTTTGATACATTTATATATTGTCCTATGATTACCACCGCAGCTCAGCTAACACCTCTGTTGTGTCACATAATTATCATTTCTTTTTTTGTGGTGAGAAATTTAAGACCTGGTCTCTTGGCAACGTTGAAGCATGTACTACAGCATTGCTGACTATCATTGCCATGCCTGCAGTGGCTCTCCTGACTTATTCATTTTCTAGTTTCGAGTTTTATTTAATTCCTCTTAAAAACAAATTCCAAGTATTGGTGAAATTCCCCACATTTTCATCTGTTCTTTATGACTATTAATCATGGTTATGTTTACATTTGTGTCTGATAACTTCTGATGAGAAGTGGGATTATTTGTGGGTCTCTTGCTATTTTTTTCTCTCTTGGTTTTCCATCCTTCGGCCCTGTCTCCTGGTAGACCAGGTGTCTGAACTGCAGAGACTAAGTGAGGGTGGTGTTACCTTCCACAAGAGGTGATGCAGGTTCCTCCATTGTGCAGTGAGAGCCTGGGCAGGTCGCGGCCCGTCAGTGCCTGAGGTGGTTCGAAGCTGGGTGTGGGGCTTTGGGAGGGTGCTCTGTGCTCATTGTGTTCTAGGCGCGCAGCCCTTTCAACGTGAATGCTCCCAATGACAGCTGCACGCATTTCTTCAGGTTCTTTCCATGTCTATTATGTCTTGGGATACATTTTCCCTATACTGGACGCTCTTCATCTATCTTCCATATCTGTACTTTTCTCTCTAATCTGTTGAATTGTTTATTCATTCCAAGCACATGTCACTTGATTTGGGGTAAGATAAAGAAATACCCCATTTCTTTTTGAGTTTTCCGGTGTTTGTTCTTTTGCTGTTCCCGGTATATTGTTTATTTCTGATATGTTTCTTTTTCACTTTCATTCTTTTTTAAAAATATGTTTTTATTGAGTTTTAGAGAGAGAGGAAGGTAGAGGGATAGAGAGATAGAATCATCAATGAGAGAGAAACATCATCAATCGGCTGCCTCTTGCATGCCCCTGGCTGGGAATCAAGCCCACAATCAGGGCATGTGCCTTGACTGGGAATTGAACCACTAGTCTATGTGGACTAGTGTGTGTGTGTTGGGTGTGTTCACTTGAGGGTATGTGGGGGTGGGGTGTAATGTGTGTGATGTGATGGTTG
Source organism: Myotis brandtii (assembly GCF_000412655.1). Lineage (NCBI taxonomy): Eukaryota > Metazoa > Chordata > Mammalia > Chiroptera > Vespertilionidae > Myotis > Myotis brandtii. The sequence continues at coordinate 543,250 of NW_005370081.1, read as the reverse complement.
GTGTGTGTGATATGTTGTGTGTGTGTGTAGATGGTGTGTGTGTTGTGTGTCTGCGCTGTGTGATGATGCGTATGTGTGAGTGTACATTAATGTGTGAGTGTGTGTGTGGTGGGTATGTTCTCATGAGTGTGGACAGATGTGTGATGTGCAACCTGTGTGAGTCTACACAGCATAGTGTGTGTGTGTGTGTGTGTGTGTGTGTGTGTGTGTGAGTGTGGGGAGGGCAGGGCTGGACTGGGGGGCCGGCCAGGACACCAGTGCCTCTAGCAGCACACGTGTCAGGTTCACGGCCCCCGGGCACCCACCCGGAGTCACGGCCCAGCTAGGTCTGCATGCCCAGCTGAGGCCTGCTTCATGTGTCCAGTGCATGTTCCTTTGTTTTAAACATGGCCAAATTTTTGGCACAGACGGGATTTCACATGGGGCCCATCCCTGACTGCAGACATTGTCCGGGTCAACCAGCTGCCCAAGCTCCAGCAGGCCCTCCACCCACAGAAGAGCCCCCTTGCCTGGGACCAGTAACCAGCCAACCCAAAAGAGCCGTTTCCCCACCCCCTTCCCTCCCCACCCCCGGAAAAGCCAAGCCGAGTGCCTGACGCCAGCATGCTAAGCACTCAAATCCGTGGCTGAGCTCCAGTGGCCTCAGCTGTCATCCTGACGGGGAGACGCCCTCCCCCTCTTTGGGATTGCAGAGCCCCCTCCCCCCCTCCCTCCTGACCCCTTCGTGGCCCCTTTTCCTCCTGATCATTTACTCCTCCACCTGTGTACTCCCTGTCCCCTCCCTGGAAGGCAAGCTCCTTGAGGGCAGGGATCTGCTCGGCCTGGGTGAGGGAGTGCAGGACATTCAGAGGATATGTGCAGGGAAGGAAGAGAGGAGGGAGGGGCCTAACCCAACCTTCCGCCTGGCCTGGGCCTGTGGTGAGGGGCATGGGGGAGCGCCCCCTCCCCACTGGGTCCTCCTGCTTACCACCTGGGCACAGCCAGAGGCGAGGGCAGCCTGGGGCTGCAGGTGGGGGCCTGAGGGAGGGCACAGCTGGGGGGAGAGGGGAGCAGGAGGGAGGATGCGCTCCGTGTCTGGGGACGGAACTCCTGGCCTGGGATGGACTTGCTTTAGCCAGAGACTGGCCCTGGGAGGATGGATGCCTTTCTTCTCCAGGCTGGAGGCTGAGGCTGGGAGGCAGCGGGTGGTTCAAGTGTGGCACCGGCCACAGGGACCTGAGGACAGGCCCAGCGGGGGTGAGGCCAGCACCCCTTTGGGACAGTTCTTCCTCCAGGAGGACAGGCCGGCTGGGCCTCACCTGCCCGGGCCACAGCAAGTCACCACAGCAGGTGGAGGGCTGAACAGCCTGCACACCTTTCACAGGTGTGGTCTCATTTGGCTCCACAACCCCGCCAGGGAACTCAGGTTTCCACTTTACAGGTGAGGAGAGGGAAGTGCGAGGGTGCGGCCTGCAGGAGCAGCTGGAGGGGGCGGAACCCAGGGCTCCAGGGGCTCGCTCTTCCTTCGCAGCCTGTGATGGACGGAGGCTGACAGGCCTCTGCCTCCCGGGCTGTGGAATGGGCCCGCCGGGGAGGTGGCACCCAGGCCCCGTGCTGATGTCATGACGCTGGAATCAGAGTACCCGGGTTTGGTCCCCAGCTTGGCTGCAGATTGGGCGAGCGCCGCTGCTCCCTGGGACTCAGTTTCCCTACCTGGGCACCCAGGCCTGTCGCCTTGACGGTGCCCAGGTGGGCTTCAGTGAGACTCAGACAACACTAGGCTTTGTATTCCACAGACTCCTCTCACTTTCCAGAAGCTTCCAGAGGCTTCCCCGGGAGCCCTTTCTCTTTCCTGCCATCTTCCCCTTCTCTTCCCACCCTCTTGTCCCTCTGCTGGGCCATGTGATCTGAATAAAAGCCAGAGCCACTCAGAGCAGCTCTTCAGGGCCCACTGCCCAGCAGCTGCTCCGTAAGCCACCGTGGCCGCACAGCAGCTGCTGGGCGGGAAGGTGCCTCTCTGCCCGCTCCCACTGTGCGGTCCCTTGTGACGGGGAGCTCCGGGCGGGGTCTTTCTGCTCACCCCGAGGTTTGAGTGATGATGGGGGCTCCAGGCTGTCAATACTTTCACTTCCATATGGGGCCCACGCCCACCAGTGGATGAGTGGAGACAAGATGTGGCAACCCTTGCAATGGAACGTTGTCCAGCCATAAAGAAGAATGGAACGCGGGTTCTTCTATAACCTGAGGAACCTCGGAAAGCGTACGCTAAGTGAAAGAAGCCAGTTACGAAAAGTCACATGCAGTGTAAACCCATGTATCTGAAACAGCCAGACAGGTAAATGCACGAAACAGAAGAAGAGTTAGTGGTGCCAGGGCTGGGAAGGGGGGAGGAGGAGCCATTGCTTAATGAGTATGGGGTCTCTTTTTGTTGTGATGAAAACGTGATAAAAGTGGTGGTTGCACTAAATTTTAACTCTAAAATTGTTAATTGTATGTTACATGAATTTCACTTTGATTTTTAAAAGTTGGGCTAATGCCCTGGCCCCTGGGTGTCTGCACCTCCCCTCCCCCCCAGCTCCTGTGGCCTCCAGATCCCACTGCGAGCCCACCCCTCCAGATCCTACTCTCCTCTGCTGTCATGAGAGCTTCAGCCCCTCAGCTCCCGGCCAGCACTCCCCCCGGGGCCCCAGGAAACTGAATACCACAGTCCCTGTGTAGCCAGCACCTGCTGTATACCAGCCCCTGCTGATACGCACAACACCCTGAGAGGCAGGACCTTTCTCCCCCCATGACGGTGGGATGTGAGGGGCCCAGTGCTGACACGTTGCAGCTCCTTCGTGGATGGCTGGACCTCAGGCCAGGCCCCTTGCACTGCCACACGAGGCCTGTCACCCCCAAACCACCCCAGTACAAGCTTACCCTCTGTCCTACTCCCTCAGCCCTGCTGCCACTGGCTGGACCTCAGGCCAGGCCCCTTGCACTGCCACACAAGGCCTGTCACCCCCAAAACCACCCCAGTACAAGCTCCCCCTCTGTCCTACTCCCTCAGCCCTGCTGCCATGCACAGGGCCCTATGGGCACAGGCCTAGACCTCAGGGGCCACATAACTGCAGACCCCAGCCGGCACGCATCTACCTTCAGCCTGGGCCACGGCTAGAAAATGCCCCGACCTTTGGGCAAGGGGCACAGGCCTAGACCTCAGGGGCCACATAACTGCAGCCCCCAGCCGGCACACATCTACCTTCAGCCTGGGCACGACTAGAAAATGCCCAGACGTTTGGGCAAAGCCAGGCCTTCCTGGGACACCCGCCTAAGATCAGCGCTCGACTCCCTTCCCCCTGAGATGGAATCCCAGGGCTTTGGAGATGGCCCACTGCTCCCAGTTTCACCAGGAAGACCCACCGGATATGACAACCTGGATACAATAAGACTGTGGGGAAAGAGCTGCCAGTCCTTGGCCAAGTCCCTTTACACTGTCATCTCCCTGCAGCCTCGCCAGGTCCCAGAAGTACAGTGTGACGGAAGGACCCACAGGCAGCCCCTGCAGCTGGAATTCCGGGTTCAGTCCCACTTCCACCACCTAGTCACCGGGTGATCTTAAGCTACTGACCCTCTCTGAACCTCAAGTCCTTCATCTCAAAAACAGCTGCTCTAACGTCACGGGCTTGGGACACCTTGGTTTTCTGCCTGTGTCATAGGAAGCACCACACAAGGTTGCTTCCCGAATTACATTATGATTGCAGCCCGTACTTCACAGGAGTCGAAGCTAAGCCTCGGAGAGCTGGTGCGAAAGGGCAGTTGGGCCCAGGATTACTTTAAGCCAAAACACAAGCTTTTGAAGCAGAGAAGATCAGGAAGCACTTCTTTGGGGCATGGGGTCATCTAGTTGGTTTGGGGGAGCCCTGTGAGGACCCGAACCTGGGTAGGATGTTGTCAGAAGAGGGGGCACCGAGCCAGGGGGACAGCAGGAGGTGGAGTTGTTGGGAAGCCAGGGAAAGCTGACAGGCCTGCAGGCAACAAAGCTGCCTTTCTCACAGAGAACATGAGGTGATAGCGCCGACCTAGTGGCAGATCTAGCAGCCAGCCCTGAGCAAAGCAACCACTGATGGTGGGCAGAGGTTTCATGGGGCTCTAGGCAAGATGTAGCTGGTACTGGAGTCAGCATGGGCTCCCAGGCCTGACCCTGAGCCTGCCCTGGCCCAGATGGGTGCTCAGGAGCCTAGCATCTCATAGGATGCTTGTCCAATAGCTGCACCTGACATGAGGTTACTGGGGCCCAGAGCGGGTGTCAGTGACTTGTTCAGGGTCCCACTACACAGCTGCATTGGACCCAGATCTCATTCCTCATCTAACACTCCTTCATGGCACCATGCAGAAAACCTAACCAGGGAGGAACACAGGGAGCTCATGGTCCCCCAAGGCCCAGGTCCCAGTGTCCCCCAGCTTCCCCCAGACCCTAAGTCCCACTGTTAGAAGCGATTTCCCTGGTGGTAAGGAACAACCATTAGATGTTTGGGGTTAGTTTGTAAGCACAGGCAAAGACTGTATAGTCAAAAATTATCCTTGAAAACATCCTAAGAGACACCTGGTGGATCCGTCCATGCAATCCCTCAACGAAACCACAAGGGCCCCGCCCACCCACTGTTTCTTTGGTGGGCTCGGGTAAAGACGCTGACTTGTGTTTCAAGGTCACACACACCGCACCTTCATGCTCACCCGGAGTCGCTCCCATCACGAAAAGGAACGTGCACTGCACCAGAGACTGGGGATCCAAAAAATAGCCAGAGACCTCCCAGCATATGGGCATCACAGGGTCTCCCGCGTGGGCTCCATCATTCTCATTCCTGGTCAGACGTGTTCAGCTGAAATGGCTCAGGTCCATGGCTCACATGGTGATGGGGACATGGAAAGGGAGGTCAGAGGTTGGACACCTGGAAGGTCACACATAACAGTACCTTTATGTAGGAAGGTAGCTGGAAAATACATATAGGGAGCTGGGGTGTGTGTGTGGGCGGGGAGGGGGGAGGCTTGTAGGTGTCCAGGTGGAGGTGGACTATGTAGCTGCCCTGTGTGCTCCTGGGCCATAGCACTGGGCTGGCCTTTAGCAGATCATGCGGTTGAGGGGAGAAAGAGCATGGGCTCAAATGTCTTTAGACCATGGGAACTGTGTTCAAATCCTGGCTTAGCCATATCATAGTTCTGTGAGTAAGTCAAGTTTCCTGTCCTCTCTGGTTCTGTATTTCCTTCTTTGACAAAGAGAAAAAGCAAGATAGTTGAGGATAAAATAGAACAAGCTTTTCATATAATAAACACACACACACACACACACACACACACACACACACCTCTGCGAAGTGGCAGGTGTTGATGGACATGGAAAGGGAGGTCAGAGGTCGGACACCTGGAAGGACGCACATAACAGTACCTTTATGTAGGAAAACAGCTGGGAAAGACATTTAGGGAGCTGGGTGAGGTGAGGCTGGGAGGCTTGTAGGTGGGGTGCTGCTGAACCAAGAGGCCCCACCCCAAGTCCTGTCCCGCCCCCACACTGGGGAGAGGTTCTTGGGAAGCCCAGCAGCCAGGGGGCAAAGGGATGGACAAGAATCCAAACATCAAAGCTGTGGCTGAGGTTTCGGCCAAATGAAGAGCAGCAGGAAATGTCTCCGAGTTGTGTCTGAGCTGCCTGCGGCTGCAGAGACCTGGGCGGAGGGGCTGGGAGCCTCCTGGATTCTGTCCAGACGCCCGGCCAGCCCTGCTCCACGCCTATTTGAGGGGAGAGAGGAGAGAAAGCGAGAGGCACGCAGCTGTTCCTGAGCTGGGGCCTCAGAAATTCAAGCCGAGCCACAGGCTGCTGCAGGCAGGGAGGGCCTCCTGGAAGGCGACTTCTGAGGCGCTGGCCCAGCCTCCCCAGCAGCCCCGGGATCAGCTCAGCAGCCTCCCCCGAGCTCTGAACATCTGCAGGAGTCCACTTCCCTCTCTCCCAGCCCCACAGGGCAGCCCTTGTGACGGGGGCAGGGGAAGCAGACAGCTGCCACCTGGAGGGGGCCCCAAATGGCCTAAAACTCAGGGATTAGGACACAGCAATGGTACAGGGACCGCCTGGGGCTTCATTCCAGACATGCCATCCCCTCCCCCATTTTGTGAGCTTGAAGGAGAAGAGGCAAGAAGAAAAGGTGATACCTGCACCTGTGTCAAGGTTGGACTTACTATTTCCATCCTTCAGCTGAGGAAACAGGCTCAGAGAGATTGAGTAACTTGCCCACAGTGACCCAGTAAGTTAGGAGCAGGGCCCAGATAAAAACCCAGGCCAATCTAATTCAGAGTCCTGAGCCCTCTCGTTATCGGGGCCCCAAAGAATTAGAACCAGGCAGGTCAGATGGAAGCCCGGATGGGGCTAGCCTGCCCGAGGCTCAGGGCGGTCACTGGCTGCATCCCTGAGGCAGAGCCCTGCAGAGGAGGGGAGGGCAGCAGGCTTTGCAAATCGCTCCCGGACTGTCACGTCCAGTTCTCACGTTGCATTCTGTCCAGAAGCAAAGATCAGGTGAGAAGTTGACTAACCGTCACAGGAGGCTCGGCTGAAAAACTGGGGCTCGGGCTTAGACAAGACTTAGAGGAGGCTGGGCTGTTGCGGGCCCTGAGCAGACTTGTTCCGTGGGACGGATTCAGCCAGGATAGTTTAGGTTTTGCTGCAATAATGCACAGTCCCCCAATCTTAGTGGCTTACACAATCGAGGCTTATTTCTTGCTCATATCACATGTTCAGCACCGGTCAGGAGAAAGCTCGGCTTGTTCTAGTCAGTCTGGGATCCAACCCAAGTCCATTTCCTCCATATGTGAGTTCCCCAAACACTGCAGTGAGAGTGAGACTATGCGCTGGCTCCTGAAGCTTCTCATTTGACTGGCTGAAGGAAGTCACATGGGAATATTGAACTTCAGGAGGCCCTGGAACTCAGTCCCACCCCGTGCCCAGGAGCAGATGGAATTCTTGGATGGGTAGCACTGACGGTTCAGGGCCCAAAGGCGTAACTGGGGCTCTGGGTGAATGCATTACAAAGTTGACTCTAAGTCCATTTTAGCAGGAGCTTCCCGGGGAACAGAGGTGTGCGAGCCGAGGCAGGAGGGACGTATTGCAGGAAGGTGGTGGCAGAGATTCCACCATCCCTGGAGTGATGGGAGACGACCTGTGTGGCAGTAAAGGGTAGTGGTGGATAAGGGCAAGGGCTGTGGAGCCAGAGGGGCCTGCATTCAAATCCCGTTCTCTTCGTAGCTGTTACTTTGAGCACATTACCTAACCTCTCTGGGCTCCAGTCTCCTCCTCTGTTATGTGGGGTTGCTAATAACCCCATAGGATTGTTGTGAGAATTAAATGAGATAGTATATGCACACCATACTGGCACATGGGAAGCTTAATCAGGTCAGTTGCTTTTGTTGGTCTCATTCCTACCCAAGATCCTGTGATCTCCTCTCCCGGAATCCTTGGCCACATCCCTTCCCAGGCCTCTCACATCCCTAAGACATTAGTCAGCAGTCAGCAGTCAGCAGCCAGGGCAGAGTTGGGAGAGTTCTATGTTCTGGACAAGCAGGCTGTTTTCCCCACAAGTGTCACATGGTCCATAGAGGCAGGATGCTTTCTGGGACTTTCTCTAGCCTCCCCTTCCCCTATATATTTCCCTTTCCTGTTGCCTTCAAGCCTGACTGCAAAGCAATTACCTTCTTCAGCTCATCCCCAAATCTTCTCTGACAACAATTGATGTAACTATGATCTCCAGGATTTTAAAAGCCTTTCCCCACAAGTTGTCTGTTGTTCTCTTGTTTTTTCTGCTTTATTGAGGTTTGGCCACATTAGACGGGAGATGACTCTGTCCCCTCCAGCTTCCTCCTTGTCCAGCTTGATCACTGGTATTTGTTCCTTAGCTGCTGTCTTAGATAGTGTCCCTCAGGCTCCACACTTTCTGTGATAAAGCTCTCCGTGTCCCTCAGGCTCTACAATGAGCACTTTAGAGACATCAGGAGGAGGAATGGCAAAGTGGGGTAGAGTGTTTCAGGAATGAGTGCTGCAGGAGCTTAGAGAGGAGGAGGAAGTTAAGAGAGGCTTTTCGGAGCAGGCAAGGTTTGAGCCTTATCCCCTTACTTTCCTAGGGCAGCTGCTGGTCAACCTGCTCTCTGGCTCTGCACGTCTTGACCTGCAGTACCGCATATGGACACCAGGGGGGAGACAAGTGGCTTTGCTGGGACCCCTATGCTCAGATGGAAAGAAGGCCCACGGGGCTCTCCCCACCATTACACCTTTGAGCAGGGAGAGGAGGAGCTGACGCAGCTGTCAGCTCTCTGTGCCCGCAGAGGCTTCAATCCATGAATATGGTTTAAATTGTAGTTTCCAGGCCTCTGTCCTGGAAACTGACTCATCTGCCCTCCAGGTTGTCAAACTGTGGTCCCTAGACCCCTTGTATGGGAATCGGTTTGTAGACGTGTAGATTCCTGGGTCCTGCTCTAGCCCTCCAGTCAGGAGATGGGGCGTGGGAATCTGCATGCTTAGCACTCAGCCCTCGCTCCTCTCAGACACAGGAGAGACTGAGAACCTGAGGTTCGAGGCTTTCCATGATCTTAGGATCTTAGCCCATCAAACCTCTTCCCCCTTTTCTTCCCTATTTTCCATATCACTTCCAGGTAAAGGATCTGTAATTTGGGGCATATTTGATTCCTGGAGAGTCGTAAGTTCATACCACTATGTTAAAAGCCCTGTATGACTTTGCTAAATGAAGCATTTTCCAAATTAATGGACAGGGCAACCCCTTTTCCTATGTTTCTTTTTCTTTTTTTTGAGCCCATGACCGGAATCGAACCTGAGACCCTTGGGTCCACAGGCCAACGCTCTATCCACTGAGCCAAACCAGTCAGAGCCCCTTTTCCCATGTCTAATACCTACTTACATCACGTAGCACATCTTAGGAAGGTCACCCTGCTACCGCCAGCCTGAACCAGCTGCTCCCCTGTGCTCCTTGCAAACATCATGCACTTCGCCTCTCCCATACCACACCCTAACTCTCCCCGAGACACGCAGGCTCAACTAACCCCCTCTCCCCCCAAAAAAGTAGTCCCAGATCTCTGTAGCAAACCCAGGGCTTTTGGGGGCAACAGCCTCACTACCTTTCCCCTTTATATTGCATTTTTTCTCACTTTCTGGATGCTCAGCTCTAGCCATCTTAGTATAACAAAACCTCGTTTCTCCCTTCATTCTTTAGACGTGGAGACGCAGGGCCCTCTAGACAACATCTTCAAGAGAAAAAAAGATGAGGCTCATCCCAATCCCCCACAAGTTCAACCCAGTCCATAGCCTGAGCCCCAGCAAGTTAGCCTGGTCCCTTCCCGTTCCCCGTCTCATCAACCATGCTGCCTAGTGCAAGCCACCAGCTCACTCATCATCTCCAGAGCAGCAAAGGTGACAGCATATGCTCAGAGGGAACTAAAAGTCACTGCATCTAAAGTCAGAGACCACCTCACTCTAGCCGATTTGGCTCAGTGGAAAGAGTGCCGGCCTGGGGACTGAAGGGTCCCGGGTTCGAGTCCAGTCAAGGGCACGTACCTTGGTTGCAGGCTCCTCTCCGTGCGGGCCCGATGTTTCTCTCTGTCTTTCCCTCTCTCTCCCACTCTCTCTAAAAGATCAATGGAAAAATATCCTCAGGTGAGGATTCAAAAATAAATAAATGAAGTCAGAGACCACCTGGATTTCTACTCTCCATTTATTCAGCCCTGGGGTTCTCAGACTTTTGGATTCAAGGGCCTGTAAGTAACTCTCAATTTATAGGTCCAAATCAAGTTTCCAACTTTTAAGTTTGCCAAGAAGCCCATTAAAATATTATCTGATCTGCACTTCTTTGTTCCCAAAACATAGTTCCTGGAGACTTTGAATGGGAATAAGCCATCGTTTTATAAAATAATTTTATTACAACTTTTAGTTTATTTATTTCTTATGAAATATTTTAAAAGAATCCTTTTTATTATTTTTTAAAATCCTCTCCAAAGGACTTGCTTAGAGAGAGGAAGAGAGAGAGAAAGTGAGAGAGAGATAAAGAAACAATGGAGAGAGAAACATTGATCAGCTGCCTCCCATACATGCTCTGGCCTGGGATTGAACCTGAAACCCAGCTATGTGCCCTGACCAGGAACTGAACTGGCAACTTTTCAGTGCACAGGATGATGCTCAACCAACTGAGCCACTCTCCGGGCACACATTTTAATATCAATATTTTTACTTTAATACCAAAACAAGAAAGAGAAACAGACTGTCCAAATAAAGAAAAGTCTTCTCAGTTAATAAATTTAACTTTGTGGAACATTCATTATATTTTCCTTATTTTTTCTATTTTTGCACAAACAAATGAAAAACTGATCACAAAGCAGCTTGTGTCCTTGGGCCAGGGTTCGGGGAGCAGGCCAGTGTGAGCACCTGGTCTGCGCGTAGCTCCAGCCGTGTTGGGATTGCAATAGTAAGGTGGTGTCGGTACTGGGAGTTCAGTACATTTTCCATGAAATATTAAGACCTGACATTTTCATGGCAAAGGAGGTATTATTGCCATTGCTTTCTATATTTGGTCCTTGTGCTATTCCAAAGATGGAGAGTTGAAGAAAATTTAAGAAAGTGATAGCATCTCTACACCTAGTGTCTCCTGTGAAGGGCTTAGTGTCTGTGGGCAGTATTAGGCACTGCCCTTCGGGCAGGATGGTCAGGAGTGTGAAGGGTGGGAACCCGCATGGTGGGGGAGCGAAGGGAGGAGCGGGAAGTACACACTACAGAGGATGAGCCCCAAGAAGGTTATCATTTGGCCATCTGTCTCTGAAGGACTGGCCCAGGAAGCAGTGAGCTGTCTTCATTCTGAGACCCCAGGAAAAAGCTAGGTCCAATGAAAAGGAATGACAGAGAGGCAATTTGAGTTTAATAGAGGAAAGAAGTTCTAGGAATCAGAGATGCTTAAATACAGCAAGTGAGCTTTTCATTACGGCATACAGAGGTGGAACAGTCATTAGTCTGGGAGGTGATAGAAAAGTTTACGCATTTAAATGAAAATAGTAAAATTAAATAGAAAAAATTAAAACAATAATTTTAAGTTTATAGTACTTGACAGCTAATAAGTAGTTTGGGTACAGCTGAGTTTTAAATTAGTCTTAACAGGTAGAGAAAAATTATTGTGACCTCAGGTTCAAGATGGCAGGTTGAGGATACACAGCACTGTACAAAACAGATAAAAACTCCTGCCCTTGAGGAGCTTACAATGAGAAACTCCACAGACTTTATATTATCCTGGAGACACTGGAAGAACTTGAGGATAGAGTAGACTAAGACAATGCAAGGGAAAAAGAAAGGCAATGATAAACTCCAAGAAAAAAAAAGACAAGAAAAACAATAAAGGCAATGTAATTACAACATACTATTGATTACACTGTAAATATTATGTAGTTATAAGAATATAAACACTATTTTTACTTTTAGAAAAACTTATCAACAAAGCATAGAAGCTTAGTGATGATTAGAGAGAATGAAAATGTTAGCAATTTTGCCAATCTATAATAATAAGAGCATAATATGCTAATTAGACCAGACAGTAGAATGACCTTCCGAACGTCCTTCCGGACGACCTACCGGACAAAGTTGGGGCTTAGAGGGCCGAGGCAAGCTGTCGCAGCTGCGAGGGCCGAGCCCCTTGCACGAATTTCATGCATCGGGCCTCTAGTATAAAACTAAATGCATAATAAATGTATACTCGAGGCTCTCCTCCCAGGAGCATGCCTGTGCCTTTCCCTTTTCCCTCTCCCTGCCCCCCAAACACGTTACCATTAGCTTCGCACTTCCAAGCTCCAAGGGCCCTTCTTTTACCTTCACAACTTATTTCCTAAGCCCATTTCTTCTAGGAATTACTTCTTCTACCTCTGTAATTTACCAAATAAATGTTCTCTTACAAAAAAAAAGTATACTTGAGTCGGGGGAAGGGAGGATGGGAAATAAAGATGGAGAAGTTAATAGTCTAATCCTCATACAGGTTTGTTGAGATACTGAATTGAGTTGATAAAACAAGGAATAGAAGTATAAGTACATTATTTAAATGTTCAAATGTAACCAGTAGATGACATAGATAAATGGTAGATAGATGATAGATAGATAGATAGATAGATAGATAGAAAGAATAGAGCTGAAGAGGAAAAGGAATGAATTTATATCAACTACATTTTCATTGTTTATACCATGGAGTCAATAGATTGCCTAAAGTTGGTAAATCAAGAAATAGATTCATATCATTTTATTTGGAATTATAGGGGCTAACATCCCTAAATAAACAAAAATATAATTTGTTTAAAAAAGGTTAACTCAAGGCCCTAACCGGTTTGGCTCAGTGGATAGAGCGTCGGCCTGCAGACTGAAGGGTCCCTGGTTCGATTCCGGTCAAGGGCATGTACCTTGGTTGCGGGCACATCCCCAGTAGGCGGTGTGCAGGAGGCAGCTGATCGATGTTTCTCTCTCATCGATGTTTCTGACTCTCTATCCCTCTCCCTTCCTCTCTGTAAAAAAAATCAATAAAATATATTTTTAAAAAGTGGCTGCTGCAGAACCTGTTGTCACATAAGATTAAAAATAGTAAGATGTCATGTGAGTTATTTGATACAGGAAGATGTAAAGTTTTCCTTAAAAAGTAATTTCTTTGAAAATCAATGTTCCCTATCCGTTAACAGACAATGATTAAAATGGTGTTATATTACCAATAATAACCTACCTTTTATAGGATATTATTCCAAATTGTTTATGTTTATCCTCAACACAACACTCTCAAAGTACTTCCAGGGATGCAAAGAAAATTTTTACTTACTCATGAACAATTCTGGTCTTGTCATCACTGCAAGTGTCCAGCTCAACTGTGCTATCCACATGGCTACCATAACTTCCATGGCTAACCCATAGCCTGTCAGACACCAGTATTCCATTATACATGTCCCTGACAATTCTGAAAGCTGTCACCTCCCAACACAGTGAGTTTTGGGAGAAAACGAGGGCAAATTTCTCATTCTTACTATAATAGTCTCTTAGTTAAGTACCAAATAGTGCAGTTTTGCTCCGGTGTCTTACAAACAGGGTTCTAGAAAAAAGATCTTTCAATTTTTACTTACAGCCTTCTATCTCCATAGAACTAAAACACAAATCAATTCAAAGACTGAACACAGAGACAATCTAAATGACATATAGCATGTCATGCTGAGAATAGGCCCTTTAATGCTTTAGGGGCCAAGTGGAGCCTTCCATCTGGAGCGCATTAACTCACCGACAGAGCTATGTCCCGAGTCAGCAGGGGCTAGAGCAAGGCTTTGGGGAAGGGCTTTGACCTTTTCCCCTGAGGAACTAAATCAGAAGAAAAATAACGTGCAGTCAATGGGTAAATGTTGCCCAAAGGGCTGGGAGCAGGAGATGGATGGATTCAGCAGCTCTCACCCGGCGTGTTCCCCAGGCAGGTTCTCAATGCCTCTGGGCCTCCGGTTCTCGCCGGGTGCCGGGAGGGGTGATGCCTGCTACGTGGTGGTGGGCATTCATTGAGACAAAGTGTGAGGGGCTGTCAGGAACAGTGCTGGCTCAGAGCGCATGCTGTTTTCCTTCCGCTCTAGGTTTTGTTTTCTTTTTCTCTATTTTTGTTATTGATTTTTATCATGGACTTAGTTAAAGAGGTAACTTATTCTTTTGTTACAACAACTGTTTCCCACCCTGTCCTCACTATTTATTTTTTCCCTGGAGGCAACCACTTTCAACTCATTTTAACAATTCTCTTGGTATTTACTTCCACATTTACAAATAATTTGCTTGTATTGATACTTTTATTTATTTTATTTTTTAAGTTTTATTTATTTTAGAGAGAGATTTGTTGTTTCACTTGTTTATGCATTCATTGGTTGATTCTTCTTTAAAAAAAATTGATTTCAGAGAGGAAGAGAGAGAGAGGATAGAAACATCAATGATGAAAGAGAATCATCAATCGGCTGACTCCTCCTGCACGCCCCCCACTGGGGATCGAGCCCGCAACCCGGCATGTGCCCTGAACCTTGACCTCCTGGTTCATAGGTGGACACTCAACCACTGAACCATGCCGGCCAGGCTCATTGGTTCATTCTTGTATGTGCCCTGACCAGGGATTGAATCCATAACCTTGGTATATCGGGACAACGCTTTAACCAGCTGAGCTACCTGGTAGGGCCTGTATTAATACTTTTTAAATCCATCTGTTGAAGGACATCTTTGTTGCTTTTAGTTTTTAGCAACTATAAACACAGTTGCTATAAACACATGTGTTCAGGTTTTTGTGTGAACGTAAGTTTTCAACTCATTTGGGTGAATACGGAGGAGCATGATTTCTGGATCATATGCCAAGAGCGTGTTTAGCATTGTGAGGAACTTCCAGACTGTCTTCCAAAGTGGCTGTGAAATTTTGCATTTCCACCAGCATGAGATTTCCTGTTGCTCCACATCCTCACCAGCACTTGGTGTTGTCAGGGTTTTGGATTTTAGCCATTCAAATAGGTATGTAGTGTTACCTTGCTGTTTTAATTTATAATTCCTAATCACAGATGATGGTGAGCTTCTTTTCGTAATTGTCATCCATATATCTTCTTTGAAGGGGTATATGGTCAGACCTTTGCCTAATTTTAATTAGGTTGTTTGTTTTCTCATTGTTCAGTTTTAAGAGTTCTTTCTGTATTTTAGATACAAGCCTTTATCTGATGTGTGTTTTGCAAATATTTTCTCCCAGTCTTCAGCATGTCTTTTCATTCTCTTAATCTACTGAGATTTTATTCTTATTATGAGTTTAATTCCTAAGAGGTAGTTTTTGTTCTCTGGATGTTCTTTCTTCGAGTTCCTTCTTTTTTTGTTTCATGGATGCAGTAATTCTTGTCTCTCTGGAGATGTTCCTGACAATTTCCCCTGAAGTTTTCTTCTCCCTGCACAGAGTCTGTGTCTTCCAAGTTGCTTTTATTTCTCAGTATAGGCTCACCCCCCCCCGTTTTTTTTAAAATCCTCACCCGAGGATATTTCCATTGATTTTTTTTTTTAGAGAGTGGAAGAGAGAGAGAAAGACAGTGAGAAATATCGATGTGAGAGAAACACATTGATTGGCTGCCTCCCGCATGAGTGCTGACCAGGACCTGGGCCAAGAAGGAGCCTGTAACTGAGGCATGTGCCCTTGGCCAGAATCAAACCCAGGACCCTTCAGTCTGCAGGCCGATCGATGCTCTATCCACTGAGCTAAACTGGCTAGGGCAGTATAGGCTTCCCCTAAACAGGAGGTGGTTTTTGGCTGTCTTCTTGTCTGAGAAAGACACTGAAGATCTGACTGGATGCTGTGTGTGTGTGTGTGTGTGTGTGTGTGTGTGTGTGTGTGTGTGTTTGGGGTGCTTGGTGACTACGGGCTCCTTTCTAGGGTAATGGGGCTGAGCGTTTTGTAGGGAGCCTGCCTGGACGTGCTAAGCCTGGCTGCTAGTGGTTTAGGATTTGAATGGGGGAAGAAGACTGGAAGTTTGAACATCCAGTACATACACTCCCATTAAATCTCCATTTTAATCCTCCACACATCTGTGCCTGGTGTCTTCCTGTCTGGATAGCCTCATTTTATCCTCTCTAGATAACGACTCTTCAGGCTCCTGCTGAGGTCGAGAACACACAGTCCCCCACCTGTGTCCTGAGGGAGGGAATGAATCTGGGGGTTAAACTTCTTCTTAGACGTTTTTGGCATACTGTATTGTGTTGATTCCAAAGGGAAAATCTCATTTCCCCCAGCGTTTTAGTATTCTACAAGGAGAGCATTAACGTCTTTTTATGTTACGTGTGGACTTACATTTTAAAATCAGAAATGGTGATTTCTGTGTATTTACACTAATTCCCAATGATCTCTTTTAATAAAAATATGATGAAGTTATTTTTCTGTCACTCTATGATAAGTTTTTTACTAAAATGTATGCGTTTGTGTCATTTGTTCATCCAAAGATCTGTATTTATAATGACGGAACTTGGACAAAACATTCCTATTAGGAGATATTTCTATATATTCTAGTTGGGTAGATTATTCACGGTATTCAGGCTAACATTATCTATTTATAGTTTCCAAGTATTTATGAAAAATAAACTTTCTATTTGGTATCATGTCTCTGTGGGCTTCTCTTAGCTATGAATTTCTGAGACGCTCCTGGTGTTTTGATGACCTGACAATATTGAGGAGTGTGGGTCAGGTATTTTGTAAAATGGCCCTCAGTTGAAATTTGCCTGACGTTTCTCTCATGATTAGACCGGGGCGATGTGTCCTTGAAAGGCCAGAGAGGTACAGGGCCATTCTGGTCACATTGTCCAGAACACATCACATCAACATGGCTTATCACTGATGTGCTAACTTTGATCCCCTGACCGAGGTATGTAAAGTGACTGTCTCCCCTTCCCCTCCCTCCCATTCTGTTCTCTTTGGAACGGAGTCACTATTTACAGCCCATATTTAAGGACTGGGGAGTTATGCTCCACCTCCTTGAGGGAGAGTATTTACATACATTATTTGGAATTCTTCTGCATGGGAGCTTGAGCTATTCTTTATTACTTTATTTAGTCATTATTTATTTATATCAGTATGGACACATTGATATTTGTTTTCTTCTTTGAGTTATAAACTAATATTATTTCATGTAGTTGCTCAAATTGTTCCAACTTTGATGATGAGGATCTCTTTCAGTGTCCTTTGACATGCCCCCATCATTGTGTGTGCGGGGTGTGTGTGTGTGTGTGTGTGTGTGTGTGTGTGTGTGTGTGAATGATGTACTTCCTTACTTTCTGGAACCACAAGATGCTCCAGGCTCATTTGCACATTTTTCTGCACCAGTTCTAGATCAGCAATTTCTCCAAGGAGTTCTGATTCCTCTTATTGGACAGGGCTATTAGCAACCAAAATCCAAGTGCTAAGTGTGCTCATTGACACTGGGATGGTGTTGCCTGTAGGCTTGCTCAGCTGATAGAGCAAAAAATGTATGTGTGTATACTAAGTCATGTATATACTCATGTCCATAAATATTCCCAGATGCAACTGTCTATACGGTATCTATATCAAGCTAAATATGTTATATATTGTTGCCTCCCACTCTAATCCATTAACAAATAGATCATTCTAGCCTCTTCTCCTTACTTATTTGTAACTTCCCACTGCAACAGTGAAAAACCAGGCTCCATCCATTTACTTAATTGTTCAATTCCAAGATATGTGTATAGCAGTATCCAAATTGTTAATTAATTTACTCCTATAAATTAGACTAGAGTACAAAATAAAACTAGAGTACAGTGATTATGCATAGTTTCCTTTGCCTTTAGTCTACAAACTCCACTCATTTCCGAAATTGCTTAGGTCAATACCTCCCCCGCAACAACCCCTTTAGTCAGGTCGTTCATACAGCTGTAATACAGTTAGATTGTTTTGTCACATTATGCATCCCATCCTGGGATCTGATGACCTCCTGAATGATTTTTAAAAAATTGTTGCATAGCCCTGGCCAATTTGGCTCAGTGGATAGAGTGACAGCCTGTGGACTGAAGGGTCCCTGGTTTGATTCTGGTCAAGGGCACATGCCCAGGTTTCGGGCTTGATCCCTAGTAAGGGGTGTGTGGGAGGTAGCCAATCAATGATTCCTTCTCATCATTGAAGTTTCTATCTTTCTCTTTCTCTTCCTCTCCCTTCCTCTCTGAAATCAATAAAAAATATATTTTAAAAATTGTTGCATATGTTAAAGTTAATTCTTTGTTCTACAAGCTTCTATGGTTTTTAGAAATGCGCCTTTACAGTATCATACAAAATAGTTTTATAGCCCTACAAAAATTCCCTGTGCGTTACCTACTTAACACTACCCCACTTCCTGTTTTTTGTTTTTTTTAACTTTCTCTATAGTTTTGCCTTTTCCAGAGTGTCATATATTTGGACTCATACAGTATGTAGCCTTTCAAATTGGCTTCTTTTGCTTAGCAATAAAGATTCATCCATGTCTTTTCACAGCTTCATAGTTCATTTATTTTATTTATTTTCTTCATTTTTTATTTATTGATTTTTAGAGAGAGAGAGAGAGAGAGAGAGAAACAGATTGTTGTTCCACTTATTTATGCATCCACTGATTGGGCCCTGACTGGGGATCAACCTGCAACCTTGGTGTATCTGGACAACCCTCTAACCAACCAAGCTACCCGGCCAGGGCCCAAGCTCATTTTTAAAGTTACTGGATATTATTCAATTCTATGAGTATCCAATTTTGTTTGTTTGTTTGTCCATATTAAGGGGCACCTTGGCTGTTTCCAGTTTGAGGCAATTATGAATAAAGTTGCTATAAGCATTTGCATGCAGGTTTTTGTGTGGGCAGAAGTTTTCAAATCAGTTGGGTAATTAAACAGGCTTTTTGGCTCCACCTTCACGTCCACTTCCAGAGGAAAGGAATGTCGCCTGTTCCCAGGCCTTTTGGGGTTTGGCTATAAATGAACTTGCTTCATGGCTTTCTACCTGTGCTTTTATGATTCCGCTTTCTCTGTTCTACTAAGTGAAGTGACACTCTTACATCTGCTTTCCAGCCTGGAAAACTATGTTGCATCATTCCTTTTCCAGTCCCATTATTTTGTGGGTTGACCTTTTCGTGACCTTTTACTGTCGTTTTAGAAAATGATGGAGTGAAAGCTAATGTCAGTGTTCAACCCACCACGTGCAACCAGAAGTACCTCCCCTTCCTTTCTCAGAGGCTGAGACTTGGTCTCCCTGGGGATGGAGGAGGGAGTGTTTGTGAAGTTGTGGATCCTGCAAATCCAGTCATGTGAGAAGACCCTCTGCTTCAAATCTGTCCCAGACAGGGTCTCAGTCCCAACCCCTGCCCTTGATGAGTCCTTCCTTCGGGCTGGAAGGCTCAAACCTACTGGGAAAGGAGGGGCATTGGCTCAACGTTCTGAGCTGAAGGCCTCAGAGCAAGGTCTACCGCTCAGCTGGGGAAATGACACAAACAGTGGGGTGGGGGTTAGGGGCAAAGAGAGCAAGAATCCCACCAATAAATCTGTCTCTGGCACATCCATCCTCATCTCCCTAATGATGTCTGGCAGCAAACCTTCTGGGGGGAGCGATAGGGGTGGTGACTTCAGGGTTAGAGTCAAGAAACGGAATGATGGGTCACGGAGTAGAATCACCTCCCTCTGACCACCCCTGATATCCTTTGCCTTTATCTCTCACACAGAGTGCCTTCTCCCCGGCGAGTCATCCACTCGCTGCCCTCACTTGCAGCCCGGATCCTAAGGACTCCCCAGGCTGTATCTCCAGCCACCCTCCTCTTCCTTACCTCCAGCGAGCAGAGCTGCTCTCCCTGGATGTCCGCGGTGATCACAGCGGTGTGCTCTGCATCACACTGTCCTCTTTCGATCCAAACCCATCAACTGTTTGGCGTTTCTTAAAGGTTCTCCGTGTTCCCGGTTCACTTATATATCGTCTTCTTGCTTCTAAAAACTGTTATGTATTTATTTGGTGGCTTTTAAATATCTTTGCTGTAATATTTTATGTCTTTGGATGGGGGGGGAGCAAAACAGCTGTGTGGCTTGAAACTTGGACGAACATGTGTGTCCTTTTCCTGGGGCTCATCTGTGAAGGGCCTTATAGTATTCCTTCAGCCCAGGCCATCTCGCGTTGAGCAAAAGCCTGCCTTCCTCGGAGAATGATGCTTCCCAACCTCTTGCACAGATTCGGGTCTCACAAGCACTTGGCAGTGTTTTGTCAAGCTTATTCTGACTGTCATTCTCTCCTCCATCATTAGCTCCGCTCCCACTGGGATAAGAACAGCTTCCCAGATCCCTGGCTTCCCTTTGGAAAATGCACTGGAGGTCTTGCTCCCATGGGAAGGATGGGATGAAAATCTGCTCCCAGGATGACCCCACAGCTATTTAACGGGAATTGTGCAATGTTCTCACTGTCCCCAGGCCTGTCCCAGTAAACATTTGCTGCCTGCGGGACAGAGCCTGAATGCCTTGTCCTGTGACGAAAGCCACTCGACCCCGCAGCATTAGTGCTCTTCTCTCCAGGCTGCAAAGAGGCAGTAGAGCGAGGTCAGGAATGTGGGCTCTGCAGCAGACCATCTGGGTTCCCATCTGACTCTGCCATGTCCGTGTTGGGAGACCTTGGGCAAGTTACTCCACCTCTTCATGCCTCAGTTTCCTTCCTGGTACGTGAAAGTAATAATAGTATATGCCTCTGAGAGTTTTGGTGAAGATTGAATGAATGGATAAATGGGAAGTGCTCAGAACAGTGCCTGGTGCTCAGAAGGTGCTCTGTAGCTGCCAGCTCCTACATTGCCTCTGCATCCCACTCAGACTGGGCCAGTCCCTGCTCCCTCCCCAGCTCTGAACGTCCGTTCCATAGAGTCTCCCAGGGCAGATTAAATCCTCCTCTTCCTCCCCTTTTCTCCTTCTGTTATCAATGATAACTACCGTTTACTGAACATTTACCACATGCTAGTTACGTTTGAAGTGTTATTTGTTCAAAACTCCCAATAACCTGAAAGGCTGGTAATGTCACTCCTGTTTCACCGATAAGGAAACTAAGCCTGAGAAGGAGAAGTAAGTGGCTCCGGTCAGGGGCAGGGCTGAGAGTTGAACTGTGCCCATCCGGCTCTGTCCTCCTCGCGGGCTGTCTCTCCTTCTTATTCTCAAGCATCTGCTGTCTGCCACCCACCCTGCAAGGCCACGCTTGGGGTTCTCCATGTGGTGAATTAAGTCACTCACGATGATTTTGGTTGCAATAGAAAGCCCAACTCAAGCTGACTTAAACCAGAGAGGGAATTTGCTGTTCATAAAAATGAAACATTAGAGCAGTGGTTCTCAACCTGTGGGTCAAGACCCCTTTGGGGGTCGAACGACCCTTTCACAGGGGTCGCCTAAGACCATCGGAAAACACATATATAATTACATATTGTTTTGTGATTAATCACTATGCTTTAATTATGTTCAATTTGTAACAATGAAATTGGGGGTCACCTCAACATGAGGAACTGTATTAAAGGGTCACGGCATTAGGAAGGTTGAGAACCACTGCCCTAGAACAAAGGGAATGGAACGGGAGCGAAGCCTGGGAGAGGCGTGCAGAGGCCCAGAAGCCCGGAGCCAGGAGAGGACTCTGGAGGCCACACAGCCTGACCCAGCAGGGCTGCTGCAGGGCCCTCCTGTCTGTCCTCCAAAGGCACCTGTCTCAGCTCTTACACCTCCAGCGACAGGGGCCCATCCTCAGAGCAACCCACATTTGTTCTAGAGACGT
The DNA here is from genome assembly GCF_000412655.1 of Myotis brandtii. Taxonomy (NCBI): domain Eukaryota; kingdom Metazoa; phylum Chordata; class Mammalia; order Chiroptera; family Vespertilionidae; genus Myotis; species Myotis brandtii. The sequence continues at coordinate 521,951 of NW_005370081.1, read as the reverse complement.
CTCTAATAGAAGTCTCTCCCATAGCGGGTTGGAGTCTGTCTTCCCTGGGTTGCTAGCCCACATCTGCTTCATCCGCCCTAAATCTCAGCCTCCCAGGGAAGTGTAAACAGTGATTGCATTTCCAAGACTCCTCTGGACAAACAGACCCCTCCCAGGCTGTCTCTTCAGAGGTGGAGGCCACAGAAGGACCCGGAGGGGGGTCTGGGGGGGCCCTCAGGGCAGGCACCTTAGAGCTGGTGGAGCCACAGGTGAGCTTCCTCCAGGAAGCATCGTCTAGTCTCCAGGTCGCCAGTGTACTGCTCAAAACAAATGCCTGGGTCACAGGGAGGAGCCCCAGTTCCCTGGTGGGTGTGCTTATTTGGAGGATGTGATCTCCCAGACACGCAGCGCTCCGCCTGCCCGCTCCCCCGCAGCTCCCGCAGGAGCTCTGAAGTGTCTGGCCACGGCCACGTGCCCTGTAGCTGTAGTTCCTGAGGTCCACGCTGCTCCCATCTGGCCACACAATCGAGGCTCCAACCCAGCCCCAGCCCTGACCCCCCACCCCCTCAGAGGGCTGCACAGGGTGAGGTGTACACAACAATGGAAGTGGCCCGAGCTGGCGTCAGGAGTCCTTCAGGGAATGTTGCTCCTCTGGGATGGGTGACGTTGCCTCTCAGAGCCTCAGTTTCCCTTATCTGAACAGCAGGGGGAAAACTCATTTGCAAAGGTGCCCTGGGAATGCGAATGCGAGTACACACTGGGTTCCTAACAGGGGTGTGATTACGGTGTGTGGTTGTGAAGGCCTCCCTCATGCTCCCCTGGTTGTCAGAATCTGCTGAGATGGCTACTGATCTTTTGTCGCACTAACCTTGCACCTTTGCAGGCACCAGATGGCAACTCTCCTGTCGTGGAAATACATCCGAACTCCTGCGGTCCTCCAAGATGCCCTCACAGACTGATCAGACAGGCAGTGTCCCTGTACTGTCCCTCTCCAACTTTTACAGGGTAGACCCTATTGAAGACATCGTGGTTCTGTCTCTCCTGCTTCTTCTTGGGAGGTGCTTACCCCATTCACATGGCTGTAGAGGAAGCCCCTTGCTGGATGACTACCCGTCCCCGGGTCTCCGTTGGCCTCATGTCCTTCGCTATGACCTAAGCTGGGCTAAACAGTTCTCTGAGAGTCTTCATGTTGGATGTGGAAGAAAGAATGCTTCCTTCTCCAAGCTGCAGAGACCTGCAGCTGCTGGAACCATGTGGCAAACACCAGTAGCAGCGAGGGAACAAGGCTGACCCACCGAGGCAGGAGCAGGGGCAGATGACACAGCGTGTTTGAGTCCGTGGGTCAGGTGTTCCTCAGCCTTCTGTCCCGCTGCTTGGTGGCACAGACCACCCTTAGGATACAAAAGGCATGGACTATTTTCCCGGCCTCTCCGAGGTCCAGCCGACTGGAAAGGGAATCTATCCAGAAGCAGGATTGGTCCGATCAGATTGTACCTGTCCAGGAACTGGAGCACAGAGTGTCAGGGTCAGATGGCAGCCAGTGCCGCGCTCTGAAGGGAAACAGACAGAGCCTCTGGGGCAGTCATGTGGATTCTTACATAAGCAGAGGCAGAGCTTGGAGGAGAGACAAGAGGGAGGCAGGGAGAGGGCCTGCCTTGGTTCCCAGCTCTCCCTTCCTGTTTTCACCCCCTCCCCGCCCCCAGTCCTGCCCTGCCTGCACACAGGCATCATGAACTGTTTCTGCACCTGATAAATCTTCCCTTCTGCTCAAGCCGCTTTGAGAGGGCTCCTTTTCCTGTCCCCACACTTCCTGTTTCCTCAGCACAGCCCAGGATAGAGGCAACAAAGAGTCTGTATTCACCCATAGTGGGCGCTGGAGAATGGGAGTCTACATGACCTAGGCCAGTGGTCAGCAAACTCATTAGTCAACAGTGCCAACTAGCAATAGTACAACGATTGAAATTTCTTTTGAGAGCCAAATTTTTTAAACTTAAACTATATAGGTGGGTACATTGTTATTAACTTAATTAGGGTACTCCTAAGGCTTAGGAAGAGCCACACTCAAGGGGCCAAAGAGCCGCATGTGGCTCGCGAGCCGCAGTTTGCCGACCACGGATCCTAGGCATTTACACTCGGCTTTTTAAATAAATAAATAAATAAATAAATAAATAAATATTTTGATTTCAGAGAGGAAGGGAATAGAGACAGAGAAAGAAACATCAATGATGAGAGAGAATCATTGATTGACTGCCTCCTACACACCCCACACAGGAGATCAAGCCGCAACCCGGGCATGTGCCCTGACCAGGAATCCAACCAGAAACCTCCTGGTTCATAGGTCAACACTCAACCATTGAGCTATGTTGGCCGGACCCTCACACCAGTTTTTTACTACTCTCCACAGCCCCTGGGAACCCCTAAACTGCTTTCTCTCTATATATATAGACTTTCCTATTCTGGACATTTCATATAAATGGAATCATACAAAATGAGGCCTTTTGTGTATGGCTTTTTCCCTTTAGTGGAATGTTTTTAAGGTTTATGTTGTAGCATGTATCATTACTTCGTTTCTTTTTATGGCTGAATAATATTCATATTTTTTTTATCCATTCATCAGTTGATGGATATTTTGGTTGATTCCACTGTGAATAGTGCTGCTACAAACATGTATACAGTATTTATTTGAGTACCTGTTTTCAATTCTTTTGGGTATATACCTAGGTGTGGAATTGCTGGGTCATATGATAATTCTATGTTTAACCTTCTGAGGACCCGCCAAAGCTGTTACATTTTACATTTCCACCACCAATTTCTGCACATCCTCATGGATGCTTGTTATTTTCTTTCTTTTTTTGAGCCATCTTCGTGGCTGTGTGGTAGTATCGCTGTGACTTTGATTTGCATTTCCCTGATGACTAATGATGTTGAGCGTCTTCTCATGTGCTTATTGGCCATTTGTATGTCTTATTTGGAGAAATATCTATTCAGATCCTTGTCTATTTAAAAAAATTGGTTATTTGTCTCTTTATAAATGAGTTGTAATAGTTCTTTACATAGTCCAAATACAAATTCCTTATCAGATATATGAATTACAAGATTTTCCTTCTATTGGTTTCCCTTTCACTTTCTTTAAAGCACCCCCAATTTAAATTTTGATAAAGTCCAATTTATGTATTTTTTCACTTGTTACTTCTGCTTTTGGTGGCCTATCTAAGAATATTCAGTCTTTTATCTTAAGGTCAAATTCTTTCCTTCTGTGGAGTTCTGAATTTCAGAAGGAGTTTCCTTCTGTCAAAAAGACATTTGATGTTTGCAAATGTCTTTTCTATTACTTGTATCTTCAGCAATTCTACCTGTTTCAAATTATAGAGTCTCGGGGGCTATGACCAATTCTGAAAAACAAGTCCACACTGAGAAATAATTAAAGTTTTAATGATGGCTGCGATAATGACCAGTGATCAGAAGGTCCTTCTCTGGGTCTAACCACGTATTGCAGAACAAATCCATTTCCCTTTCACAGGTTCTGAGGGGGACTCTGATGTGAAGGCCCCGCAAAAAGGGGAGACACGTAAACACAATGGAGGGGGTCGGCAGTGGCTGACCTGCTTGGAGCTTGTCCACTAACAGCAAGAATTTCCACTGAGCCCGGCTTCCCGCCAAGCGGAGGGCAGCAGTTTGTGGGGACAGTGGTGGGGGCTGGGACTTGGCACCGCCTCCCCCACTCCAAGAGAGAAAGACGGTGATGCCTGGGCAAGATCCAGTCTCTAGCACTGGCAGCTCTGGCTAAGGGTGGGAACATGGGCAAGGCAGGCAGGCGCAGGGAAGCGAGGAAGGTGCCGCTCAGCTCCTGGTCTCCATGCAGCTGCTATTGGTCATCTCTTCCCTATGGGAAGCTTGTCTCTGGGGATCTTCTAGGTTCTGCCAGGGCAAGCTGGCCTGACCAGGCACAGTTGCCAGTGGACAGGAACCACAACTGATCCGCTCCAGCCCCAGGCTGCCCACACTCATGGACTTGGCAGAACTCAATAGCACATTCCGATCTAGCATCACTTAGAAAGTTCCTACTGTGTGCCCGTGCCACCACAGGGCCCTCACCCAGGACCTCAGCACCGAGCCTTGCACACTGTGGGGTTTGGGTGGGAGTCCAATGTCCCAGCTAAACTCACAGGCCCTGGAAAAGAGCCTGGGTTTTGGTGTCAAAACAGTTTGTATGCTGAATTACCATTTAGTTCGAGGGTGATTTGGGGAAGTCACTTAACGCTTTCAAATGTTTGTCCCACATCCGGGAAAATGATGTCACAGGGAGGTGAGAGCAAATGAGGTGAGGCATACCAGGGTCTAATGCAGTGGTTCTCAACCTTCCTAATGCCGTGAACCTTTAATACAGTTCCTCATGTTGTGGTGACCCCCAATTTCATTGTTACAAATTGAACATAATTAAAGCATAGTGATTAATCACAAAAACAATATGTAATTATATATGTGTTTTCCGATGGTCTTAGGCGACCCCTGTGAAAGGGTCGTTCGACCCCCAAGTTGAGAACCACTGGTCTAATGTCTGGCTGGAGGGAAAGGGGTCGCGACTCACAGGTTGAGAACCACTGGTCTAATGTCTGGCTGGAGGGGCTTGATACATGGAAGGTCCTGTATCATGTACCGCAGAGCCAGCTCGCAGCCCTGGTCTGGCTTTAATCTCTTCCTTCATCCCCTAAATGGGCAACTCATCCTAGCTCTCTCTCCTGAACTCTTGAATAGCCAACCCATCCCAGGCCTGTCCACCTGGAGTCTCAGGGCCCCCCAGCTCGGCATGTCCGTCCTGAACTCCGCGCCTCTCCCTGAACTCCGCGCCTCTCCCTGAAAACTTGCTGCTCTTCCCATGCTGCCATCTCAGAAACACCTGACCATCCAGTCAGCGCCCCACGCCAGAAAGCTGGGCGGCGTCCTAGAGCTTTGCTCTTCCATATCCCCTTCTGGGCACCTGATTGCATCCTTCCCGTCCCAGGGCCCACGTGCAGTGGGGAACATCGGTTTCCTAGGACACTGCGACATCGTCCACTCTCTCCGTGTCTTCCTAGTGTCTCTCCTATCAACTCCAGCAGGCCTTTACTCCCACACTGCCCCAGACTGCCCTCGCGAAGAGCTCCAGTGCCTCCACCAAGCCGAAGCCAGCCATTCCCAGTGCTCACCCTCCCTCGCCCACAGCCTGCATCTGACACAGTGGCCTCTCCCTGTCCTGAGATACCGTTTGCGTGAATCTCTTTTGCCCGATTACTCTCCATCTGCGTGAACCTCTTTTGCCCGATTGCTCTCCTAACCCTCAGGCTGCATCCCCTCAGTCTGCCTGGCTGGTTCACCCTCTTCTCACTAACTTCTAACTGCTGTTGTTCCCGGGAGCTCGCTTCTTTCTCTTTCTTTTTTAAAATTCATTTTTATTGATTTCAGAAAGGAAGGGAGAGGGAGATAAAAAGATCAATGATGACAGAGAATCATTGACTGGCTGCCTCCTGCACGCCTCCTACCGGAGATCGATCCTGTAACCTGGGCATGTGCTCTTGACCAGAATCGAACCTGGGACCCTTCAGTCCGCAGGCTGACACTCTATCCACTGAGCCAAACTGTTCAGGGCAGGAGCTCATTTCTTAACTGCTATTTCCTACCTATGCGTACTCCACGGTGCTCTCTCCTGTCCCGTGGATGGCAATACCATCTCTACGTTGGTGGTTCCAGCTCTAGTCCAGACCAGTCTCTTTAATCTGTATCTCTACCTGCCTACCTGACAGCCCCATTAGAATGTCAAGCAGACATCCTGAATGAACCATGCCCCAAACTGAGCTCCTAATCTTTCCCACAAGCCCACTCTCCTGCAGTCTGTCCTTCCCGTCTCAGTTAATGGCAACTCTGTTTTTCCAGTTGCTTGGGTAAAAAATGCTTGGTGTTATCTCTCACACTCTACAAGAAATCTGTCAGGAAGTTCTGCCAGCTCTACTTTCAGGATAAATCCAGAGTCCAACCAATTCCCACCACCTTTCCAGCTAAGAAGCTAGTCCCAGCCACTATCATCTCTTTTTTTTTTATAAAAAATATATTTTATTGATTTTTTTTACAGAGAGGAAGGGAGAGGGATAGAGAGTTAGAAACATCCATGAGAGAGAAACATCGATCAGCTGCCTCTTGCACACCCCCTCCTGGGGATGTGCCCGCAACCAAGGTACATGCCCTTGACCGGAATCGAACCCCCAACCCCTCAGTCCGTAGGCCGACGCTCTATTCACTGAGCCAAACCAGTTAGGGCGGCCACTATCATCTCTTGCCTGGCTTACCACAGTGGCTTCCAACCGGTGTCCATGTTTCTGCCTCAGCTTGCGTCTAAGTGTAATTCAGATCATGTCACTCTGCTCATAACGCTCCAGTGCCCCTCCATATCACACCCATAAAAGCCACGCTCCTCACAATGACCCTTAAGGGTCTGTGTGGGATCCCTTTCCCCTCCGAACCTATCGTCTTTTACTTTCCCTCTTGCTGTCCTGGGTCCTACTCCATGTCCCTTGAATATGGCCAGCCTAGTCCCACCTCAGAGCCTTTGAACTTGCTGTTTCCTCTCCCTAGAATGCTGTTCCTCCTGATATCCCCACGGTTTTATTCCCTCATTTCATTCAGGTCCTCACTTGTCACCTCCTCAGAGAAGCCTACCCTGACTGTCCCATTTAGAGCATCAACTGCTGGCTTTTCTTAGCCTCCTTTCCTGCTTTATTTGTTTTCTCCTTAGCACTTATAATTCTTAACATGTTATTTATTTTACTTATTTACTTGTTGTGATGGCTAATTTTGGGGATCAATTTGAGTGGGTGCCCAGATTCTTGTAAAAGAATATGCTGGGTGTGTCTGTGGGGTGTTTCTGGAGGAAATTCACAGTGGACCAGGGAAAGCAGATTGCCCTCCCCTATCGGACTAGCCTCATCCAATCCATGGGAGGCCTAAGAGAATAACAGGCTAAGTAATGATTCTCTCTCTCTGCTGGGACACTGGTCTTCTCCTGCTTTTAGACTCAGACTTGGACTAGATGTAGGTACAGATGGAGAGATAGAGATACAGATATCGGGGTTTAGGTATCTCCTATTGGTTCTGTTTCTCTGGAGAACCTGGACTAATGCACTTGTCTATTGTCTAAATTCCTTCACAAAAATGTAAGATTGTTGAGAGCAAAGTTTTTGTGTGTTTTGTGGACTATTTTGTCTCCAGTACCTAGAACAGGGCCTGCACAAAGCTGGTACTCAGTAAAGTTTTGGTGACTGAACACCTCCTCTCTGGCCCCTGCTTGTTAGGCTCTCCACAGGGTACCGTCAACATTGTGGCCAAGCATCTGCCAATCATGCCATACCTTCAACCAAGAACGGAGTGGCCTCAGACTGTGTGATCGATCGTCTGAAGTTGTCCAGCATCCTGTGATGGTCCAGGCAAATCCAGAGAAGACTGATGACGGACAAATCTACACTGGACATTTTCTAGAAAGGTGAGATGCCAGGCCAATGGGACCAGTGGGATGCTGACAAGAATGATAGACAAGATATACCAAGACAAGTAAGGGATATGAGGAAAGAAGAAAAATGGGAGTAAGAGAAGGTGGGTGATGGAGTTGGAAGGAGCAGAGTTATGGTCAAAGAGAGATGTTTGCATTTGCACTGGCAGAGGCGGGTGATTCTGAGTGATGTGGCCAGAATGTGGCCGGGGCAGTGTGAGGACTGGAGTGCAGAGAGTGATGGTCCCTGGAAATGAGGCCATCAAGGACTGAGAGGGCAGCGTGGTGATGAGCCATCACATCGTTTCCGGTCCACCTCGGGCAGTGAAAGGAGGTGTCATTAATTTACAGTCTGCACAGGGATGACTGTCCTGAGCAAACTGAGACACAGCCATCCCAATACTTAGGCACTGGGGCTGACGGCAGGCCTCGGGACAGAAAAAGGCAGTGCCCCGGCGTGCTGTCACAGGGACGGAGGGGCTGCAGGCCTAGAAGCTCACCCAGAGGCAGAAGCCCGGGTGGGAAGCTTTGCTGCGGAGGTGGAGGGCACAGACCACACCTGCAGACCTGGTGGGGTTATGAAGCTAGACAGTGAGATTTTTCAACCTTACACACACACACAAGTCACACTTAGCGAGGTGTTCCTTAGAAGATATAGTCCTAGAAGTGGCATCACTGGGTCAAATGGCAGTTCCATATCTAATTTTTTGAGAAACTCCATACTGTTTTCCATAATGGCTGCACCAGTCTGCATTCCCACCAGCAGTGTATTAGGATTTCCTTTTCCCCACATCCTTACTAGCACTTGTCATTTGCTGATTTGTTGATGGTAGCCATTCTGACAGGTGTGAGGTGATACCTCATTGCTCCTGTTCTTAGGGGAAATGGCTTTAGCTTTTCCCCATTGAGTATGATGATGGCTATAGGTTTGTCATATATGGCCTTTATCATGTTGAGATATGCTCCCTCTATTCCCACTTTGCTGAGAGTTTTTTATAGAAATGGGTGTTGGATTTTGTCAAATGCTTTTTCTGCATCTATTGATATGATCATGATCATGTGATTTTTGTCTTTCCATTTGTTTATGTGACGTAGCCCATTTCTTGATTTGTGAACATTGTACTAGCTTTGCATCCCTGGAATAAATCTCACTTGGTCTTGGGGTGTCTATTCCCACTTTGCTGAGAGTTTTTTATAGAAATGGGTGTTGGATTTTGTCAAATGCTTTTTCTGCATCTATTGATATGATCATGATCATGTGATTTTTGTCTTTCCATTTGTTTATGTGACGTAGCCCATTTCTTGATTTGCGAACATTGTACTAGCTTTGCATCCCTGGAATAAATCCCACTTGGTCTTGGGGTGTGATCTTTTAAATATGTTGCTGGATGTGATTTGCTAATATTTTGTTGAGGATTTTAGCATCTATGCTCATCAGGGATACTGGCCTTAATTCTTTTTCTTTGTAGTGTCTTTATTTGATTTTGAATTAGGATAATGCTGGCCCCATAGAAAGAGATTGGAAGTGTTCCTTCCTCTTGGCTATTTGGAATAGTTTGAGCAGGATAGATGTTAGTTCTTCTTTGAATGTTTGGTAAAACTCCCCTGTGAAGCCATCCAGACCCAGGCTTTTGTTTGATGGGAGTTTTTTTGTTTGTTTGTTTTTCTAGTACTGCTTCTATTTCATCAGTTGTTACTGGCCTATTCAGGTTTTCTGAATCTTCCTGATTCAGTTTTGGGAGGTTGTGTTTTTCTAGGAATTTTTCCATTTCATCCACATTGTCCAGCTTGTCTCCCTAGAATGCTGTTCCTCCTGATATCCCCACGGTTTTATTCCCTCATTTCATTCAGGTCCTCACTTGTCACCTCCTCAGAGAAGCCTACCCTGACTGTCCCATTTAGAGCATCAACTGCTGGCTTTTCTTAGCCTCCTTTCCTGCTTTATTTGTTTTCTCCTTAGCACTTATAATTCCTAACATGTTATTTATTTTACTTATTTACTTGTTGTGATGGCTAATTTTGGGGATCAATTTGAGTGGGTACCCAGATTCTTGTAAAAGAATACGCTGGGTGTGTCTGTGGGGTGTTTCTGGAGGAAATTCGCAGTGGACCAGGGAAAGCAGATTGCCCTTCCCTATCGAAGGGGCCTCATCCAATCCATGGGAGGCCTAAGAGAATAACAGGCTAAGTAATGATTCTCTCTCTCGGGAGGTTGTGCTTTTCTAGGAATTTTTCCATTTCATCCACATTGTCCAGCTTGTTGGCATATAGTTGTTCATGATATTTTCTTACAATCCTATGTATTTCTGTGGTGTCAATCGTTACTTCTCAGCTTTTGTTTCTGATTTTATTTATTTGGGTCCTCTCTCTTTGTTTCTTGATGAGTATGGCTAATGGCTTGTCAATCTTGTTTATCCTTTTAAAGAATCAGCTCTTGGTTTTATTAATTTTTTTGTATATATATATTTTTTAGTTCTATGTCATTTATTTCTTCTCTAATGTTTATTATTTCCTTCCTTCTATTTACTCTGGGCTTTTCTTGTTCTCTTTCTAATTCTTTAAGTTGTAGTGTTAAATAGCTTATTAATTTTTCTTGTTTCTTGAGGTAGGTCTGTAGTGCAATGAACTTCCCTCTCAGGATTGCTTTTGCGGTGTCCCAGAGTTTTTGGGTTGTTGTGTGTTTATTTTCATTTGTTTCCAGGAAGTTTTTTTATTTATTTCTTGATCTCATTGGTAATCCATTCATTGTTTAATAACATGCTATTTAGCCTCCATGTGTTTGAATGTTTTTTGGGTGTTTTCACTGTAGTTGATTTCTAATTTCATTCCACTATGATCTGAGAAGATGCTTGATATGATTTCAATCTTCTTGAACTTGTGGTGATTTATTTATTGCCATTTTAATTCTGTATGCCTAGGTCTCTCTATTTCTTCTTCTCGTTACAGCAGTCCCTTTAGCATCTGGCTTGGTGGTGATGAACTCCTTTAGCCTTTTTAGCAAGAATGTATATTCTGCAGTTTTGGGGTGAAATATTCTATAAATGTCAATTAAGTCCATCTGATCCAGTGTATCCTTTAGAGTCACTGTTTTTTGTTATTTTGCTGGATATAGTAATCTTGGTTTCAAATCCTTGCTTTCCATTACTTTGAGTATTTCATGCCATTCCCTTCTGGCATACAGTGGGGTGTTAAAGTCCCCTACTATGACTGTGTTGTCGATCTCTCCCTTCAAGTCCTCTAGAAGTTTTTTAAATATATTTAGGTGCTTCTAATTGGATGCTTATATGTTTCCCAGGGTTACATCCTCTTGTTGGATCTATCCCTTTAGTATTATGTAATGACCTTTCTTGTCTCTTGTGATGGCCTTCATTTTGAAGTCTATTTTGTCAGATATGAGTATTGCTAACCCACCTTTTTTTTTCTTTTCCATTTGCATGGAAAATTTTTTCCATCCCTTCACTCTCATCCTGTATGGGTCTTTTGTTCTGAGGTGGGTCTCTTATAGATAGCATATAGTTGGGAGATGTTTTTGTATCCATTCAGCTACCCAGGTTAGGGGAGTTTTCTGCCATTATTTCTTCAAACATTCTCTATCATTTCTCCTTTCTGCCTCTCCTGGCACACCTACTATGTGAATATTGTTAGGTTTCATGTTGTCCCACAGCTCCCTTGAGCTGTCCTCCCATTTTTTAATTGTTTTTTTCTTTTTGGTTCTCCGATTGAGTGATTTTTTCCTACCCTGTCTTCTAATTCACTGATCTGATCCTCAGCTTCCCCTAATCTGCTGTGTATTCCTTCTAATGTGTTCTTTATTTGTGCTATGTCATTCTTAATTTCCGTTTTCATAGTTAGTATACCTTTTCTCATATAGTTGAGCATCTTTACCATCATTATTCTGAACTCTATATCAGATAAATTTCTTATCTCCATTTAATTTATCACTTCTTCTGGAGAATTCTCTTGTTTTTTTCATTTGGGGGTTGTTTCTTTGTCTCCTCATTTTTGGTAGATCTGCTACACCTCTCAATTTCCAGTGCAAGACAGTGTCAAATGCTGTTTCTGACTAATTATATCAGGCAGACTCAAAGCCTCCAGAGACCATCCTCTACTTACAGACTGATAGGATTCTGGCTTGAGTAGCCCTCAGGTAATCATCCACAGGTGTGACAAGAGATTTCCAACAGAGTGGGACAATTGCTTCTTCCTAGAGGTGAATTGTTATTCTCAATCTCTTCATGGGCCTCAGAAACTCCCAGGGGTCCTCAAACTTTTTAAGCAGGGGCCAGTTCACTGTCTCTCAGACCATTGGAGAGCCGGACTATAGTTTAAAAAAAAACTATGAACAAATTCCTATGCACACTGCACATATCTTATTTTGAAGTAAAAAAACAAAACGGGAACAAATACAATATTTGTATTTGCATGTGGCCCACGGGCCGTAGTTTGAGGACCCCTGCTCCGCACAGCGGGGAAAGTTTTCCAATATGGTGGTCAACTGTCTCCCCGCGCCCGCCCCCCACTCCACCCCCAGGCAAAACCGCCTGGATAGCAATTGTCTGCCTGAGAAAGATGTTCTCTGCAGCATGAGGGAATGACTCAGCACAGGAAACCTGGGTGTCTGCCTTCTGAGCTCTGACCCCAAAGCCCCCAATCCTGGCTTCTGCTCACACTGCTCCAGTCCACTCTGACCTCCCTTTGCTGGAGCACAAGGTGAGTGGCTGCACAGGGTATCTTGTGTGTTGGCCCTTTAAGAGGGTGCCTGCATTTCCAGCCATTTCTCCCTGGCAGATAGCAACCCTACAGCTTTTCACAGTCACATGTTATGTGGATACCTTTCTCAGTTCTGGTGGTCTCTATTGGGGGGCCCAGCTTGGGGATTAAACCCCAGAGTTCTCAGTGGCAACCCCCCACTGCTGAGATATCTCTCCAGAACTTCAGCTGCTTCTGTGGGAGCCCGGCCAGCCCTCTCGTGCCTTTGCACTTCCCACCAGTCTCTACGTGGTCTCCACTTTCTGTCCTTGATTATCAGGTCTCCAGCTAGTCTTCAGTTGATTATTCAGGATGGGTTTTTTGTATTTTAGTTGTAATTCCAGCTTGGTCCTGGGAGCATGTCTGTGTCACGAATCGTTTTTTAGTATAAGTATGTCCCAAATATTGCACTGAGACATACTAATATTAAAAACATATTGTTTATCTGAAACTCAAATTTACCTGGGCAACCTTGTTTTTGTTTGTTTTGCTAAATCTGGCAATCAAGAAGGCCAGAGTGGTGGTGTGAATCAGGGAGCCTTGTCAGTGGACCAGGAGGCTGGGAGAGCAGGGCCAGATCTGAGAATGGCTGAGAAGAGTGTCAGCCAAAGGAGGCGGTTAGCGAGGGAAAAGGACTCTAAATGGGCAGAGTCAGCCTGTGGACACGAAGGCCAGGGGGGTGAATGCAAACGGCTTTCTGACACTGGCTCACATCAGGTAGAGCCCTGGAGTCCACAGAAGGTGCTCAGAGCTGTTACTCTAATTGGATCCTTTAGCTCTGGGAAGTGGGCACAGCACAGATCCCTATGCCTGGAGCACTGGCGAGGGCGCTGAGGTTCAGGGAGGTTTTGTGAAGGTTCTGTAGTTGGATTCTTAGGAAAGGGTATCAGCTCAAGCAGGAGCCCTGGCAAGCCCTGCACCAAGCTCTGGGAAGCATGGTGCCACTAAGGGGGCAGGGAGGGGGTGGAGAGAGGAGACCAAGCCTGAGAGAGCCAGCTTGGAGAGAGAGAGAGAGGCGGGGAGGAGAAAAATGACCAAAGCTCAGGATCCGCTAGTAAATGATTAGCCTTCCCGGGAACACAGAAGCTGTGGACTGTTTTATAAACGAATGAAATGAAATAAAGTGCAACAAAAATAAAATAGCAAAACTAAAAAGACTAAGATGTCAAACCCTCTGATGAAGGTTCAGGAGAGCCTGAGGGGGCCTCAGTGCAAAGCCTTTGGCTACAGACTGGGAAGCCAGGGACAGCAAGGGACAGTGGTGTCAGGCAGCGATGCCCTCGGTGACCTTATGGCATCTCTTATCTCTTTGGGCCTCATATTCCTCTGCCATAAAGCACAGGGGTGAGCTGAATAGCGAGGGTTCTTCAGAGGAGCTCAGAGACCTTCAAGCTACCTTCCAATTGTCAGGAGATGATGAGTGTTGCCCCAGATGCTGGGGTCAGTTCATTCATTCACCAGCATGAACTGATGCCCTACTGTGTGCCAGGCAGCTTGCATATGCTGGGCAAGGTCTCTGCCTTCATGAGACCTACACCCTTGGGTGTGCCTGGTGGAGTGGGGGAAGACAGACAATAAATAAATGAACAAATAAGCAGGCAGGGAGGGACATTTGAGCCGAAGCCTGAATGATCTGTGCACGCAAATATTTGGGCCGAGAGGCCAGGCAGTGGAGCTGGCCAGTACAAAGGTCCTCAGGGGCAACCATGCTGAGGGTGTTAGAAGAATGGAAAGAAGGCCAGTGACTAGAAAGAAAGTGGGTGAAGTGAGAGGGAGGGGCAGGACCATGCACAGGTAAGGACTCTAGGCTTTTTCTGAGCATGGAAGCTATTGAGGGGTTTTGAGCAGCATTGTAATAGCATCTGGTAGATGTTTCAAAAGGTGGTTTAAAGAAGTACATGTTAAAGACATTGTGCTAAGTGAAATAAGCCAGTCTCAGAAGGACAAATACTACTTGATACCACTAACTCAGAGATGGAACAATGATCACCTGAGCTGGGAGGAAGGGGAGATAGGGAGCTATTAGTTGAAGGGTAAAAATTTTCAGGTATACAAGATGATTGAAGATCTACTGTACATCAAAGTGCCTATAGTTAGCAATATTGTATTGTGTATTTAAAAGTATGCTAAGAGGGTAGATCTTAGGTTGTGTTCTTCTCTCTCTCTCTCTCTCTCTCTCACACACACACACACACACAAGACAAAAGAAAGGGAAAAGAAAGAAATGTTGTATCATGACCAGGTACACAAGGATGTATACAAGTGTATGTTTTTTATAAATAAAATAAAAGTATCACAAAACAATAGATATTTTTCACAACGTATTCTGATAGTCTCGATTCTTCTATTTCAATAAAATAAAAATCCAGTCAAGACCCATTAAGTTGATTTCACAGCCCACTCATTGATTGTGACTTATATGTTGTGCTGCTTTCAGAATATCACTGGCTCCTGGGTGTAAAATATGTTGTGGGAGAGTGGAGGGAGGCAGGAGAAGCAGCAGGAAGGGCAGCAAGGAGGGAGTTGCACAAATCCAAGCACAAGAGGAGAGAGGACTGGACTGGCATGTGGGAGGTGAGGACTGAAGGACTGAAGCAGGTGGACAGACACGGGCTATATATACGGGAAGCAGCATGGGTGGGACTTGTTAATGAATTAGATGCAAAGGGAGAGAGAAGGAGGAATTAATAATGACTTGGTTTTAGGCTTGGGTTTCCAGGGAACAGTAGTGATGACTAGTGACATGGGTTACCCAGGGAAGGAGTAGATTGCAGATAACCAAGACTTCTGTTTGGGCCATGTCAATTTCTTCTTCTTTTAAAAAATATTTTTTAATTTATTTCCGAGAGGGAGAGAGAGAGACAGAAACATCAATGATGAGAGAGAATCATTGATTGGCTGCCTTCTGCATGCCCCACACCTCGGGATCGAGCTTGCAATGGTACACGTGCCCTGACTGGGAATCAAACTGTGACCTCTTGGTTCAAAGGTCAGCGCTCAACACCTGAGCCATGCCAGTAGGGGCTGGGCCATGTCAATTTCATTCCTCTTAATTGTTTCTGTTCTAGACTTAAAATCAGCTGCAGAGAAAGTACACAATAGTTAGAAAGCAACCCCACAGTGCATTGTTAAAGAAAAACAAAAAATTTAGTTAATATCTACTCAGGGCTTACTCCGTGTCAGGCAGTGTTAAGAGTATTACACATATTCATTCCATTCTCAAGGCAATGCTACAAAACAGGTGCTATCATTCATTGTCTTCATTTTACAGAAGATAACAGGGAGGTTATTTTACTTGTCCTTAGTCACACAGCAAATATGTACCAGAGCTGAGAGTTGAACTGGGCCAGCTTGACGGCAAAATATAGCTCTGCCAAGGGAAGAGGTACTCCATCTCTGGAGAGGGATGAATCGCGACTCGGAAAATGGCCACATTATATCACAGAGTCGAAAAACAAAAGCAGGATTCAGGCCATAAGCAGTGCATGCAATTTTTTATCTGCTTCTGTGGTAAAACTATGTTTGTATATCTGCACAGAGAAAAGACGAGAATGATTCATGTAACAGGGCTAACACTAGTTATCACTGGCTGGCGGGATTCCAGGCGGTTTACATTTATGACAATGATAATAGACAGCCATCGTAAAAGAATTTCTTTTAAAGATAGGAAACAAATTGCGACAGTGTTCTGTGCATCTAGCATATGCGATGCGGACACGTGGGACAGGGAGGAGTGTGTTGTGGTAGAATCCTCGGAAGACCTGGGCTCTCATCTCGGGACTGCCCGTGGCTCACCGTGTGGCCTTGGTCAAACCTCGAGGCCCCTCTGGACCACAGGTCCTCGGAGGAGGATCCTAGGGACAGTGCCTGGGAGCAGTGGTGTCCTGGTTAATGTTTAGCAACCGCCTCTCAAAAAACAGTTCTTGATTTGTAGCCTCAGCTGATTTTTGTGCTACGGATACTCCCACCAGTTCCAAGTTTGTACTTAGGTGATGAACAGACTGGGGAGGGATGCTGGCAGCACACCGCAGAGCCTTCCACCATGAATGCAATGCGTGGACCACCTCACCAGCTTGGTAAGAGCAAAACATACTCAAATCATTAGGATGCGATGAGTTTTGAGTATTTATTACCTTTGTTTTTAATATAACATTTCATTGTAATCTTATATAATTTGATTTTTAACAATGTGTTTAACAAGTGGCTGACAAAATCCCTGAACAGTTAGCAATTGGCTCTTAGGCATCCAGCACAACCACACCACTGCCTAGGAGTCTGTGGGTCAGACAGGCTGAAGGTCCAAGGTTCGGAGGAGCTACGAGCCCTCTGAGTCCTTGGCCCCACAGACATCTTGGCCTGAATCACAGTCTCCGGAAGGAGAGAAAGGAAAGGGCACAGGAGACAAGGACTCCAACCAGGAAGACAAGCGGCAGGAAGGGCTGGCGGCCTCAATGTCATCGTGGGAGCTGTTTTTCTCTGTCTTATCAATGGCAGAGGCCGGGAAAACAATACCCCTGACTGAACATCACTTCAGGAGCCGACAGGAAACCCCCCGAGTGGGGGTCTGTGATGAGTTGGCCAACCGGGTGGGCCTGGAGTCCTTCCCCAGCCCCGAGCTCTCACGTGGCCTGCCTCTGCTTCCCACCTCCCAGCATGCTGACCACACAGCCGAGTCTCAGCTCCCCGGCTCTGAATTGGCCTCATGTGCCAGGTCCCGGAGACATCAGAGGCAGTAGCTGCCTGCCCTTCACCGTGAGGACCACAGCAGAAGCAAGGCCAGCCTTCTGGTTCCTTGGCTTCAGGTGTCCCTCATGGGTGCCACCTGCTCTCCACGCCATCTTCACGTCAGGAACTGTGTGGGTGCTGAGCATATCAGCTCCCTGTCGCAGATTTGGAAATTGAGGTCCAGGGAGGTCAGGGAGCCTGCCATATTGTCAACAGAAGTAACGGCACACACATTTGGCCCAATAAAAAAGCCTGAAATCAAATGGTGGGGAGGGTGTGGGCCCACAGGACTCTCCTGTTAGAAATCCGTTAGGTGTATGTTGTAAATGTGCACAATTACTGCCCTGTAGTGCAGCGGGTGCATGTCAGGAAGAGTCCCAGTGGCACTGGTGCAGAACCATCAAGAGGAGAGGGGCTGAGGAAACTGTGCCATAGTCTCGCACGGAAGAGAGCGCAGCTATCTGCATGAATGAATGAGAGTGGCGTGCCTTCATAGGATTAAAATTTAGCAGTGCTATATGAAGTGAAATAAGCGAGTCACAAAGATGTCCAACATCATGATACTCTTTTAAGAAAGTTAAACAACAAATCAAAGATATATACTTTTAAATAAATAAATAAATAAATAAATAAATAAATAAATAAATAAATAAGACAAAGCTATACAAATAGGAAAGCAAGAGAATGATTCCACCAGGTGATTCTCTCTGGCGGGGGGAGCCTGGGGACTTGGCTGGGGACAGACCTCAGAGGTAAATGTGCTGTTGTCAAGGTCTATTTTTATGTTGGCTGGTTTGTTCACAGGGACTTATTATATTAATAAACAAACAAACAAATAAAAATATTGCCAGCCAGGGTTTATGGCTAATGGCCTTCTCTGGGCCCGGGCTGAGGGAGCGGGGGAAGGCTGGCGTTGGAAACCAGAGGACTTGGCTGCTGCCACCAAGTAGTTTTCAGAGGGACAACTCAAAATCACAGAACCAGAAGCCATGTCATCGTCCTCTTCTGAGCATCAGTTTTCACGCAGGTAAAATGAGGTTTTGGGACCAGGTCGTCTTTGAGCCCTTCTATTAGCTGAGCTAGAGCAGGCCCTGCGGCTGTGACAGATAAGCCCAATCTCAGTGGCTGACCTCGAGAAGGTCTGTTTCTAGCTCACCCTGCAGTCTGAGAGGTCCTTCTGCCAGCTCTCCTGCAATGCTGACTTAGAGGTCTGGCCTCTGCTGTCCTGGAGTCTTTCACATACACCCCTCCCCGACCAGAATGGGAGATTTAAAATGTGGAGAACCCACACCTGCTCTTGCTGCCTCATTGGAGACACAGTGTTTCTACACACCTTCCTCTGATGGAGAACAAGTCCCACAGTCCCAGCCCAACTGCAAGGGAGGGTGCACAATGGAGTGAATAGGAGCTCTCGCTACCAAGGCCCCTGCAGTTCTACAATCCATGGAGTCCCTGAGACCAGATTTGACACTCTCCTGCCTGAGTTTAATTCATTTATTTATTCATTAGGTAGACAGAGGGCCTGCTCTAATCCAGCACTGGGCCAGGCACAGATGCTCACAGTCCAGTGGTGGTGCTGGGGGGTGGGGGTGTGAGAAGGGAGGACTGACCATTTTACAAACATCATCTATATAAATAAAAGCTTAAGCAACTGTTAAGACCGAATGACTGGAATGACCAGAATGACCGGTCGACCACTCACTTAGACGTGCACTGACCACTGGGAGGCAGATGCTCAACACAGGAGTTCCCCCTGGTGGTCAGTGCACTCCCACAGCCAACCTTCTGCAGCCCTTCCCCCTGGCCGGCTGGCCCCCCAATAGGCCTTGATTGCTGGCCAGGCCGGGGGACCCCATCTGTGCACAAATTTGTGCACCGGGCCTCTAGTAATCCATATGAACACCCTATGGTTGGTTGAGAATAAAAGAGAATATCTTATGGGGATGTGTGAGAGTAGATGTCAGTGTTGTGATGACAAAAGGCTTCTTTGAGAAAATAATTTTTTTCAGGGGGGTCGTGAAGGGTGAGAGAAGACTGCCAGGAAAACTGAAAAAAGAGACTCTTCCTGGCAGGGAACAGCATGTGCAAAGGCATGGAGGCAAGGAAGGCCTTGCTTGAGTGGGGAAAGGCCAGTTGTTTCATTTCATTAGAGGGTAGGGGTGGGTGCCCATGTGGTATTGGGGTTGGAGGGTAGGTTGTACCTGGAATTAGGGTAGAAAGGTAGTCAGGAGTCAGGGGAGAAAGGGCTGAATGTCATGCCCAGTAGGTGGTTGGACTTTATCCAATGGGCAGCCAGGGAAAGATTCTAAGTAGGCAAGGAAGACCAAGGGGTGACCAAGGGGCAGTTTCCACTCCTCCCCAAATGTCCGTTAGCCACTTCCCTGCCATTATTTGATTTGGGTGAGACTTTTCCCAACGTAGGGAGCTCTGCACACTCAACTTTAGGGCGAGTGTCTTAACCCCATCTTCCAAACAGATGCCCATTAAGCCTAAAAACATTCATATTCCAAAGCCGGTCTCCCTCGTCCCCCACAGGACATGTTCACACTCGACCACTGGTCCTGAGTGTTTACACCTCTCCAGCCCCGAAGGCCTGGGTTTTCTCCACAGGTTGAAGCTGTTGATAAAATCTAGTATATGGTTTGTTGTTGCTTTTTTTTTACTTTTTGAGAAGAGTGGATATGAAATTGGAAGGAGAGGAGGAAAGTCATTTCTGCCCACAGCTCCTACGTGAGAAAGGGCCCATCGCCGCCCCGTCACTTTTCTGAGGGCTGTTCCTTGGGGAGCACCGAGGGTGGGAGGGAATGCTGCTAGGCCTATTTCTGTGACTTCTTGGAATCTGAGGTCCAGGGGCTCCTGCCAGCTTGCCCTGGGCCATGCCTAAAGAGCTGGGTGAAGGACCCTGGGCTTCTGACATCCAAGCTGACACCCCTCATGCCCACCTCACAGTGTCCAGCCTTGAAAACAAGCATGCACTCTGCAAGGGCCTTCCAGATGCCGGGGCCTTCTGAGTGTCCATGCCTTCCTGTGTCCTGGGATGCAAGCAACCGTGGGAACATTTTACACATGAGCAAACTGTCCAGTAGAGGATACTCAATGTGCCAATGTCACACAGCTAGGAAGGGGACGTCTCCAAGAGCTCAGGCACTTTCCACAACTCAGCGCCTGTATGGAGTTTAAGATTCATGGGTCTCGCCACCTTTTGTGGTTCTCTTATGGTCAAGAGTCTGGGGGTGGGGCTGGAGCGATCAGGTTGTCCCTAAGGTTTTACCATCATAGCACCGCACAAACATATCTGGGGTTAGTGGTGCTGCAATCAGGCTGAAATCATATGCCCAGGCAACAATGGGGCCGCAAAGATGCCTTCTGTGCAAGATTTGAGCCCCCTGCAGTTGAAGACAACCTCTTTTCTAATCTGCACAAAGTCACCGTATAGGTTAGAAAGGGTCCTGGAAGGGCGGATATAAGTCAAGGATGGTAAATTGTTTTCATCCACTGGGTCATTCCACCCTTAGCAGCAACACAGATGGCTGTGTTGGGAAGGAATCTGAAGTCGCCTGGGAAGGGGCTCTGCACCCGGTGATTTGTGTCCTGGAGATGGGCAGTAGCTCCTGCAGGGAGAGGATTTGCCATTTTGCTATCACTGCTGTAAACTGACACCTTCTGTGTCAACACACAGCCCAAAGGAGCCCAGTGCCCAGTTCTGGCCAGAGGAGAGGGAACCTCTGCCTCCCAGTGTGTTCTTCGCTGTTTATTCCTGAGGCATGGAGTGCGGGCAAGTTCAAGAGGGTTAGGGGTTGCTTTGTGTTATGAGTCACTGTGAGACTTGTTTTAGAGAAACCCCCTCTTCTGCTCATCTCTGCCTGCTTTTCAAGCCCAAACGGAAAGCTGATTCCCCCATGAAGACCCGCTTGCTCTTCTTTCTAAAGTTCTTCCTGCTTCTCTGAATTCAAAGCTCTTGGTTTGAAACTCCACCCAACACCTATCAGACCTGTTACCTGGGCCACTTCAGGGGCAGACACTTCCTTACATGCACCCTCACTCCTCCCAACCACCACTCTAGATAAATGGAATGTTACTCTTATTGAAATTATTAATGCTGCCATGTGATTATTTACTGCCACGTGATTGCTTATTCACAGCTAGCAAACTGCCTTCCTGTTCACATCCTCCTCTGACCCCATCAGTCACTGAGAAAGCTGAGGTTTCCAGAGAGGGCAGGCACTTGCCTAAGGCCAGTCAGCCAGATTTCTTTTCTCCAAATCCTGTCTTCTCCACTGTCCCATTCTGGAGCCCATGGGCTGGGCAGAGTCACCAGGAAAGGGGCAGGGACTCAAGCCTCACCTGGGAGTTCCCTCCCACCTGCAGTTCTGAGGACAGTGCTGCCACACAGGAGATGGCCAGACCAGGACCAGATGGGAGTTAGGATGTGGAGTGGGTTACAGCAGGTGGCTTAGCCAACAGGCATCCTGGGTGAGCCTCAACAAGTCCCTTTCCTTCTCTGGTCATGGTGCCTCCACCTCTGCAAGTGAAGGCATGGCTATAGCCCACTCTTCTGGGCCTAGTACCCAGGCCTCTGATGCCCATTGGGCCACCCTCACCCATCACCCTGCCCCCACCCTACAGGAGGTGCTATCTCAGGGGATCCTGAGAGGCCAGCTGAGGAGCTGACCTCAGGTCAATCAGCTGCTATCCAGGCGAACTGCCTGTCAGTTGCTCAAATTTATCGATCGCCCACTGAGTACAGAGCCCACGTGCTAAGCAGGTGTGCCGTGGGCAAGGGGAGGGAGAAAAGTACAAAACCAAGGGAGCCATTCGGTCTTCACAGGGGAGCATAATCTGACCGTCTCTCCATGGGCTCTTTAACCACCGACCCAGCAAACAGTTTTGGATTATTTACTATGTATGCACCAGGCCTTGTGTGGAGGTGGGGGTTGGGGGAGGGGTGTGCGAAAGGGACAGAGGGCATCAGTCTGGTCACCAGGCATGACAAGCAACCTCACAGCATCAAGTCACTCTGAAGGACAGGGAACCCAGGACACGTGTCTCTCTAAGCAGGTGCCAGACCCAGGCTGAGCACCATGACAGAGGGTTTTGTGTGGCTAGCTCTTTAGTTCACAAGCTCCATCACTACCTATTTACCGCCTGATACCTGGTGGTATCTGCCTGACCCCTAAAGCAATTGGAATTTGAATAGGACTACCTTCAAACTAACAAGACTACCCTGGCCCAGAGAGTGGGAGGCAGAAACAGAAAGCTCTAGCTCAGTGGTTCTCAACCTTCCTAATGCCGCGACCCTTTAATACAGTTCCTCATGTTGTGGTGACCCCCAACCATAAAATTATTTTCGTTGCTACTTCATAACTGTAATTTTGCTACTGTTATGAATCGTAATGTAAATATCTGATATGCAGGATGTATTTTCATTGTTACAAATTGAACATAATTAAAGCATAGTGATTAATCACAAAAACAATATGTAATTATATATGTGTTTTCCGATGGTCTTAGGCGACCCCTGTGAAAGGGTCGTTCAACCCCCAAAGGGGTTGCGACCCACAGGTTGAGAACCGCTGCTCTAGCTGGAGGTGGGTGCCTCAGGGGCTCCTCTGGGCTCCCCAACTACTTGCTCATACAATTGGAAGATGACCCCTCTCTGAACAGTAGTTTTCTCTATAAAATCCAGGGAAAGCCTAGATCAGTGGTTCCAAACTCTACCACCAAACCTCAAATATAGCAGCAGAGTCCCAGAGATGAGCCCCAATATTGTCAGGAGTAAAATGGTTATCACACACATTCCTAACAAATGTGTACCTTCTCTTTAAACAAATAGGTTTAATACTGTTTTTAAAAATAAAGGGTACTGTTTAGGTGTTTCTCTGATAAATGAAATTACTTATGAGTATCATGGTTTCTATCAGTAATTGCAAATCAGTTGATACACAAAATCTTAAAAATAAGATCAAATAAGATAGAAAAAAACCAAAGGGGTTCTTGGTTAGTGACATGGTGGGAACGAGCTTCATTGGCCATCACTGAAGTTCTTTTGGACCCAAGCACCCACCGGGGTGGATGGATGCAGGTTGTGGGAGAAATCCCCGTGAAGGGGTGGCAGGGAGCTGGCCTTTATGGCCTACCTTCTGATTACCAAGCTCAAACTGGTAAACTCACGAACATCTCGAGGTAGGACGGTGACTGTCCCCATGTTACAGGTTCACTCTTGGAGGTTAGGTGCCAGGCCTAGGTTACTTAGCTGGAAGATGGCAGAGCTGGCACTTGGATGCTGGCAGAATGGAACCGGGTTTCAGGTGGGAGAGGTGACTTGGGTCCCCTCCAGGAGCTTCTAAGCCAGAATCTGGCGCTGGTGCAGCGCTGGTGCAGCTGGTTACCCGGAGTGAGCGGGCCGCAGGGCTTTCAGGTGAGTCAGTCGGAGCTGGGGGGCGGGGGGGCAAACTTGGACTAGCTGGGCTGTCTGGGGTGGTGGTGGCAGTCCTCTTCTGAGCTCCCTCGGACCCATCTGGTGTTTTGGCGACTCGCAGGGCACCTCCAGGTGGGGGTGGGGGGGGGGGGGGGTAGAGGGAGAAGCAAGGTTGGTCCAGAGGAGAAACAGGAGAGAAAGAGGGCGTGGGAGAAGGCGAGGGAAGGGGCGGGGAGTCCTTCCTGGGGCAGGAACCCGGGCCCCCCTTGGCAGAGCCGGCCCGGCAAAGCGATTCTGCAGATGGAAGGAATTAACGGGGCGGGGGAGGGTCCTACGGTGATAGGGAGGAAGGAGGGAGGAGTGTGTGTGTGTCTGGATCTGGGAGGGGGGGAGAGACAGACACATCAGACTAGACGGAAATGGAAAAGACGAAGGAGAAACACAGAGAGAGACACAGCCAGGGAGAAGACAGGCAGGGACAAGGGGCACAGGAGATATTCGTCTAAGGGAGAAGACAGAGTGTGAGAAAAGTGGGAAAATAGAAAAGAAAAAAACGAGTGAAAATGAAATAATTGGCGAGGATTTGGCAAGAACGCGAAACAGAGGAGAGCTGAGGGCAGCACGAGAGGAACTGGATCTGGACGGGGCTGTGCTGAGCTC
>NW_005370081.1:479785-496794 GCF_000412655.1 Myotis brandtii | reverse complement strand
CTCCAGACAGCCGGGCGGGGAGCCCCTTCCAAGTGCCCTTCCCACACTCAACCCTATCCCCTTCTTGGCCACCGCTAGCTGGGACGGACAGGGGGACCTCAAATCCGTTCTCCATCGACCTCGGCGGTTTCTGACCCAAGGGGCGCCCTGGAGAGCAGTGACTCGCCCAGAGGCCTTTACCTGCTGTTCGCACGCTGGGACCCCCAGATACGTCCTCCAGCTGCTCGCCCTCCCCCAGCCACATAGGAAGTGGTTTTTGAGGGCTTGACCCCACCGACTGCGCTGTCCCCCGCCCTCCCAGCCTGGAAGGAAATGAAAGGGAAATCCTCTTGAGCTCTTGGGAGGGGGGCTGGTAGCGGGAGAGGTTCCAGCTGCCAGTGCCTTCCCCAGAAACCTGGGCCGGCTGCTTGCAAAGTCTGCTCCTGGGTGGATTCAGTTACACAGAGTCGGAGGGGCAGGGCATCTTCCCAGCTACATAAACACACAGACTGCCAGGAACTCCCAGCCCTTTTGAGGGTCTTCAGAGTCTTCCCATAACCCACTCCCCTCTCTCTCCCGCTGGACTCCTCCTCCTCCTCCCCCACTCCCACTTGCTCCTGCTTCATTTGTGAACTGCAGACACCCTTCTGTGGCCTTCACTCACTCCCCTCTGGCAGCCCCCCCTGTAAAAGTTCAGGGGGAAGGGGTGAGGGAGAGGACACACATGAGGGTAATTTTCCTTCAAGACTGAACACACCAGTTAGTTTTAGGAGAGACAGAGGCCTGAACGTTTGGGGGAGAAGGCCTGTGTAGACCAGTGCACTGGGGATGAAGGGTGAGACAGAGGGTCACCCTTTCTGGCCCCATCACGTGTTCAGCTCTGCCTTTATTGGCTAGGGGATACTGGACATATAGCATGCTGGCCTCAGGGCTAGAGGTGCGGGAGCGGAGAGGGGACCTGTGCTGGGCTGGCTGGGCACAGCTGAAGGAGAGGAGTGTGGAGTGGCAGCCTTTGGTGCCAGGAGAAAGAATTTGTATGCCAAAGCTCTTTGTAAATTGTAAAGCACTCTCCACACGAGGAATTATTCTTGGCTGGGAATCTTTCTTTCTTGTAAGAGGCTTTGCTGCCTCTTCAGGGAACTGGCTGCAGGGATCAGTGATTTGGAGGGACAGTGTGTGGGGTCTTTTTTCAGTGTGTGGGTCTTCTCTTACCAAACATTCATTGAGCTCCGTGTGGGCCCCTGGGGATTCACTCACTCACAGGCTCACGGGGCCCAGGTTAGAAGATAGACAGGAAGATCCAGGGTGAATGGTTGCGTGATTTCATGGGGGTCCTGTGGAAGCCCTAAGGGAGGAGGGTGACTGTGACCCGCAGGACAAGTGGGGTCCCTAATCAGCCCCTGCTAGCTTTCCACTGCCCCCACCCTATGGTGTGGCCTTGTTCCCCACTGAGAACAAGGGGTTTGGGGCCATCAGGAGTCCCCTGTGGGAGGAGTTTGGTGTGCCTCCTCTTGGAAATTTCTGTCGCCCAGGATCCTGGCTGGCTCTCAGTGAGCCCTGGCTTCCTGTCCCTGCACTGCTGCTTACCTCAGTTTCCCCATGACGAGGCACATTCTTTCCCTGGGGCCCAAAAAGTCTCTCATGACCTGACTTTGGGGGAGCCTCAGTTCACCCATCTGTTACATGCCGTCTCTGCTGTTCTCAGGGAGGGGTGCATGGGGTCTGAGAGCTGTACAAACCAGGGAGAATGTGCCCACAGACAGGCTGCATTAGGGGAGGCAGCAGAGGCCCCCCTGTGCTCCGAGGCCGGTGGCTTCCTTGGAGAGGCTGAAGGCTGTGCCTGCTGACTCTCCGAAGGCCCTCCTGGCTTTGGGCTCAGCCACACTGCTGTTCTCAGGGAGGGGGGCATGGGGTCTGAGAGCTGTACAAACCGGGGAGGATGTGCCCACAGACAGACTGCATTAGGGGAGGCAGCAGAGGCCCCCCTGTGCTCCGAGGCCGGTGGCTTCCTCGGAGAGGCCGGAGGGCTGTGCCTGCTGGCTCTCTGAAGGCCCTCCTGGCTTTGGGCTCAGCCACGCTCACCTCCCAGCCACTTGCCTCCTGACCCCTCATGGAGCCCCAGCTGTGCTGCTGCGGCCGGGCCTTTCCTGCATCTAGGACTGGGCCGGGGACCTAATGTGGCTCCAAAATAGCAACTGGCTGAGAAGGCAGGAGAAAATCCTGCCCACCTGCATGCTACCAAGGGGCTGGCGGGAGAGGAAGCAGGTCGTGTGTGGCCCGGAGGGGACTCTCCGAAGGGACCCAGGGGCCCAGGAGTGTCGCCATTCTGTGCGAGGCTGGCAGGCCCGGTGGCAGTGCCTGCGAATGTGACTTGCATGCTGACCGCTGACCACAGCCTGTCTGCGCCAGTCTCTGTGCCAAGAGCCCACCCCCTCCTGCACCACCCCCAGGCTGCTCCCACCACAATAGCAAAACACCATGAATGCAGCTGGGATTTGGGGGTGGGGTGGGGACATGGGGGCACAGAAGCCCATTGTGCCCCTGGAACCTCAGCTCTGGAAGCTGAAGATAAGCCAAGGGCTCTGAGTGGAGCACTGGCCCTGGAAGCAGAGCGAGGGAGAGAGATGGCAGAGTTCATGGGCAAGTGCAGGAGCATCGGCAGGTGACTTGGATGCCTGGGGTTGCTCCTCAGCATCTCAGCTCGTGGTGAGGGTGCCAGGCCAAAGCAGGCACAGGCCCTTGTGCAGTTTTTTTTTAAGGTCACTGGGTCTAGTAACTTGGTCTTATGAACCCCTGTGACAACTATGTCACTGGAGAGAGACTCCTGAGTGCCTTGGTGTAGCACATCTCTCTCTCCAGGTACCCAAGGAAGGCAGCTGTCAGAGGGAGTCAGGGCTGGGCATGGGGGCTTCCCTGCCAAGTTTTGTTTGGAATTAGAATTCACAGCAGTGTGCGTCCTGTGGGACTCCTTCCAGAGAAGTGCTTACCACCTGCTGAGCATTAGCTCTGTGCTCCTCAGAGGGATGGCCAGGGACCCTCCTGGGTAGTGTCTGTACCCGCAGATATGGCTGTGCCAGTCCAGGTTCGATGAGGGCAGCCATTTTCTTTTCCTCTTCCTCCAGGGACAGGTATGGCTTGAAGATGTGGCCTTAAGGTCAGGTGATGCTTTGTGGGGGTTAGGGAAAGACTTTGGGCTCAAATGCATTTGGAAAGCAGAGCATACTGTCCCTCCTTTGGAGACACACAGTGCCCTCTCGCACAGTAAACCAAGGCTCTGAGAAGTCCTGTAGCACAAAACCTGTTAGCCTTTCTTCAACCCCACATTCTCCATACCTATTTGATTGGAGCACATTTTTGGCACAGAACACTTACTAGTGTTCGTCAGAACATCTCCAAGCCCAGGAGACGCCCCATCGGGCAGACCTCTCCCTTGTTCCTACCCACAGGAGGCTCCTCCTGGAGCTGTGAACCAGGTCCCAGCACTTCTTCTGCAGCCCTGAGGACCCTCCTCTTTACCGCTCTGGCCCGCCTGCCCATGGGAGATTTGAGAACAGCAGCAAGGGTGTCACAGGCTTAACAGCAATTCTGCATAGACAGGGCTCTAAGAACCCCATGAGGAGCGACTGTGGGCTCCTGTTTTAAAAGGGCCCCAGGTCTTGACAGTCTTCTGAAGGTTTTGACTTGTTACCTGTGCCCTCCAAGGTATAGATGAGCCACGAGGTCACCTGACCAGTGTGGATGTGTAGAACAAAGCCAAATACCTGTGTGAGGATGAGAGTTGCCTCACTGGGCCTAAGAGTGGGGTTTCAGGAGCTGAATTTGTTCCCAGCAGCCCTTGCAGTCTGTGTGGGTGGGGTGGGGGTGCAGACCCAGGAGCTTGAGAGGATGCCTGGCTCCCTTCGGCCTCCCCCTGGGAATCTGAGCTCTGACTCAAGCAAGGAGGACCGTCATTGGAGGCCCTGTTGGCTGAGGTGGCCTGACCCTCCCATCAAATTAAGTTAACGGAGTGGGCCTAGCCTCAGAGAGACCTCACCTCAGGGACCTTTTGGGTCAGGTGGGAGTGAGGAAAGCAAGCAGCATTAGTAATCACTAATCAGCAGCAGCATCCCCATTGTCCAGATGGGGAAACTAAGGCTCTTCAAAAGGAGAATGAAACAGGAAATCGGTGGCAGACCCAGGGCTCCAGCCCAGGTCTCAGGATGCTGGTGTGTGTGTGCGTGCGTGTGTGTGTGTGTGTGTGTGTGTGTGTGTGTGGTGTATAATCTTTTATTCTGTCCTCTGGCCATACTGGTCTGCTTGAGGTTTCTGAAAACACCAGGCAGTCCCACTTCTCAAAGCTTTTGCACTTGCTCTTGCTTCCACCTAAAATGCTATTCCCTGCCCTTGTACAACCAACAGACTCCAAATTACTTCTTTATGGCGCAAGCCCCTCCTCTGAGAGGCTTTACCTGGCTGTCACGGGGAGCACACCTCCTCCAGCTTCTCTGTCCATGACAGAAGAACCGTATGTGCTTCCGGTAAAGCATGTCTTAACAGTTGGTCTTGCCATGAAATGCACACTGGATGTGTCTGCCTCAATAGCACTGTTGTCAGCACTCTGAGAGCAGGAATCCTTCCAGTCCTAGCATCCGATGCTTAGTCAATGCCCAGGCCATACTCGGTGCTCAGTTAACGTTTACTGGGTGGGTGTGTGGGAAGATGACTTGAATCAAACCTTCTCCCCTATTCTCCCTCCAGACATGTGACTATGTGAAAGCTCTCCTCAGTCCCTTAGCCTCTTGTTTTATCTCACAGAAGAATTGTTTATGGATCTTGATTAATTGGAAAGGGGTGACTTGGAGATGGTGAAATCTTGTCCCTAGAGCAGTCTCAGCAGATGCCTAGATATGATGATGGTTCTTAACCTTCTTGGTTATCGACCTCTTTGAGAGTCTAAAAATGGCTAGAGTCTCTCTCCTTACCACAGTGCACAGAGCCCAGCATACATGCACACGCAGACACACATGGCTGTGCATGATTTCAAGAGGATCATGGCACCTTATGTCAACAACGGAGCCCTAATCAAGGCCCCCTGCTATTGGAGCTGCAAGCCTCAGTGGTAGCCCAGACTGAGTAAATCTTAGGGTCCCTTCTAGTTCTCAGGTTCAGATTCACACTTTCTGCTTTCATTCAGCGAATGCATTCTAGCAGTGAGAGGCAGCCTGGTCCCCAGTGCTGATGAGCTAGCTGGGCAGAGGGCATATGGCTGTGAACCGTGAGCACCTGTCACATGATTGGTGACTTGGGCCGGAGTAGGAAGGACTGGGAGGGGAGGGGGTCTCCCTGTGCCTCTGTGCCTTGTCTTGCTGCCACTGCTTCTCCACCTCCTGGTCCTTTTCCCATTTCTCTCTCCCTGCTCCTCCCCTACCAAAAAGAACATGGGTTGCTTTTTAAAGTTAGCATGTCTCACTGAGTGCTGGCTGTGTTTGCGGAACTGTGTTTTGCACGTCCTGGGTGAATGGACCTCAGGAGGCAATGGTGCCCTTGGGGGTCCTGGGTGAAGGGTTGCCTGGGTGAGGCTGCCAGCTCCTGACCTACAGGTCAGCTTGAACCATGGAAACAAAGAGGAGCAGGGCTGGGGTCTGACCTCGGCCAGGGAAGTCTCCCATCAGATGGGGCTTCATTTTCCCATTGGCCGACTCCTTGCCTTGACAACCTCTCCCCAAGCCCAGCCCACATCCGCCTCTGCTTGTGTGTACAGGGTGCGTGCCTGCGTGCGTGCATTTGACTCCGGGCCTGGAGCCCCAGATAGACGCGAGGGGTAGATGTGCAGGTCCCTTGGAGAAGGGGTGGAGTCATTTGTGAGATGAATGGTTTCTTGTCTCAGAGAAGCATGGGCGCGCGCGTCTGTGTTGAGCATACGGGGAGACTCCTGGAGCCCCAGATAGACGCGAGGGGTAGATGTGCAGATCCCTTGGAGAAGGAGTGGAGTCATTTGTGAGATGAATGGTTTCTTGTCTCAAAGAGAGAAGCATGGGCGCGCGCGCCTGTGTTGAGCATACAAGGGAGACTTTGGGGTAAGAAAGCAGTTGTTCAACTGATGAAAGAACCCCCACAAAGCTGGAGATTAGCATCAGAGGTTCCCCCGCCGGATCCATCTCAGGCCTGTGGGGCAGGGCTCATTATTTGCTTGTGCCAGGCCCCCTAGGATGCTGCCCTTGTCATTGCCTGGCCCCTTCATGCCCTTCCCTGCAGGTGCTACTCCGGGTCCACCAGCAGTCCTACCTTTCTGCCCTGCACTGGGCTCTTCTCCCTCTCGCTGGTCTCGGAAGCTTCTGCCCACCTGCCCTAATCCTGGCCTGTCTCCCACCTACTTCGCCCTCTTGCTGTCCTGGTGTGGGGAGGAGAGAGGGAGCACAGCTTGGCAGGCTGAGTCAGCCCTGGAAATCTCTACCCCAAATCCCTCAGCAGAACCCCAACCCCAGGGCCCAGATCCCTCATGTAGCCCAAAAAAGCTGGTGCCTCATCTTGCCAGTGCCCAGGGGCTCGGCAATATGATGTCAGGAGGCCTCTGTGCCAAAAAGAGTGGTTCACACCTGGCACTTCCCTCTGGCTCCCCTTCCCGGCGGGGAAGCCAAGCCTTGGAGGCCGAGTGGTGGCTGACGTAGGACAGGCCACCAGACCTGCATGTGTATGAGTCTCCTCTCAGCCGTCCATGTGCTTGGGCAAGTTGCTGAACCTCAGTTTCCAGTTCAGTAAAATAAATGCCGAGGACTGAGAACGGGAGAGCTTCTAGTCTAGTATGTGACACAAGCAGGATGTCTTCCCACCTAACGTTCCCCAGCAGCCAGGCCAGACCTCGGAGAAGTTCCAGCAACGGGCAGGAGCCTGACTCTGTCCCCCAGGGTGGTGTGAGGACCCCTCTCTTCCTGCTGGCTGCTTGGGCCGCTGACCCAGGGAGGAAGGACAATGGCTCCCCCTCCCAGGCTGGCGATTAGGGCCTTGATGGCCCAGAGGCTTCCACCCATCACACTAGGGCAGTGATGGTGAACCTATGATGAGGAACTGTATTTAAAGGGCCAGAAGGTTGAGAACCACTGTCTAAGGCAGTGATGGCGAACCTATGACACGCTTGTCAGAGGTGACACGCGAACTCATTTTTTTTGGTTGATTTTTCTTTGTTAAATGGCATTTAAATATATAAAATAAATATCAAAAATATAAGTCTTTGTTTTACTATGGTTGCAAATATCAAAAAATTTCTATATGTGACACGGCACCAGAGTTAAGTTAGGGTTTTTCAAAATGCTGACATGCCGAGCTCAAAAGGTTCGCTATCACTGCACTAGGGGCTGCTCCCAACCAGTGCCCAGAGCAGCTGAATCTGGGGTGAGACCGCCCTGCGACTTAGTCCACAGGAACTCAGAGCCCTCAACCTAAACCCTTCAAGGTGTTAAGGCATCCATTCCCTCTCCTGTCAAGTGGGACTCCCAGGCCCTCCCCTGCCTGTGGTGGTTGGCACCCAGGACCGTCCCGGTGTAAGGAGCAGCCCAACCGTCTGGGCTCTGGAGGGACAAGGGTTGCAGGATTTGCCTTCAGGGATGTCTGACCTTGTGGAGACATGAGAAGGCATCACCTTGCAAAGAGATCAGAGAGACTCAGAGCTCCTCCAGGCAAGGGCAAGGGGGTCATGGGTGCTCCTACCCACACCTGTAGCATTGAGGGGCAGGGCTATGGCAGGGAGGCCCAGGAGCCCCCGGAGGAGGCTGGGGCCTCTGTGACTAGTGTCGCCTCGGGAGCACCTGAATCTGGGCTTTTCACACTGACCCGAGGCCTGAGTGAGAGGAAGGGGTGGCTTTCAGGCCCCACCACTGGGTTAGAACCTGGTCAGGAGCCGGGTCCTGAAGGAGGTTTGGATGGGCACAGAGGGGCCTCCGGGGGCGGGAAAGTGCAGAACCAGAGGTGGGAAAGCAGCTGCTCCGTGGGACGCAGAGAGGAGCAGCCCGGCTGTTGCCGAATGCGGGGCTGACGGATGCAGGGAGGGCGGCCCAGCCTTGCCCTCGGCCTTAGAGGGCAGGGCCTAGGCCAGGCTGAGTGCTGTCTGCACGCTGGGCCCCGGGGGTATCTGTCAGCTCCTGGTGTCGGACCTTAAGAGAGTGAGGCTGCAGGGACTGTCAGGCCTGCCCACCGCCGCTGCTCCGTTTCACATCTCGCACATGGGAAACCCGGAGGTCAGGCCGGGCTCCGCACCCAGAAGGGAGGAAGCGGCGTCCTGGCCTCCTCTCCATCCAGTCGCCACAGGCCGCCAGGCCGACTCACCTTTCGCCTCCATGGCCCGAGCTCCTCCTGGGACTTTGGAGAGGAAACAGTTTGCCGCCCCACCCACGCTTGCGACATTGACAGGCAGGCCTCCTGGCCCTTGGGCTGGCCGTGTGCATCTGTGAGGGTGAGGCTGTGTCAGCTCACCTCTCCTTCCAGCTCCAAGGTACCATCTTGACTTGGGCTGGAGCACCGTGAGGGACAGGCCAGAGCCCGGAGCTTGGGCGGGAGGAGCAGTGAGGAGAGGACTCTGGCTTGCCCTCTGACCAGGAGCAGCTTTTGTGACGGGCAAAGTGTGACCCTCGTGGGTGTCGAGCTGCCAGTGAGAGGGCAGGCTGCTCAGAGGCCTCAGGCTGCCCAGGGATAGCAGCAGGGCCATGGGCAGGGGCGCGTGCCCACAGACAAGGGAAAGGTTTGCGGGGGGGACTTTGTGCACTCTCTGGCACCCACCACGCTTCCCCTTCCTCTCGACGACTTGCTGCCAAAACAGTCCTGATGCCTGTGGACTTGCTTAAATCTCATCCAGAAAAGAAAAGGAAAAGAAAAGGGGGGAAAGAGGGTTGTTATTTGTGAAATTGCATTTCCCAGCCGTGAGGGTGACTCACGCATTTGGAGCTTCGAGTTTCTGTTTGGATGAACTTTTCTCTGGGAGGCTGGGCCGAGCTGCCCTGCCTCAGGCCAGTGGGTGAGGAGAGGCCTAGAGTCCACCTCAGGAGAGACCTGACAGTTGGAAAGTTCAGGTGCTCCTCCAGGTGACGTGGGGCTGGTTGTACTGAACTGCCTGGGGGAGCTTTAAAAATGCAGATTCAAGCCCAGCCAGCATAGCTCAGTGGCTGAGCATTGACCTGTGAACAAAGAGGTCGCGGTTCGATTCCCTGTCAGGGCACATGCCTGGGTTGCAGGCTCAATCCCCAGTAGGGGGCGTGTAGGAGGCAGCCAATCAATGATTCTCTCCCATCTATCTCTCTCTCCCTCTCCCTTTCTCTCTCTGAAATAAATAAAAATATATTTTAAAAAAAGAATTGCCAAAATGATAGACGTTCTGTATGTATCGTTTAGCACAATAACAACAGCAGAGTCCAGGTCCCCAGGTGGCTGCGTTCTAGGTTTGAAGCAGGGCCCAGAAAACTGTATTTGTTAAGTTTCCCAGGCCATTCAATACAAGTTGGAACATACTCATCTAATCTGCACAAAGGGAGACAATGACTCATCGGGTTGTGAGCATCAGCTGTCTTAACATGTGTCAAGTTTGCAGGCCTTGGTACAAAGTAGATGCTCAGTTATCATCTCATCTCATTCCCACCAGAGCCCTCCCACACCCCCAAGGCTGTTCAGTCCTGGCTCCCACCCATCCAGGGATGGGGACCTTCCGTTTCTCAGGGTGGACCACCCCATCGTGGGCCATCTGAGGGCTGGAGAGTTGCCCTCAGACCTGCGGGTTTGTGTGGTATCTTCCACTGGTCCACGGTGGCATGGTAGCACTGGGCAGTGGCAGAGCAGAGATGGCCATTGGGAGCCTTCGAGTTCTGTGCCCAGTGGCTGGAGGTGACTGTGTTGGGCCTGGGTTGCCCTGGACATGGTCTGTGTCTCCCTTCCAGGCCTAGGCTCCAGGGCACACCTGCCCGAGGGAACAGGCTGAGAGGGGAGGGCAGGCCGCAGTCACAAAGCAGGGGGTTTGGGGGGGCCCCAGAAGAGTGTAGCACCCAGATGGTGGGGGCTGTGTCCTCTAGAAGGGGAGTCCAGACCCCAGAGACAGAACAAGTAGGGAGACTGAGGCGGACATGTGTGAGCGGTGGGGTTTGTCCTGGTTGTGGGGGTGCCTGCTCCCTTGGGGCAGGCTCTCAGCTCACCTCCTTCCCCTTCTCACACTGAGGGGACACAGAAAGGACCGTCGCCACCCTGGGCCGCTGTCTGTCCCATCTTTGTAAGGGAGCCGGAGGCAACTTCCTCTCAGGGCCTCTCCTCACCCATCAGCCTGGGGACTCCTGAGAACAAGGCCGTGTCTCTCCATTAGACCCACAGCCCCCCAAGGCCACTGTTCACTCCCGGAGTTCTCGGGCTGGGGTCAGGGTGCCCATGCCCATGCCCATGCCCAGGCCTGTCACTGACCCTCCTGAGAAAGTTGCTTCTTCCCAGCCTTGGCTTTGACCCAGGAAAGGGAGCCATGGCCTCACCGCAGGCCCCACCTTCACCAAATTCCAGTGTGCCTGGCCAGGGAGCCGGGGACTCCTATAAATAGAGGGTGTATACAGCAGGAGGGGGCCTGGGCCTCGTCTGCTTTGAAGCCAGGCGAGACATCTGGTTCCTGTCAGCTGGAGGTGGGAGAGGTGAGAGAGGTGGGAGAGGTGGCCACTTCCTCCCTGGGCTCCCAGACAGCCGGCCGGGCCGGGCCCAGGGCTCCCCGGACACAGTCTGCACAGGCCTTGTGCTGCCGGAGACCCGGCAAGCGCTGGCTCTCACGCTGCTCTCTGCTCAGTGGAAACCAGGCTGCCCCGGCGTTCTGCTTCCTTACAAGTGGAGGAAACTGAGTCAGCTCTGACATAAGGGACGTGTCCCCAGTCCCTCCACCAGTGAGTGGCAGAGCCCCTAACCCAGCAGGTGGTTCTTGCTGACCGGCGTATCTCCTGGCAGTGGCTGGAGAAGGACTAATGGGAAAAATAACTCGCACTGTCATCGGCATCACCGCCCTCTACCAACCGAGCAGATGCGAGTGCCGGGCGGGAGACGCGTGCTATACGTTTGTGACTTCCGTTATCTTACAGAAACCCTAGGAGACAGGTATCATTCTTCCCGTTTTCCAGACGGGCCACTGTGGCCCAGAGTGGCTAACTGGCTTGCCCATGGGTCCACGACTAGATTTGGATTTGAACCCAAGCTCCAGGAGGCCAGAGCCCGTGGGCATCGGGGTCATTGTGAATTCGTGTGTGTGTGTGTGTGTGTGTGTGTGTGTGTGTGCGCGCGCGCGCGCCCAACAGGAAATGTCCCTGAAGTCATGGCTGTGGCTGAGTGTGTCAGGCCTCTGGGCCCTCACAGCCTCTGTCCCCACAGGCCCTGAGCAGCAGCGTGTACAAGAGCACCTCGCCCTACGGCTCCCTCAACAACATCGCCGACGGCCTCAGCTCCCTCACCGAGCACTTCTCCGACCTGACCCTGACCTCTGAGACCCGGAAGCCCAGCAAGAGGCCCCCGCCCAACTACCTGTGCCACCTGTGTTTCAACAAAGGACACTACATCAAGGACTGCCCCCAGGTAAGGCAGCCTGGCCCGGTGCGGCTCTGGACCCCTGCTGCCCTGTGGGCAGCTTCTGTGGACGGGCAGCCCCGCTCTGCCCCCTTCCCGGAGCAGGGGGCCCTGGCCCCCTCTGGTCTCTACCTTCTTGTCCCCCCTGGTATTCCTGAGGAAGCCTGGCTGGTGTGAGCGGGGCAGAGGCCCAGCGCGGACCTGTACAGTAAGGCAGCAGGCTGGGTGGGGGACCCCAAAATGAGGTTTTGGACCTTCAAGTCCCTACCCGTCTTCCTGCCAGGGCGGGTCTTGTTACTGTGAGGCGTGAGGTGGGACAGGGGCCAGCAGCCTCCTCACAGCTCTCCCCTGAGACCCCATCTCCTCGCACTCACAGGGAAGGAATGCGGGCTCTGGGCCAGGAATCCAGATGTGCGCCCCTCCCCCAGACCCACCTCTGCCTGCTCTGCACCAGGCTTCCTCCTCAGCCTGCTGCCTGCAGCGCGGAGGGGGCTGCCCCACCATGGGGCTGGGGAAGGCACTGTGGGGGGAGGAAAGGGGAGTAGGAGATTGGGGGTCTCTCACCGAATGCTTAGCCGAGACGGGGTGGGGCGCTGGGGCAGCTCCCACCCACGAGGTGAGCCGGAATCCTGGGGAGAGAGGTCAACAGTTGCTTTAAATGCGGTGCGAGATTATCAGCGATTTTCCCCTATTATTTTTTCATATTTTCCAGTGTTTTTATGATGTGGTACTACTTATTTTGTGTATGTAATGGAAATGGAATCCTGTAAACTCAGAAAACCCATGCTGTCTCACCCTCCAGATGTTGGAAGCCGAGGGCATGGCTGGGTGGGGCCGGTCCCCGAAGGACCGGGAGGCTGCGATGTGCTTCTTGCTCAGCACTCCCCTCACAGTGGCCGTGCCATGCTTTCTGTCCCCGCTGCTTCCAGCACAGCCAGGCGTGGACAGTCAGTGTGGCCTGGGAGCGTGTGAAAGCACAGACGCGCAGGCCTCCCAGAGCTGCATTGTAGTGAGACCCCCTCCCTGTGATTCACGTCAGGGACCTTGGCCTCCCTCTACCCCGGGCAAGAGAGGCCCTCCCTGGTTGGGGGCAGCCGACCCACTGTGGCCGTTCTCCATCCCGTGGGCCTGTCTTCCCCTCAGTATAGAGTCAGCAGGGCTCTGGCCTGAGATCTCAGCAGAAGGTGAGGCCCCACCCTCCAGGGGCTCTCTAAGTAGGACCAGGGCCAAAGGAGCAACTATGGACCCCGTTGGTCTTCAGAGTTGTGTCCGTGGCCCACCCATGGACAGCACCCCTAGTGCCCTCCCCAGCTGAGCCCGCCGCAGAGGGGTTCTCTGCTCTCAGTCATGCACAGCAACACCTCACAAACTGCCCTCCATCCCTCCCTGCCTGCAGCCTGGGAGGGGGCAGAGCAGGACACAGGCGCTGTGATGAGTGGTCCTCCAGCATCATTGCGTTGAGTGCTCACAGCTACCCAGCGTGCCAAGTGCTCCTATTAGCCTTGTGCTACCTCATGCTTTGTGTGAGTCAAGGACTACACAGGACCATTGATCTGGAGGATCCAGGAATTTATCCCCTCCCCCCAGGTGGTGACAGTCAGGCGCTGGGCCAAGGAGGTGTGCTCACGCTGGGCTCAGCCTGGGAAGGCTTCCAGGAGAAGGAGGGCTTGAGTGGGGCTGGCAGGTTGATGGGAGAAGAGCAGCAGATCCTCCCACAACATGACCCTTATCCCAAGGCAACGGGTGGTGAGCCAGAGGTGGGGGCTGGGGCAGGGGCGTGTGTGTGTGTGAGTGTGTGTGTGTGAGTGTGTGTGTGAGATCGCACTGCCCTCTCCAGACAGGGCCAGAGCTCTTCTCAATGTGGGCAGGGTGTCCCTGCCCTCAGCGCCTCTCTTGCCAGTGCAGGGCTAACCTGGTTCTTCCTTTATGTGGATTGTGCAGTGTGTTCACTTACCTTGTGCAGGGCTCTTAACACTCTGGCAGAATTAGGAGTAATAGCCCCATTTTACAGCTGAAGAAACAGAGCCCCAGGGAGGTGAGGTGCTGAGGAGAGGGCGGGGAATATGGGCACCCAGTCCTGGGACCTCTGTGCTCTTTGCCCCCTGAGCACCCAGGCCACCAGGTGAGACACCCATGGCCTGTGGAGCCTCATTTTCTCCCTTCTGGCCCCATCACAAACCTGCTTCTATCTGGGACTCCTTCAGGCCCAAGGATCTCCCACCACTCTTCACAAGAGGTAGAGGGCAAAGGCTGGAAACGTCAATTTCATCATTGTAAAATGAAGCTAATGAGGACACTACCTCATAGGATTGTGAGGGTCCAGTGGAACAATGCATGGAAAGTGCTTGGCACAGTGCCTGGCACACAGTGGGCACTTAATAAACGTTGGCTAGTGCTGTTTTTCTGCCATGGGTCACTGCGCCCCCCTGGCAAGGTACTAGGTGTTTCAGCAGGCTGGAATGTGGTTGGATGCTCCCCATTCCTCACCTGACCGCAAGCTCAGGAGCAGTGCTGGGCTAGATTCAGCTCTGTACCCCTCGCTGTCTGACCCCCAAGAGATCACACATAGCAGGTGCTGAGGGCAAACCTTCCTGAATGGAGGGATGTGTGAAGAAGGCTTTTATAAGGCCTGGAAATCTTTGCTCAAGCAAAATATTATAAATATCTCAGAATATATAATATTTAAAAGTGGAATGCTTATTTTGGTAATAACTAATGAGATATAATTTACTGACCATATAATTTACCCATTTAAAGTGTACGATTCAGTTATAGAACATTTTCGTTACCTCAAAAAGAAACCTCACACTCTTTAGCTGTCACCCTCTGTTCCCCAGCCCCTAGGAAACCATTAATCTACTTTCTGGCTGTATAGATTTGCCAGTTCTTGATGTTTCATATGAATAGAATCATATACTATGTGGTTTTTGTGCCTAGATTCTTTCACTTAGCATATTGTTTTCAAGTTTCATTCATCAGTTCCTGATTTGGGAAGTGTTCCATTCTCTTTTCTGGAAGATTTTGTAAGAATTAATATTAATTTTTTCTTAATTGTTTGGTGACATTCAGCTATGAAAGCATCAGAGCTTGGGCTTTCTTTTGTGGGTAGGTTTTTTAAATTACTAGTTCAATCTCTTCTCTTGTTACAGGTCTACTCAGATTTTCTATTTCTTCTGGAGTCAGTTTCTGTAGTTGGTGTGTGTCTTTCTAGGACACAAACTACACATACAGTTGTTCATACTATTCTATTATAATTCTTCTTATCTCTGTAAGCTTGGTATTAATGTCCCCCTCTTTCATCTCTGATTCTGGTAATTTGAGTCTTTTCTCTTTTTTTTCCTTGGTCAAGCTAGGTCAGTGATGGCGAACCTTTTGAGCTCAGCGTGTCAGCATTTTGAAAAACCCTAACTTAACTCTGGTGCCGTGTCACATATAGAAATTTTTTGATATTTGCAACCAAAGTAAAACAAAGACTTATATTTTTGATATTTATTTTATATATTTAAATGCCATTTAACAAAGAAAAATCAACCAAAAAAATGAGTTCGTGTGTCACCTCTGACACGCGTGTCATAGGTTCGCCATCACTGAGCTAGGTAAAGTTTTGTCAATTTCATTGAACTTTTCAAAGAACCAACATTGGGTTTAGTTACTTTCCTTTATTATTTTTCTATTTTCTATTTCATTGCTTTTCAGTTTATTCTTTTAAAAATTATGGCAAAATACATATAAATAAAATTTACCATCTTAACCATTTTTAAGTGTATAGTTCAGTGGCATTAAGTACATTCACATTGTTGTACCACCATCAACGTCACCCAACTACAAACCTCTTTTCATCTTGCAAAACTGTCCCCATTAAACAATAACTCCCTTTCTTTCTCTCCCCTAGCCCCTGCACCATTTTACTTTCTGTCTCTGTGAACTTGACTACTCTAGGAACCTCTTTTAAGTGGAATCGTACAGTATTTGTTCTTTTGTAACTGACTTATTTCACTTATAATGTCCCGAAGGTTCATTCACAATATAGTATGTGACAAGATTTCCTTCCTTCCTTTATTTTTATATCCTTATCCGAGGATAAGTTTTTATTGATTTTAGAGAGAAAGGGAGAGGGAGAGAGAGAGAGAGAAACATCAATGGGTTGCCTCCCGTACACACCCTGATCAGGGATTGAACCACAACCTTTGGTGCATGGGACAACGCTCCAACCGACTGAGCCATCCGGCCAGGGCGATAATATTCGTGTGTGTGTGTGTGTGTGTGTGTGTGTGATTACCACATTCTGCTTATCCATTTATTCATCAATGAACAAGTGGCATGCTTCCGCCTTTTGGCTATTG
Organism: Myotis brandtii; assembly: GCF_000412655.1. Classification (NCBI taxonomy): domain Eukaryota; kingdom Metazoa; phylum Chordata; class Mammalia; order Chiroptera; family Vespertilionidae; genus Myotis; species Myotis brandtii. Next base: position 480,934 of record NW_005370081.1, on the reverse strand, counting down.
TGAATAATGCTGTAATGAACATGGGTGTACAAATATTTTTCTGAGTTCTTGCTTTTTTTTAAATATATATTTTATTTATTTATTTATTTATTTATTACAGAGAGGAAGGGAGAGGGATAGAGAGTTAGAGAGTTAGAAACATCGATGAGAGAGAAACATCGATCAGCTGCCTCCTGCACACTCCCCACTGGGGATGTGTCCACAACCAAGGTACATGCCCTTGCTGGAATCGAACCCGGGACCCTTGAGTCCGCAGGCCGATGCTCTATCCACTGAGCCAAACCGGTTAGGGCTGAGTCCTTGCTTTTAAGTCTTCACTCTAATCGCTGTATTTCCTTCCTTCAGCTTGCTTTGAGTTTATTTTCTCTTCTTTTTCTAGTTTCTTGAAGTGGAAGGTTGGGTTACTGACTTTACATTCTTTCTTCCTTCTCATATGTACAGCACATCATCACTCGGTGTGCCTTCATTGTAACATCGATGAGATGCTGTCGAAAGTTCACTCCTGTTTATATCAATTAGCCCATGATGAAATCGGTTTCATTATTCGTGTTTCACTTAAAGTCACATAATCCTACCAACGACATTGAGGTTTACAACTACACATTTTCCTCTGAGCTGCATCCCATAGGTTTTGGAGTGTCCTGTCTTCATTTTAACCTATCCCAGGGTATTTTCTGATATTGCTTTTCCTTTTTTGACGCACTGGTGATTTAGAAGTGTGTTGTTTAAAATCCACATATTTATGAGTTTCCCAGTTATCTTTTCAAAATGATTTCTAATTTTATTCTAATGTGGTCACAGAACATACTTTATGTTATTCTGATGCTTCTAACTTGATTGTGGATTATTCCGGAGCCTAGCAGGTGGCTACCTTAGAGAACGGTTCGTGTGCACTTGAGAAGAATGTAGCCTGCGTTGTTGGGTGGGATCTTCTATAGATGTCTGCTAGGTCTGTTTGGTTTATAGTGTTGTTCACATCTCCTGAATCCTTGAAATTCTGCCTACTTCTCTGTCATTGAGGAAACTCCATACTGTTTCCACAGTGGCTGCACCAGTCTGCATTCCCACCAGCAGTGCACAAGGGTTCCTTTTTCTCCCCATCCTCGCCAGCACTTGTCGTTTGTTGATTTGTTGATGATAGCCATTTTG
>NW_005370081.1:470776-479599 GCF_000412655.1 Myotis brandtii | reverse complement strand
TAAATGTTGGAGATTAAACCCTTATCAGTGATAACATTGGCAAATATGTTCTCCCATGCAGTGGGCTCTCTTGTTGTTTTGTTGATGGTTTCTTTTGCTGTGCAGAAGCTTTTTATTTTGATGTAGTCCCATTTGTTTATTTTCTCCTTAGTTTCCATTGTCCTAGGAGATGTATTGGTAAAGATATTGCTACAAGATATGTCTGAGATTTTGTTGCCTTTGGATTCTTCTAAAATTTTCATGGTTTCCCATCTTACATTTAAGTCTTCTATCCATTTTGAATTTATTTCTTAGCCCAAGACAGATTTGTGCTTACCTGCATCCTTTGTGCTATTGTTGGCAAATATATTACACTTCTATATATTATAGGACAAATAGTATAATTATATACATATTGTTTTATTTTTTTGTTAATCTTCACCCAAGGATATTTTTTCCATTGATTTTTAGAGAGAGTGGAAGGGAGAGAAGGGATGAGGGGCGAGAGAGAAACATCAGTGTGAGAGAAACACATTGATTGGTTGCTTCCCCATGTTCTTTGACTGGGGTAGAGATCAAACCTGCAACCCAGGTATGTGCCCTTGACCAGGAATTGAACCCAGTGCATTGGCTGACTCTATCCACTGAACCATACTGGCCAGAGCCATATTGTTTTATACAATTGTTTGTTTGTTTTTAATATATTTTTTATTGATTTCAGAGAGGAAGGGGAGGGAGAGAGAGATAGACATATCAGTGATGAGAGATAATCACTGATCGGTTGCCTCCTGCATGCCCTATACTGGGAATTGAGCCTGCAACTGGGTATGTGCCCTGACCAGGAATTGAACTGTTGACCTCCTGATTCATAAGTCCATGCTCAACCATTGAACCATGTTGGCCAGGCTACAATTGCTTTTTACATCAGCTACAGTGGTTCTCAACCTGTGGGTCACAACCATTGGAAAACACATATAGCATATCAGATATTTACATTACGATTCATAACAGTAGCAAAATTACAGTTATGAAGTAGCAACGAAAATAATTTTATGGTTGGGGGTCACCGCAACATGAGGAACTGTATTAAAGGGTCGCGGCATTGGGAAGGTTGAGAACCACTAAAGAAGAAGCAAAAGGAAATACTTATTTACACTGTCTTTTACATTACACAATCCCCTAATCAGTGCTCTTTGTTTTTTTCCATGTGTATTTACATTACTGCTTTCAGCCTGAAGAATTTCCTTTAGCATTTCTTGAAAGATTGCTGTGCTAGCAATGAAATCTCTGTTTTTGTTTATTTGGGAATGTCTTTATCTCACTTTCATTTTAAAGATAGCATTGCTGGGTATAGAATTCTTGGCTGACTTGTTTTATTTTCCTTTGAGTACATTGACTGTGTTATCTTACTGCCCTTTGACCTCCATTGTTTCTTATGAGAAGTCAGTTGTTAATATTATTGGCATTCCATTGTAAATGGTGTGTTATTTTTCTCTTGATGCTTTCAAGATATCCTCCTTGTTTTAGCTTTCAGCAGTTTTACTCTGGTGTGTTCATTTGTGGCTCTCCTCACATTTCTCCTCCTTGGAGTCTCTGGAGCTGCTTAGATGTGTTGATTAAAGTTTTTCATCAGATTGGAAAGTTTTCAGCCATTATTTCTTTGAATATTTTTCCTGCTCTTTTCTCCTCTCCTGTGGAATGATTTTTAAATGATCTAAATGCCTTTACACTTTTAAGTGGACTAACTGGGAGTGGGATGTGCAGAAGCCCGAGCCAGCCCTGCCTAGCTCCTGAAGCTGTTCATGCAGGGTTCTGAGGAAGGCAGCAGTGAAAGTGCTGCTAAAGCGCTCACTGCCAGTGCCCCGGTGGCACAACCAGGAACCAGGGGATGGAAACCTATTCTTTTCCAACCTTAAGGGTAGGATAGAGGTATCCAGAGCTCAGCTCATCAGACCGATGGGGTTTCTCATAGGTCCCGGGGGTATTCTCGGGGGATTGGGTTCTGTAGGAAGACTGGGAGAACCCAAAGCAGAGATGGAAGGTGTTGGAGACCAGTTTCCAATTCACCGAAGGGCAGCCCCTGTTGTGGGGTGAGACTAGTGTGGACCAGGGTCCGTCTCCAGCCAATGTCAGGACTGGCTCAAGAAGTCTAGGGAGCCAAGAATGTCTACCATTCAGTTCTTGAAAAGCCTGCCTCTACTGCTGTCCACAGACAGTGTGCCAGGCCTCTAGTTCAAGAGTAATAATAACATTAACAACAATAATAATAGTTTCTAAGCATTGAGTGTAATGCGTAATATGCATTAGCTCATTTAATTATTTAAAAACTCTATCAATTGATTACCAGATGATAAAACTGAGGCCCAGAGAAGTTAAGTGACTTGCCTAAAGTCACACAGCTAATGTGGAATTGGAACTTGGGGTCTTCCTAATTCCAGAGCCCATGCTTTTCAAAATAGGTTCTACTATCTTCCTTTGCATCCAAACTTGGCTCCTCACTATCATTCTCAGAAAGTCAGGGTTTTTAAAAAAAAGGATGGATTACTGGAAATAAAGAGGGACAAGGACAACATGGACAGAGGTCATACTAGGCCTGGTCTGGCCATGTCGATGTGTTCAGTCGATTCCACCACTGGTCCAGCTCCAGGGTGTCTACTGCCCCAGGGCAGTCAAGGAGGCCAGGGCTGGTTTGGGGCTGCCCGCTGTAGAGGCTACAGAGATCCCAGGTGGCTGTAGGAGAGCCCTGGTTGCTATCTGTTGGGCCTGTCTGTCTGGGCATCTCATGCTGGCCGCTGACACCCATGTGGCAGGACCGTGAAGACCCGAGCAACAGTACGCGCTCAGCCCGCTGCACTTGCCTGCATACATATGTGGGTTTGTGGTGAGGACTTGGCACAGTTCCACATCTGTGCCCAGGACACAGTCTATTTAGGACAGAGCCAGGCCCAGGACTCACTACATCCCCAGCCCTGCCTGAGCGCCTACTGTGTGCCAGGCCTAGGCTAGGTAAGGCCCTACCCCTGTCCTCAGTGGGACAGTCAGAGACACTGTTGGCCTTTCAGGGTGATCAGGGCTACATCTGAGGTTTGCAGTGAGAAACTAGTTCTGCCTGAGCTTCTGGGAGACCTCCGAGGGGAGGAGTCTGGGCTTGGGGTGGGGGGACGCCTTCCAAGCCATGATGTGTATAACAGGAGAATTGCAGGCCTTGGTGACAGCTGGCCCTCTGGATGCCTGAGGGGAGGAGCAGGAGGTGTGGCCACCGCTGTGGTGAAGGCCTGTGTGCCAGGCTGCACACACTTGGACTTTATCTGGCGGGAAGGGAAAAGCCACCCAAGGGTTTTAAGTGACATCCCAGACTGGCAGGTTGAAATATCACAAAGGAAGGAAGGAAGGAAAGTGACACTGGTGGCAGGTTAGAGGCTGGGTTGGAGGAGGCAATTCTCCAGACAAAACCAGTCCAGGAACATGGATAGAGGATAAAGCCAGATACAGGGCAGGACTGAGCAATAATTGGAGGTGAGGGACAAATTCTGGACACCATGAGATTGTAGCATCTGTGGGGCAGGTGACCATGAGGGGGAGGGGCAGAGGGCTAAGGGGTCAGGAGGGCTGCCAGCTTTCTGAGGTGACCACCTGGGCAAGTGTGGTGCTACTAACTGGGATTCACATATACCCGCCTGAATGGTTAGGCTCTCCTTCCTCGATTCCAGTGGTTCTCAACCTCCCTAATGCCGCGGCCCTTTATTACAGTTCCTCATGTTGTGGTGACCCCCAACCATAAAATTATTTTCGTTGCTACTTCATAACTGTTTTTGCTACTCTGTTACGACCCTTTAATACAGTTTCTCATGTTGTGGTGACCTCCAACCATAAAATTATTTTCGTTGCTACTTCATAACTGTAATTTTGCTACTGTTATGAATCGTCATGTAAATATCTGATATGCAGGATGTATTTTCATTGTTACAAATTGAACATAATTAAAGCATAGTGATTAATCACAAAAACAATATGAAATTATATATGTGTTTTCTGATGGTCTTAGGCAACCTCTGTGAAAGGGTCATTCGACGCCCAAAGGGGTCGTGACCCACAGGTTGAGAACCACTGCTCTATTCATTCAGCAAGTATTTACTGAACACCTGTTATGGCCCAACGTGTAAGGGTGCCATAAGGAACAGCCCAGGATGGGTCCTGTCTCGTGGAGCTCACCCTCTAGTCAGCGAAGTTAGACAACAAGCAGAGGTTAAGAAGATGAGGAGAGAGCAGGTAGGAGCCTCGCTCTGCAGGGCACGAGGCTCTGATGGACAAACAGCAGGCAGGCTATGTTACGGGCCCACAGAAATGCTTTAGCGTTTCCTTATTTTAAAGCTGGAAGAAAAGAATAAATAAACTAATGATGGATCCAGCCTGGATAATGCTTGTCTTTATACCAATGCAGCAATGAAATATCATTTTTAACAACTTTTTTACGGAGGAACTGGCCCACAGGAGTCACACTGTGGCCCTGAAGAATCTCCGTGGCTGCTTTAGATGGGGGGCCACCGCGGGCCTCTCTGGGGATAGGATGTGGAAACTCCAGCTCTCACCTGCCATCTGAAGGTCAGACAGGGTCAGGGTCCACATGCCCACATAAGCACCCTGGTCTTAGGGAGGGGACAGCTTGTTGAGGTCAAAGGAAACGGCTTCAATTTTATAACCCAATGACCAGAGTTCAAGTTCCAGCTCTGCTGTTTACCTGCTGTGCAACCTCGACCAAGCCATTTAACCTCTCTAGGCCACCTTTCCTCACCTCCAAAATCTATGTGCGATTTGGGGTCAGTGCAGGGCTTCCTGCCCAATGGCCTACCCCGCACGTCTGTAGGAATGGAGACTGGGGTGCAGATGGGGGCAGTACCTCCAGGTCCTGGCATCCATTCTCTAATCCCTCTGTCCACCCTTCATGGTGGTCAGGCCCAGCCACACCCGGCCTGGCAACCGTCCACTGAGCTGAAAACAGAAATTCTCTAAGCTCAGCCTCCACCACTCGCAAGGCATCCTTAGGGGGCCAGTTACTGCTTTGAGGGGTGGCTGAGGGTGTTGTTACCTGTGCTCCCACATCAGCTGAGGATGGGCGCTGTGAGGGGCCGGGGGAGGGCTGGGCTCAGGGAGCTGCTGGTCCTGAGTCAGCATGCCCAGCGCTGCTAATGGGATCCAGATGTCAGACAGAAAACAATCGTCACCCCCACCCATCTGGCGGCTCGGGTTTCTTGGAGATCGCAAAAGAAGAAGAAAAATAGAACAGGGAAAGAATCGAATCCTAGAACAGCTGAAACCTTAGAGGAGGGATGTAAATTGTTTCAGGGTCCTGCTGGGGGAGGGGCGGGAGGCAGAGACTGGTCCAGACTCAGACTCCGTTGCCTGACCCGTCTCTGTAGCGCTCTGGACCCAGGTGAGGGCAGCCTGGTCCCTGTGGGTGTCCCCAGGAGGCCGGGAGGGCCTAGGCCATCAGCCCGTGTCTGACCCCTGCCTGGGTTCCCAATTTCCCATTCAGGTGCTGACCTCACTGCAGGCCTGGGTCTCATCGGCCTGGTGAGGTGACAGGCCGAGGGCGATGAGGGTGTTGGGATTTCCCCTGCAGAACCCGGGGCCAGGGCGCTGATTGGTTCAGACCCATCCATGTGCCGCTGGGGAAACAGGTTTCCTCACAGCACAGGGCCAGGACTGCATGTTATGAAAGATCAATAGAGCGAGGACGGGAAGGAGGTGGGGAAGGAAGAAAGGAATACTGGGGGGAGGGAGAGAGGACACAGCGTCATGATAGCTTCCATTGAGGAAGAACTGGGTCTGGGCCTGTGAGCACCGCAGGCATCATTGCAGAGGCCCCTCAGGAGCCTGGGGCTGGCTCGCTGGCCAAGGGGCCTGGGCTGTGATGCTCCAGCACTTGGCACAGAACCTGGAATGTGGCGAGTGCCCAGGGAATGCTAGCCTGGCTGTGTGTTGCTGGGGATGGTGTGCTGACTGCTGGCGTTGGCCTTTCCATGGCCTTCTCCTTGCGATGTGGGGAGGTGCGCACCGCCTGGAGCAGCCCCCCACTCTGCCTCGAACTAACGGGGGCCTTTGGGAAAAGGCAGTGTCCTTAGGTCTCAGTTTTCTCTTCCGTAAGATGAAGATCATGATACCTTTAATGATACCTTTAAAAGATACTTCGTTATCTTTTAAAATGATCATCTGAGGACATGCTTATTGATATTAGAGAGAGGAAGCGGGGGAGAGGGAGAGAGAATCGATGTGGGAAACATCAATCGGTTGTCTCCTGCTTGCGCTCTGACGGGGGATGGAACCTGCAACCTGGTTATGTCCTAATTGGGGCTCGAACCCGCAACCGTGATACCTTTAAAAGATACTTCGTTATCTTTTAAAATGATCATCTGAGGACATGCTTATTGATATTAGAGAGAGGAAGCGGGGGAGAGGGAGAGAGAATCGATGTGGGAAACATCAATCGGTTGTCTCCTGCTTGCGCTCTGACGGGGGATGGAACCTGCAACCTGGTTATGTCCTAATTGGGGCTCGAACCTGCAACCTTTTTTGGTGTACAGGATGATGCTCCAACCAACTGAGCTGCACCAGACAGGGCAGTTATTTCACACAAAGTGCTTAGCAGAGAGCCTGGCACCCCATATGTACCGAGTGTTCTGTTGTGACTGTGTGAATGACTGTCATTATTTTTACGCCTCAGATGGTTCGCGACGTTCCAGAGGTGCTTCAGGGCTGTGGGGGCCATCAGAGGGGGCCCTGGTCCTCCATCGCACCCTCATCCCACAGAGGGGCTGCCTTGGGGATGGGCTGCAGGGAGGCCATGCAACAAGGCCCTGCTTTCTCAGGAGCCTTGGGGCGGGGGCAGGGCAGGCTCTGGCGACTTTGGGTCACCCAGGTTTGCTTGAAGGGCGAGGAGGGAGGGACTGGGTCCCGGAGGCTCTGCTTGGCACAGGGTGGGTGCTCCAGGAGGAAGGGTGGTGGGGCATGGCTGGAAGGTGCCCAGTGCCACCTGTGGCCTGTCAGCTCCGCTCCGGCCAGGCAGGGGGATGACCCTGCCAAGTGCTCTCCCTGGCACAGACGAGTGAGAGCAGCTGCAGGGGGGATGGAGAGGCGGGGCACAGGGCGTGGGGCTCACAGGCAGTCACTTGTACATCCTTCCTGCTGCTCCAGACCAGCAGGGAAGAGTCCCACAGGGCCACTTTCACATCCTCAGCCGCCGGTTCTCCTTTTTTTTTTTTTAAATGTTTTTATTGATTTTCAGGGAGAGGAAAGGAGAGGGAAAGAGACATCGAAACATCAATGATGAGAGGGAATCATCGATCGGCTGCCGCCTGCACACCCCCTACTGGGGATTGAGCCCCAAAACCTGGGCATGTGCCCTGACGGGGAATCAAAGCGTGACCTCATGGTTCATGGGTCAATGCTAAACCACTGAGCCATGCCGGCCAGGCAGCTGTCCTTTTAAATGGACCACAGATGGTGACTCGGAGCACCCATGTTCCCATACTTATCGGAGCCCCCAGGATATTGCCATATCGATTGGCCTCACCTTCTCATTCCTCTGCCCCTGGGCCCCAAAGGGATAGGGATGTTGGCAGAGCCTGGGAGCTAGGAACCGTCCTGGTCCTTGAATCACCTGCAAGGCTTAGTGGATGGAGACCTGGAGGGGAGCACTTGCATCCTTGGGCTGAATAGCTGCCTGGTGTCACCTTCTCCTGGCAGCATTCTCTGATTTCACCTGTCCCCAAGCTCAAAAGGATTGCTCTCCTCTGAACACTGGAAGGACCCCCTTCACTCACTCACTCACTCACTCACTCACTCACTCACTAACAACCCCTGCCATGGCCTGCTGTAGGCCACACTCTTGACCCGAGCCTCTCACACGGCTTGCTTTCCTCTTGAGTAGTTCAGGGCGATGGAAGGTTCTGACTGGGTCGTGTTCTGCTCCCCTCAGCCTCAGTGCGCAGGCAGCTGAGTCTCCTGAGGTGGCCTCAGACCTCACTGTGCCCCGTCCCACTGTGTCCCCACTGTGCGCTCACAGTTTCACCTCGGCATCTGTGAAAGGGGCTTACCACCGTGTGGGTGTTCCTGGGAAATGTGTGGGCAAAGCAGCGTACTCAGGGCTTGGTGGCCAACAGCACTCAGTGTCAGCTCTCTTGTTGGTATACCTGCCAGGTTGCTGGGCCCCCAGCCCGTCTGCCCTCGTTTGTAAAGTGAGAATCAGGAGCTTGGCTTTGTGGGGTTGGTGTGAGGGAGGTAAGCATCAGCCTGAACGCCAGGGCATTGAGCCTCCTTGCCCTGCCCCTCCCGGCCAGGCAGCTCACCCCACACAGGTGCGTACCCGCACCTGCACGCGCACACACACACACACACACACACACGCACACCTGGGGCTCCCCGGCCTCTGTGCCGATGCTCATGCCGTTGCGCAGCCTGCATGCCCTTCCCTAACATTCTCCCTCCTTACTGCCTCCTTCAGAGCCCAGCTTGAACCCCCACCCTCATCTTCGGGACACCTTCCCCAGCGACGCCAGGCCCACGGACTCTCCTCTCTGAACCCCACTGTTCATGGCCAGCACCTCCACCCAGGGCCTGGTTCTAAGGCCTCTCACCTCTCCTGCCTCCCCATCTGGTCCCTGGAGGTCAGGGGCTGCCCCCTCGTTGTGTGAGCTCCACTCTGCCCGGCCGTGGTCCTGCAGTGTGGCCCCAGCCTGGGCGTCAGGAGCGGGTCCAGCTGTTTGCCATTTGAGTTCTGCTGAGCCTCCACACGCCCGGGACTTTGCCGCGCTGTGCCCTCGCCAGTATTCAGGCACATCTCCACGC
>NW_005370081.1:458172-469801 GCF_000412655.1 Myotis brandtii | reverse complement strand
GGCTGGAGAAATGAGACCTCCCTCACGCGCACCTCACGGTTTCATTGGATTCTCAGCCTGTTCTCTCTCCGTCGCTCTCTCCTCCCTTCCTTTCTTTTTACTTTTATTTTGTAACAAAGTAGCACAGAGAGGGTAAGTAACTTGCCTATTGTCTCACAGCTGGTTAATATCAGGCCAAGTCTGTCTGACCCCACCCAGGGCCCAGCTTAGTCCTTGGTTTTCTCTTTTGACTATGGTCTGGGGGCGGGGTGGGGTGGGGCCAGGAGGTCCACACAATCACCAGCACAGTGCCTGGCACATGTTGAGGGCCCAGCAAACGTGAGCCATGGCTGCTGCTTCGATACTGTAGCCCTACTGTCTGCCAGGGCACCTGCCGCAGAGCCGGGCCGTGTATGGAGAAGGTGCTAACGGTGTGGTAGCTCTTGCTTCAGGGAGCGTTGGCCGTGTCCCAGGCGCTGCTCTGAGCACTGTACACATATTGACTCATCTACTCCTCTTATTATCCCCCTTGCACAGAGGAGGAAACTGAGGCACAGAGAGGGTAAGTGACTTGCCCAGGGTCACACAGCTCAGATATCATTCCAGGCAGTCTTGCTTCAGAGGCCATGCCGTCATAAATATGTAAATAAGGAAGGGAAAATGAGCAAGACTCACTTGGGATGTGGGGAAGGAAAGGAGGGCAGGGAGCTGACATGGGCTGAGTACCCTCCATGTGCTGGGGGCCAAAGACGTTCTCAGAGGCATCCAGGAATTCCCCCAGGGTCGCATACGAGCCAAGGGCACAGCTGGGATTTAGGCCCAGTGAACCCAGCCGATTCCTGACTCTCCGTTCACCCACTCAGCTCACTGGGAGCCAGAGCAGCAGCCAGCACAGTTCAGAGAAGGGTCCCTGGAGACCCCTGGGAGGCCTCCGGGCAGAGGAGCTGGCCGCTACCTCCAGGCCTGCAGAGTGGGGCGGCAGGACAGGGAGTTGCTGGCTGAGGTAAGGCATTGCAGGCGCATGGTTCTAACCCATCATGGAGGAGGAGTCTAGAGGAGGGAGCATAGCCAGGTGGGTAACCCTGAACAGGCCCTTCGCCTTTGCTACACCTGTTTCCCCTTCTGTGCAATGGGCCCAGCAGCATGCAGTCTGCCTGCCCCTCCGCACGGCCATGTGGATCTCATGACCGGACAGAGCTGGAAATGACCTGCAAGCCAAGCTGAGCAAGAGTAGGGCTCCTGGGGAAGAATAGATGGTTATTTGTGAACATCTAGGCTTGCCTCGCACAGTGTGGTCCGAGGGCCAGCAGCTGCTTCAGCAGGCGCTTATCAGAATGCAGAACTGAGGGCCCCGCCCCAGAGCTGCTGAGCCAGAATCAGCACTTTCACAAGCTCCCAGGACACGTGGCCGCGGTAAAATCTGGGAAGCACTGGTCTAAGGACTGTCTGGGCTCTGCTTCTCCATCCAGAGGCTTCTCCATTCTTCTCTCCACAGCCCACGGGTTCTTGGCTGGAGGAAACGCACCGGCCAGCAGGACCCCTGCCCTCTTAGCTGCTCAGGAGCTGTGAGCACATCCGATTAAAACTGGGGTCAGGCTTGGCTCTGACAGCCTCTCACTCCTGCAGCCCCTGAGGGCCCACCCCCATTTGTTGGGAGTCAGCAGGCCAGCCAGACCTGCACCAGGGCAGGGAGAGGGCCCCTCAGCCAGGGGCAGAAGGCAGGATTTCCTCTGAGCAAGGAAAGAGCATGTGTGCCCAGATAGTCTCCATCTTTATGCAGGAGGCAAAGGGCTGAAACTATAGCTGGGTGGTTTCAAGTTAGATGTAAGAAGGAACCTCCTGATTGATCGGGAATAAGCCAGAGAATGCTGAGGGCTCTGTTGGCCTTGAGTGTATGGCCATGTGGTGTGAGGTCAGGAGACAGAGCTGAAGGGATTCCCAGGGGCTCTCTGTCCAGCCTCTGCCTTGAGACCATTTGGACCCAGAGAGGCTGAGTGACTTGTCTGAGGCCACACAGAAGCTAGTGACAGCCGGCTTATGGCCCAGGCCTCCCTCGAGGTGACCTTCATAGTGGCCCTGCAGCCCCGGCTTTGGAACAACCTGAAGCGCTTTGAGCGTGTGGGTGGGAGGAGGGAGGGGCTGGTTTTGGGAGCTGAGCGGCCTCCAGGTGTCTCACCGTCCTGGCCCACTTGGTGCCCAAGACACAGGAGCAGCCCTGGAGCGGGGGTGGGGTGGGGGGGCTCGGAGGCAGGTGCCGAGAGTTGGGGACAGGACCCCTGGGGCCAGAGGGGTCCAGGCAGAAGAAATGGGTAGAGAGAGAGGCCTGAGGGGTCTGACCTTGGTCCAGAGCAGTGGTTCTCAACCTTCCTAATGCCGCGACCCTTTAATACAGTTCCTCATGTTGTGGTGACCCCCAACCATAAAATTATTTTTGTTGCTACTTCATAACTTTAATTTTTCTTCTGTTATGAATTGTAATGTAAATATTTGATATGCAGGATGTATTTTCATTGTTACAAATTGAACATAATTAAAGCATAGTGATTAATCACAAAAACAATATGTAATTATATATGTGTTTTCCGATGGTCTTAGGCGACCAATGTGAAAGGGTCGTTCAACCCCCAAAGGGGTCGCGACCCACAGGTTGAGAACCGCTGTTCTAGAGGCTGTGTGTCCTTGGGCTGGTTACATGCATTCTCTGTTTCCCCATTTTTAATAGGGAAGAGAGGTTACCAGATCAGTGATTCTTACCTGGGGCTTCACATTAAAATCACCTAGACCAGTGGTCGGCAAACTCATTAGCCAACAGAGCCAAATATCAACAGTACAACGATCGAAATTTCTTTTGAGAGCCAAATTTTTTAAACTTAAACTATATAGGTAGGTACATTGTTATTAACTTAATTAGGATACTCCTAAGGCTTAGGAAGAGCCACACTCAAGGGGCCAAAGAGCCGCATGTGGCTTGCGAGCCGCAGTTTGCCGACCATGGACCTAGGGAGCTTTTTTGAGCTTGGTGCTAGGAATTCTGATTCAGTAGATATAACGTGGGCCTGGCTACGGGCATTTGCTTAGCTCTGCTGGTGATTCGGACACACCTTTGCCCGGGTCTGAAGTGCTGTGGTGCTCAGGCAGGTGTGTGTGTGGCTGGGGGGGTGGGGGTGGGGTATGGGGACTGCAGGTCCTTCTGAGGCCCCAGGAATGGTAGACTGCCGGTTCCGTAAGATTCCCAAATCCATGTTCCAGGGGTCCCACTGTGACACTATCTGATGTTCACTCCCAGGTGTCTTAGACCGTGTGATGACAAAGTTGTATTATTCTGAAAAACTGGGCTTCCCACACTGGGCAATTCTGATGTTGGAGGTTCTGAATTTTTCAAGTCTGAGGTTCCGTATCGAAGCCGTGTGATTCGGAACCTCCTGAAACAGCTGCTGCAGTTCTTTGAGAGGAAGCTTCTCCGTGTCTGTTGTTATTATGGATTTTAGAGATTCTAAGACTCTAAGCTACTATGGTCTAATGTTTTAAAAAATTCCAAATGCGGCTGCTCTGTGATCTGCCGCTCCATCCGGGCAGCTGGCCGCCAAGGCCTGGAGCCTGGCCTTTGCCTCCCCCAGACAAGGTGGCGATTGTCTGAGCCTGGATGTGTGCCCCTCCCCTGCTTGGCCTGGACGGCCTCTTGGGGGACAGAGCGGGGAAGGGGAGAGCGGAGACCCCGCAGGGCGCTCTCTGCTCAGGCTCTGGCTCCATCGCTGTGGACAGAGGAGTGGGAGGTGGAGCGGAAGGTAGAGCAAGTGTGGGCCCTGTTTGCCCGCCGCAGGAGGGCCGCGGGTTCGCGGAGCAGCATCTCTTACTCTTTCTGTTCATTGGCCCGTCTCACAGCAGAGCCGCCGGTTCCCCCAGTGTCAGTTTTGGCTCAGACATGAGTCTGTTGCACCCAAAGCATCTCCCTAAACACACACCCTGATTCCAATGGGAAGACTGAGGCCCAGGGGAGGCAGTGACTTGCCTGAGAGAGCCTGTGCTCGAACCCAGGACTCCCAGCTAAGTGTCCAGCTACCTCAGGGTGTCTCCGTCCGTCCTTCGCAGGCCTTGCTTTTTGTGCAGAACCATTGACCTTCTGCAGGACCTCGTTGAGTCTTGGGTCTCCCGGAGGTGACAGGGACCAGCCCTGTGGCTCAGGATGACCGGAGCCGGTGGATCTCCCCAGGCCTGGCTCTCCCTGCTCCGTGCGACCTCCCCTGGCCATTTCCTGCACCCCTGCACGTCAGGCTCGGAGGCCAGGAGGCAGAGGGGGGCTGGGACAGACAGGCGTGGGGTGAGCCCCCCACGTACTCACTGTGAGACCTTGAGAAAGTCCCTCTCCTCGCTGGGCCTTCCATGCTGGGACCGGCGGGTCGTGACCGTGACCGTGACTGTGAGGGTTAAGCGAGCTCCTCTACAGCAAACCTGACCAGCTGGGAGGGGCAGAGGCGGCCTCCTCCGCCCCAGCGCCTTGCACTCAGCCCAGCTCTGACCAGCAGCCGTGTTTGTTGAAGGAGGCTGAGTGGGCTTATTTATATTTGCTGAGGGTGGCATTTTGGATTTCAGACTTGCGTTTTCAGAGGGTTGGCAAGATAGGGAAGAAGGTGTAAAGGCCTTGGACATCTGAGATTTCAGGTTAAGTATCCATCTAGTGACAATGAGGATTGAGGTGTGTTTATATTGAGTGACAACCATGTGCGGAGCACTTTGCATTCATAAGCTCATTACATCTTCTCAGTTCCCCGCCCAGTAGATAATGTTATCCCCACTTGGGGTGGGGAACCACCCCACACTCTTGCTGCCAGTAATGGCAGAGTCAGGATTCGAACCCAGGTCCCAGAGGTGCGTAGCCACAGCTCTCTTTCCCTTTGCTCTCGGCTGGCAGAGAAGATGCAGGTCACGAGATGGACAGCAGGCACCTCCTCATGCAGCAAGGGATAGAAAGACATTCTCCAGAAGAGACAAGTATGATTGCATTTTTCCTTCCTTCAGCATGAGTCTCCTAATTTTTCACACAGTGATTTTTTTTTTAAAGGAGGCATATCACACAGCCTGGGGGGGGGGGGGGGGGGGCAGGAGGGTGGTGACAGGTGAAAGAGAGAAAAACATCAATGTGAACATCGATCGGTTGCCTATCGAACATGCCCCAACCAGGGATTGAACCCGAAACCTAGATGTGTGCCTTGTCCAGGAATTCAGCCTGCAGCTCTTTGGTGTACAGGACGACCCTCAGCGGGGCTCATGCGTTTATCTTTAATCATTTCCATAAATCCAGAGCTGCCTGTGGCTGACCAGCCCTGACCTACCCCCAACCTACTGAGGCTGTGGAGGTGGGTGTGTTGTGGGGGGCTCTGCCCAGCCATGTGCACACCCCTCCCCGCTGTGGTGGTGTGCACACTCAGAGAGGCCCGTGCCGCTGCACACTGCCTCCAGCCCAGGGAGCCCCGAGGGGGACAGGAAGCTCAGCCAACCCACCTCCTTTAGGCCCCGGGACAGGCACAGGGAGCCGCTGCTGCCTCCTCGACCCCTTCTTTCCCTGTCGTTTGACTTAAAATAGAGCTGGCAGGTCATCCCAAAGTGTGTGCCCGTGAACACCAGCTGTGCGCGTCGTTCCTGTGGGCCTTGCCAGCCGGTGCCTGTCTGCGGCCATGTGCCCGCCCAGGCCCAGCTCAGTGCGCAGGCTCAATGCCCCTTTGTGGGCAGAGCGAGGAAGCTTTGCTCCGGGGCTTCCACAAGCCCAGGTTGCCCGGGTGGCTCCTTCCACTCCTGCTGTTCTGGCCTCGGGGCTGCTGGGAGCAAGGCAAGGATGCGAGAGATGGTCAGGGACCAGTAAGGGGCACCCACAGATGGGTTCCAGGGACTGGGGATGGGGGGCTTCCAGGGGCCTGCCTTGGGCCCCTGTACCAAGTACTGCCCTGGTATCACCCCTGGGAGGAAGATGTGCCCCTGATGATACCGGTCAGGTTGACCAGCCCTCTCCTGCGGCCTGGCAGCCCTCTGGCAGCATGGCGGGGGTCCCTGGCTGAGCAAGTGGCTCCAGAAGGGACGGGAAGAGTTGTCTGGAAGTGGGCCACCCTTCCTTCCTCTCTGCCTCTGCTTCAGACTGTCGTCTAGCACTGGACTTGGATCCAGGCGGTCCGAGCTCTGTCCTGCCCTGCACAGGCTGTGATGCTGGCGTCCCCTCCCCTGGAGTCCTGCTAATCAGCCACCTGCTGTGTGAACCTCGGGCTGAAGGATGGGGGTGGGGGTGGGGGCCCAGGGGAGGGGGCATGTAGATCAGTGTGTGTTCCTTTGTCTGCTCACTCAGCATGTATTTATTGAGCACCTACTATGTGCCAGGTACTGTTCTAGGACCATGAAAGAGAAGGTGAGAATTCAGGTCACCTGCTGTGGGGTGACAGGGAGTAAAGACATAAGAACAGATGCTGTGGTGTTAGGTCATGTTCAGACAGGGTTGCAGGGCAGGCCTCTCTGAGGAGGTGCAATGGGAATAGAGACTTGAAGCAGGGAACAGATGATGTGGAGATGCAGGGAAATGCATTCCTGGCGCAGGGAACAGCAAGAGCAAAGGCCCTCGGGGAGGCAAGGGCGTGCTTGGCCTGCGAGGAAGAGCCAGAGGGCCACCTAGCCTCCTGACAGCACCAGCTCAGAGGAGACGGGTTAGAGGAGAGGGGCTGAGCCCAGGGGTGAGCCCAGCCTCAGCTCTGCTGTCCCTCTCCCGCCGCATCCCCCAGCTGGGCAGCCCTCCTCTGGGGACACAGATGGGTGCTTGTCTTAAGAGCCCCCCTGCCCTCCCCCTGCCTCTCCGAACACTCGAACACTCGCAGTGGGGACAGGAAGTGTCGGCCCTCGCTTCCCAGCTGCCTGGGTGGGACGCCACCGAGCTGGACTGGCTTGCCCGAGGAGGGACAGAGGCCCCATTGAGCCCGCTCTCTGGGCCAGCAGGGACAATAGCCACACTGAGGACCAGGGACATGGGCTGGCATGCTTGCCCAGGAAGTCACCAGGCTGCTGCCTGCCCCCTCCCCAGGCCACCCCAGCTCTTCCCGACTTTCTCCTCTGGCCACTCATTTTAGGTGATAGTCACGTCTAAAACGGTCACTTTGTCCTTCACCTCCTCCCCAGGGGCTCCGTGCTCTGTGCCAGACCCACCTGGGCCCGGGGATCAGAGAGGAGTCCTACATGGTCTCTGTCCCTAGGGAGGCGGCAAACACACACACACACACACAACCTGTGGGGGGCATCCTCCGTGCCTCCTGCAGCCACAAGGTACTGGGGACCCCAGAGGCAGGGGGTGCCAGCAGGGAGGGCTGGGAGGGAACGCTTCTGGAGGAGGCGTCAGGATTCGAAAGTGCTTCTGCAGCCAGATCATGTGTTGGCGCACAGCAGCCACGTGACACAGGCAGGGCAAGATTAGCATCTGTGACAAGAGGGGAGAAACCATGGCCCCTTCCTCACGACAGGTCAGGGTTCATTCCAGGCTCGAACTCCGAGTCTCCAGCCTGCATGCTGTCTACTTGGAGAGCATGTGCACCAGGTGGCTCTTTAGGAATCACCTTGGCAGGAATGCAAACACAGGTCATGTCACCCCTGCCCATGGCCATGGTGAGGCAGACATCACCAAAATCACACCATTCTGGCCTATTGAGCTGGGATTCAGCTGCAGAATCCTTCTCAACACAGTGTTCTGGTAGCAAGTAGTTGGCAGGGACATCCAGGAAGAAGTATTTGCCTTTCCTGGTTTGACTCCCCCCCATCCCCAACCCCCAGTTGACACCTGGGGAATCTGAGACCCAGGCAGGGAGAGGACTCGTCCCAGGCCACAGTGTTGGGGCTGGGGCAGGGGGCAGTTAAAGACGCCCACCTTGAAGAAGTTTAAGCTGTGCAACGTCAGAGGCTGGGACAGAACCTGCAGTGTGGCCGCCCTCTCTCTGAAGAACAGATTCCCATTGCATCTGTTGTGGCACCCAGTTCCGCCATAGCTTCCTCACAACTCTATTTGCATGAAATACTTGTTTGTTTCCTTCCTCCCGACTGTAAGTTCTTGTTAATTACCCTGCTCCACCTGCTCCAGGGCCTTGTGGACAGTGAGCACTCGATTCATGGGTGCTGAGGGCACGAGCGGAGGACCGAGTGGCGGGCAGGGCAAGTGCAAACGGTGACTATTCCTCGGTCCCTCTCCTGCTCCACAGGGGACAGTGGCAACATAGGCCCCGGCACCAAGCTGGTCAGATCCACGCTGGCACGTGATGAGCAGCCAGCCAGGCGGGTGGTACCTGAGCTTCCTTTGGGGAAACCAAGGCCCAGGGAGGCACAATAATCAGCTCGGAGTCCTGCAGGCTGAGCAGGAAGCTGAGCCGCCTGGGACCTCCTGACTGCTGGCCAGGCTCCTGGGCATCCAGCCTGGCCAGCAGCCCCCACTGCAGCGCAGGGGCTGGCTTTTCCTGACAGCTGGCCCTGGGGACCTGTGTGTCCAGGCCAAGGCAAACAGTGGCGGTGGAGGTGGGGGCAGGGGGTGCCTGCAGGCCTCGGGTCCTTTGCTGTCCCACACAGACAAGGCTCGAGCCCGAGCAGCCAGGCTCCCCACTCCCTTCATTGTTCCCTGTGATAGTTTCCAGATGCCGAGGAGTCACAGGTTTGGGGCTGGTCCAGGAGAGCCGGGCTGGCCCGCCCCCAGCACCCTGCCACCACCTCCACCGCCGCCGCCCCACCCGAGCACCCGAGCGAACGCAGCCACTTCGCTGTCCCGCATCAGCCGCTCTGCAGTGAGGCGCCCGGGCTCCATTCCTGGCCCCGACCCTAAGCTACGGCGTGGACAGGCCCCTGCTCCCCTGTGCCTCTGTTTCCCGGGGTAGAGTGAGCCTGTGGGGAGTGGGCAGCGTGGGGAAGGTGGTCCCTGGTCGGCACTCCTGCTTTTGCAGAATCATCTAGAGCAGTGTTTCCTGGAGTGGGATCAGCAGAGTCAGCCTCACGCAGGAGCTTGTTAGGATGCAGATTCTCAGGCCCACCCAGACCTGGGGGTTAGAGAGTCTGGGCCAGGGCCCAGCAGGCTGTGGCTCGGATGCCTGCTCAAGGGCGAGAACCAGCCTGGGCTCTGGAATGAGG
This sequence comes from Myotis brandtii, assembly GCF_000412655.1. Taxonomy (NCBI): domain Eukaryota; kingdom Metazoa; phylum Chordata; class Mammalia; order Chiroptera; family Vespertilionidae; genus Myotis; species Myotis brandtii. The sequence goes on along the minus strand of NW_005370081.1, from coordinate 460,693 downwards.
AGCCTGGGCATCTGGAGTCAGAAACATGGAATGCAGACTTGGCATCTGTGTGGCTTGGAAAGGAGCCTTAGTTTTCTGGTAAGGAAAATGGACTGGTGTTCTTAGCACTGTGTGTGGTAGGGTCACCGTGCCGAGGACACGAGACGGTTAGCACACAGCCCGGCCAGCCCAGCCCCCATACCAGAGCTCTCGGGACACGCGCTCCGAGACGGAGGTCCCCGTCGGCCGGGCTCAGGCCGCAGCGCCGCACGTTAAAGGAGCCGCCTCGGAACCCTGGCTGAGGGCTGTGAGCACCGGTAGTGGGCGCACGTACACCGCCTTCCCTCAGCAGCGGCGCCGTGGGTCCTGGGGCTGCTGAGGGCCTGTGGCACAGAGAGGGAGCCCCCCAGGGGGGGCAGAGACCAGAGGGGCCCCCGCAGACAGGAGCAGTCAAGGAGAGCTTCCTGGAAGGTGCGGCTTCCACCTGGGGAGAGAGGTCTGCCAGGTGGTGGACTAGCACGTTAGCACGTACGGAGGTGGGTGTGAGAGTGAGCACCACCAACTAGGCCCTCCCCTGTACTGGTCACACACTCTTTCTCCATTCTCAGGGCACCAGCAAGGTTATGGTCACATGAGGCTGCCCACAGACAATGGCGAGGGCACCTCAAAAGGACAGAGCTGTGGACCACGTGGAAGGCATGTGGTGCTGCGGGAGTCGGCCAGGCCTGGGTCTGGATCCCACGTCTGCTAGTTTCTGGCTGTGTGACCTCAGGCAAAGCTCCCGGCCTCTCTGTGCCCGGCGTGCCCCTTGGTAGGAGTTATGGTGGGGATGGAATTGGTGGGTGGACGTGATGCTGCACGTGGCAGCAGCTGTGCGGGCTTCACAGCTGAGGGGCCCGGAGCCCAGGGAGAGGAATGGAGCATCTGGGGCACCCAGTGCGGCGCCCTCATCCTGCCTCCTGCAGAGCCATGCAGGCACCTTGCCCTTGGGGCCCGTGGGAGGGACAGTTCTGCAGACGCTTCCAGGCCCTGGGTGAAGAAGCGAGGCCAGCGGCAGCCTGGGCTGTGGGCATGGGAAATGTCAGGGTTGCTTCCCACCTCCCGGGGCTCCCTGGAAAGTGACATCAGAGCAGCTCTTACACTGAGGGACGCCCCCCACCCCCAAGGGGAAGACCACGGCGCCCTGCCGTGACCACGAGAGGCACACACACGCACAAATACACCTGCATGCTCACACACACACTCTCCTCCCGCTGATTTCCAATACCAGCGATGGTGGAAGCTGGCAGATGCCTGGCTGGCCCCCGGGAATCTCTTAACCCCTGCCCCACAACAGCTGCCTCAGGTGACCCTGAAAGCAGTCCACAGCCTTCTGGACCTCACTCCGAAATGAAGGTATCAGACAACAGCCACGAAGCCCGGGGTTCAAACCCTGCCACTTACTTGCTTTGTGACCTTGGACAGGTGACTTAACCTCTCTGGGCCTCTGTTTTCTCACCTGGAAGTGGGGTCACCAGGAAGCCACCTACAAGGCAGGTGCACGGCGCTGCTGTGGCTGCCGTGGTCTCCAACACGCACCTGCTGAAAGTTCTCCCAGACAGACAGCGTGCTTCTCCCTCTCCCTCAGTGGCCAGAGGAGGAGACTGGGACCCGGGAAAGGAGGGACTGATGGGAGCACGGAGCCCAAGCTGGAGTCAGGCCTGCAGCCTCCCAGCCCCCACGGCTCCTGCCAGAGTGGCCCCAAACCGCTGACTTCAGCGTTTCCCTGGCCAGGGCAGCTCAGATTTCCCTCCTGGCACTCAGCCACTCCACACCCTGCCCCCATCGCTATTTTGAGCCGAGTTCCCTGTCCCCTTTTCCCGGGGCTGTGGCCCTCACACCCAAAGCCGCACTCCAGGTTGTAGCCTCTCTTCCTCTTAACCCACCACCTTCCTGCCCCTGGTCCCACCCCCAGGTAGGACTGGGCTGGTCCGGCCTCATCTAGCCCGCTCACCTCTGCCCAGGCCTCACCAGGGGCGGCCTCAGGTGCAGAGTCAGGGACTAGCCCGTCTGTGAAAATCCTGCCCGAGGTGGCCCACCAGAGTGGTCAGCACAGCCCCGGAGGGCATCCTGGCCGTGGATGGAGCCAGGCTGGGGACCAGCATCACCACCTCCTGCATGGGTGACCCTGGCCCTGGCCGGCACTCTTCACCCATCCTGGACGCTGCCACACCTGTGTCCCCTCCAGCTCCCCGTGTGCTGAGGCCCTAGGGTGCTCCGAGGGAGCAGGAGACACGGAGGGCCTCGTGTGGCCGCAGCACGCTCAGAGGCCAGTGGGAAACAAGACAGCAGAAACAGCAGTTCGTGGAAGTCTTTCTATTTGGGATGAAATCCCTGGCATGCGGAGGCCGGGTCAGGGCAGGACATGACCGAAGCAGAGTGAGTGGTGCAGACCACAGGGTCCCCTGGGAGCTTGGGGAGCCAAGACCTCCTCTGGGGAGGCGGCAGGAGGGTTCTCGCCAGTGCACGAGGCTGGGACTCGGAAGGTGGGGTGAGCAGCCGG
>NW_005370081.1:456778-458088 GCF_000412655.1 Myotis brandtii | reverse complement strand
ACGGGCATGCACCAGGCGGAGAAGTGTGTGGGGTGCAGGGAGCAGCAAATGCGAGGGAAAGGGGTGGGGGTGGGACGCATCTTTTGCAGGAACTGACTCTTGTTGTTGGCGTATGAGTTTTGTAGGAGGGAGTAGCAGCAACTGTTAGAAGATCAGCTGGGCTAGAGGGGAAGGGACCCCGAAGCCTCGAGTGTTTGCCTCCGCCCTGTGGATGGCAGGGGCCCTCAAGCCTGAAATGGCCACTGAAGTCCCCGGGGGGGCTCCGCCTGGCTGAACGGGGTCGTGGCTGTAGCAGGGCAGGGGCCACAGGCAGCGGAGAGGGCTAACTGAGCGAACGGCCCCCAGACAGGGACCTGGAAACCACTCCGGACAACAGTGGTGTTGAGTTCGAGCAGCACCCAGCTATCTGCCCACTGCTGGTGGTTGCAGGGCTCACCCCACCCCCGGGCCGCACAGGCTCCGCAGTCGCACGAGGGGAGGGAGGCCCAGGCCTCGGCAGTCACTAGGATTCGGATGTTTTCCACCCCTGTGGACGGCCCCTCTTCCCCTCCCGCCCCAGCTCTGCTCTGTGTGGTTTGCTAGTGGAGGAAAGCCAGAAGCAGGAAACAGATAACTCAGGGAGTGGCGGATCATGTGATTAAAAAGTCTTCGCTTTCCACAATGTTTTGCCCGAGAGAACTTCAAATCGCCTGGCCCGGGGCAGGGTTTGGAGAGAGGGCTTTCTTTTCTCACTTCTGGGCCGGGCTTCCTCGGGGCCATGCACCCCGAGGCATGTGGGGGTGCTGGGGCCTCGGACCCCTCTGGGTCCTGGAAGGGCCTCTGTCTCACCCTGTGCCGTTTCCTCTGTTCCTTCCGTTCATTCCCACCTTCTCTCACCTCGCCCTTCACAGCAGTGAGCCCGTCTTCCCACTCTGTCCTGTCCTGCTCATGCCCTCGGCTCTCACACCACCCACCCCCTGCCCCTGACTCCTGCTGTCCGCTGCCTCTCTTCCCTGCCTCTGTCTCCCCTTGGTTTCTCCTCTCTCGCTGGCCCTCCCCTCCCTCCACGCCCGCTCCATGCCCCCTCCCCAGGGTTCCCTGAGCCCTTTTCCTGGCACTGTGAAAGCTCCCATTGTTCCCTGCGCTCTGACAAACCCCAGTGTTGTGGAGTCAGGATGGCATTTCTGCGGTGGCTTTGGCCTGGGAACCCAGTGGGAGGAGTGCCGAGGAGGCTGGGCCTTCTGGGCCCTGCTGGGCTGCGGCAGGAACCCGAAGAGGGGAGGGGGTCTGGGGCAGGCGGCGAGGATGCCTGTGCTCAGACAAGGGGGCCC
>NW_005370081.1:425237-437554 GCF_000412655.1 Myotis brandtii | reverse complement strand
CCCGGCGGCAGCCGGCCGGCCTCGCGGCCCAGCCCACCTGTCCTCTGATCGCCGCTTCCTCTGGGGCCTCCACGGAGTCTGCAGCTGCTGGACCGGTCCTCCCGCCGCCTCCCGAGGCCACGTCTGCGGACACTGGAGTGTAGGAGTCTCCTGAGTGCCCCTAAAACAGCGTCACTCAGAGCACGTGGGAAGGAAAGCGTGGGCTTTGGCACTGAACAGACGAGCTCAGAAACTGGTCCTGCCGCTTACTGATGGTGACTTCAGACCAGTCACTGCCCCATCCCGAGCCCGTTTCCTCACCGACCATTAGGGTCAAGGGTGCTCATCGCGTGGGGCTGTTGCATCGATGAGCGATCACTTTATGGGCCCCTCGCTGGCTGCAGACCTGCACGCAGGAGGGCTGGGTGGAGAGCGGCCTCTGCCTAAGGCTGTGGGTCCAAAGGTGTTCCTGGGGGTGTGAGTGACTTGGGTCTGGAAGTGTGGCCGGTGGTGTTGGTGCCTGGCAGGGCCACCGTTGGTCAGCGGGCTGGCCCCTTTGGAAGGGCCGGGAGTCTGAGAGGATTCCTTGTCTGTCTGGCTTACGTCCATGTTCCTGGAAGGTTCCACAAGCCTGTGTAGAGTGGGTGCTCACTAAATTTTAGCTGAAGGAAGAACTGATTGAGGTGGTGGCCCGGGGTCGGAGGTCAGAGGTGGGTCGTGTTCCTGGAACAGGTTTGTTCTCTAATTTTCTCACAACCTTTCGTGAGAGGCCGTGCGTGAGGTGGAAAGTGTCGCTTTGGAGTCAGCAGCTAGGGCTCAGGTCTTGGCTGCGCGGCTGGGGGGCCCTGCATACGATGCTTGGCTTCTCCGGGCCTCAGTGTATTCTCCCGTCGGATGGAGGGGGTCGGGAAGTGGAGGGCACATAGTAACTGCTCACTAAAGGTCAGTGTCCCGCCCTAGCTGGTTTGGCTCAGTGGATAGAGTGTCGGCCTGCGGACTGAGGGGTCCCAGGTTCAATTTTGGCCGAGGGCACATGCCCAGGTTGCGGGCTCGATCCCCCCCCCCAGTGGGGGGGTACGGGAGGCAGCCAATCAATGATTCTCTCTCATTGATGTTTCTATCTCTCTATCCTTCTCCCTTCCTCTCTGAAATCAATAAAAAAATTTTTTTTTAAATAAAATAAAGACTTAAAAAAAAAAAAAAAAAGGTCAGTGTCCCAGCTCCTCCAGAGCAGCCCCTCACTTGGCAAATGAAGAAAAGGAGGCTCTCAGCCGGGTATGAGACAGCCCGGCCCAAATCGGGGCCTGTGGCCACAGCCCACTTCCTCCCCACTGGGCCAGGCTCCGGGAGACACACAGGAGGGCAGAGGGGCGCCTGTGGGCCGAGAGGCGGGGCTCAAAAGGATCGATTATCCCTCAAAAGAGAGAAGAGCACAGTCCTCCCCATCGCGGCCCCCTAGCCTCCAGAAAGGGTCTCCAGAACCCTTGGGACTGTCCAGGGAGGGCCAACAGGATGCGCAGAGTCCTGGGCCTGTGGGCCAGACCCCCTGCCTCTCAGCCTGGTGTCCTCAGCTGCGGGAAGGGCGTCGCGCAGTCCTGAGACCCGGCTCTTCCTGCCTCTCCTCTCGGCCAGGACCACCTCAGTGGCCCAGCTGCAGGAGAGCCGGCAGACGGGCGGACAGCGAGCCAGCGGGAGCCCATCTGTTCCTGATTTCCTCCCCGCTCCTCTGGCTCCAGCCAGTGCCTCTCAGCTGGACGCACTGTGGGGCCGGCCTAGAGCCCCATGGCAGAGGGGGAGCCGCCATGGGGCTGAGCACCAGCTGACCTCTGGACCTCAGGAGGAAAGTGACCTTGCCCAGCGGTCAGGGCCACCTTCATGCTGGAGATGGGGAAACTGAGGCCCAGAGAGGGGAAGGCTGCCTCCCAGGCCACCCAGTGTGCCAGTATCCGCTAGTGTCAACCCTTCCCTGTTTCTCACCATCCTGGCTGGGCGGGTCCCTCCTGGCATGTTGCAGGGCAATTGAGAGAGTGGGCTTGGGCCAGATGGCCAGGGTTCAGATCCAGACTCTGCCACTTGCTGGTGGTGTAGCCTTGGGCAAGTTCCTTAGGTTCTTCACGCCTCGGGGTTCTCACCCCAAACCTGGGACTAATCCTATTGGGCTCATAAAGTGACTCAAAGAGGGTCTGGCCCTGACTAGACACCTAACTTGTGTGGCTATTCGTCTGTCCCAGAGCTTGGCCAGGCACAGCCTGCTCTCCTGGGCAGGTGGAGGGGGTGCGGCAGGGCTGGGACGGGCCCTGCGCTGGGCCCACAGCCGGGACGGTACCCTGAGAGCAGACCCTGTGTGTCCTGGGGTGGAACCGGCCTGGGGTCGTGCCGTGCAGGGCGTAGCCACAAGTCTTCAGCAACCCCGCGGTGCGGCCACCTCCTGAGCCCAGGGTCCCTGGGCTGCTCGGCCTCACGCTGCCACAGCTGAGTCATCTCCCCTCAAAAGGGACTCCCTCTAACTTGCTTCACCCTAAAGGCTGGCTCACTCCTGGTGGGACTTTGGGAAGCAGGGCAGGGACGCTAATGGGCAGAGTGACCAGCTGGGCTCTTGTGTCCTGTGACAGGTGTGGATACTTCTCTGGCTGTCCTCAAACCCAGGGAGCAGATGGGATCCAGGAGTAGGAAGTCCACTCCATGAATGGCGGGAGGGCAGCTCTTTGGACCCGAGCAGAGTCCAACAGAACCAGCAGCCAGAGGTCACCAGTGCCCTGAACCCAGGCCCCAGTGTCCACACCTGCAGGGGCAAAGCAGGAAAGAGCCACCATCTCTGTTGGGAAAGTGCAGGGCGCCCCCTTGTGGGCAGGCAGAGCCTGCAGGCCAGGGAGTCCGCTGACGAACTATCTTCGTCGAAGGTATACCTACGCGTTGACGACAGAGCAGAGCACGCTGACTCCTGGAGGCTGATTTCCCGCCAGCCCTTCTCTTCTCGTTTTCCTTTTTACAGTTTCGCCCTGAAAGCAGTCGATATGTGATCATTTATCCTGCTTTCTTATAAGCATTTTCCCAAACCCTTAAAAAATCCTCATAAATATTTTAGTGGCTCTGTTGTCACTCATCCAATGGGTGTGACATCGTGTTGGATGCTTAGCTTGTTCCAGTTGTTCACTGTCATAAACAATGATGAACATCCCAGAACAGGACTCTGGTCCACAACTCTGGTCACAGTTAGGATGGTCGCTCAGGCCTGGATTTGCTGAGGGGAAGGAATGGACTTTTTTTTTTTTTCACATTGGAAGGCTTACTGCCAAGTTGCACGATGAAAATACAGTAGGAAACACACCTATTCAGCCCTCAGCCCAGCAGCGTCTGCGCGTGCCCCTCTCACACCTGCCCGGTGGCCCTTCACAAGAGGAGGAAGGACTGCAGAGCTGGAGATGCCCTCAGAGTTACTCGGCCCGACTGCCTGACCAGGTCATAAGTCCCCTTGGCAACTTTCCTGGTAGCTAGCTGTTCACCCAGCTTCTGCTTACCTATCCCCAGGGACAGGGAGTGCACCATCTTATGGCCAACGGCCAGAAATCTCATGAGTTGGTGGAAAGAAAACCGAAGAAGTGCCCAAATAGTGTCAGCATCATCTGTGTCTCTTCCCAAGACGCTGGCCGCCTGGACGGCTCTCCCACCCCCACCCAGCCCCGCTTTCACTGCTCCTGGCACAGGGCCTCCTCCTACTCCCACGCCGGCCGCCACCGCCCACTTCCCAGGCTGCCCCCCACGGCAATTCCACCCCAGCTTCGGAGGTCAGGGGGACCCAGTCCCTCGTCCCAGCTCAGTCCCCGGTCTTCTGTGTGTCCTTGAGCAAGACCCTTGATTCTCTGGTCTCCAGAGGGCCCGTCTGTGCCTGAAGCGGTGGTTTCTGAGCCCCAGAGAGCTTTGCCCAGGCTCCTGGCAGATCTGATTCCCCGGAGGGGACGTGGCAGGGGCCCGGGTCAGGAGAGCCTGGTTGGACCTGGCACCCTTCCCGGCTGAGGCGGTGGCGGCCCCTGCAGAGCCGTCAGCATAACCGGCTGTTTCATGCGAAGTTTACGAGAAGAGGCCGAGGGATCGTGTGGGGGGTAGAGAAGCCTTTGTTCTGTCAAAAAGTCCTGCTCCCTTTGGCCCTACCCTCATCTTTAGGCATAAACCACATTGGGACTGAGCCCTTCCAGGAGGCATCACCCCTGCTCGCCAGGCCGCGTCTCTCCTCTGACCTGCAGGAGGGCAGAGCCACTGGCCGGCTGTGCTGGGGGCCCCGGGGCCTGGCAGATTTCTCCTCCTGAGCACAGGCCCCAGCTTTATAATGGGGACACGCATGGGAAAGGTGAGCCAAGACTGGGCCTCACCTCCTTCTTCTCACACTGGAAACTCTTTGGCAAGTCCTGTTCCTTCCCCGGCCTCAGTTTTGCCATCTGGTAAATGGGTTGGTGATATCCCCTGCCCCACAGGATTATGAGGAGAGATGAATGGGGGCCTGCAGGATGCAGAGCCCTGAGCGCAAAGCCAGCACACACAGTGCTTCGTAAATGTCTGTTCTCTTCTCCTTCCCCTCTGCCCTCCGCAGCCTCCTCAGTCTGGGTCCCGGCCTGAATTCCAGAGGGGAAGGCACCTAATGCTGCTCCTTTTTCGCTTCCCCACAGCCCAGGGGTAGCAAGCCCACCTCTACCCGGGCCTCCCCCCACCCTGGGAACTTTCCTCTTACGTTTCACACCCGTTGGTCTCAGCCCTAGCCTCCCTTCTCCTGGACGGAGCCTGCTCCCTCTCCCTGGATAGGCCCAGGAGAGAATCACACTAAATCGCCGAAGGGACTTGCAGTGTCCAGCCACCGAGCTAAGACGTTCATGTGCACAAAAGCAGCCATTCTTCCAACAGCCCCGGGCAGGCCCATCATCACCTGGGTTTCCACATGAAGACGCCGAGGCACACAGAGGCCGAGTGGTCTGCAGTTCTAAGTGTTTTACGTGTATTAGCTCATGTAGTCCTGAGAGCGCACTTCTGTGGTAGCTCCTGTCGTCCTTGTGAAGTGACCTGCTCAGGAGCACGGAGCTGGATTTGGATCCGGAGTCTGTGCTCTTAACCTGGTGCACAACCTCATAAACAGGCAGTTACCCAGGCAAACGTTACTATGGAGACAAATCATCTCATAGCTCAGTGCTTCTTAAACTCTATGGCATGGGAACCCCCTGGGCCTCGTGTTGAAATGCAGATTCTGAGTCTGTGGATCTGAGGTGGGGCCTGCAGTTTTGCATTTCTAAGGAGCTCCTAGGAGTGCTGCTCAGGCCAGTCCAGGAGGGACAGGGGACAGGTGTGTGGTCACAGTGCAAGGCCTGTGTGAAAGCCCGTCTCAGGCTCCGAGCCTGCACGTGCCACGGAGGTGACACAGTGCAGTTGGCGTCGGTCTGATGGGGTGGCCACTTCGCAACTTCAGCTGATAGACGCCATAAGCATTCTAGACCAGTGTGGTCATATGTCTGTGTGCAGTCTCTCATTTTTAAATATTGGGGCAACGAATTCAACTTTATAAAGCACTAAGCAGCTTGTACATGAGAGTTCACAACAACATTACTCACAACAGCAGAGAACTGGAAGCAACTCCGTGCCTATCATCTGATGAATGAGTGCACATAAAACATGGCATGCCCATACAATGGACTATTTTTCAGTAACAAAATGAATGAAGTACTGACACATGCCACAATATGGATGGACCTTAAGATCATTACACTAAGTAAAAGAAGTCAGACCCAAAAGGACCATTATTGCATGATCCCACTTACATGAAATATTTAGAATAGGGAACTCTTTAGAGTCAGAGAGTAGATTAGGGGTTGCCTAGGCCTGAGTGGTGAGGAGGTGGGGGTAGGATGGGGAGTGACTGTTAATGGGTACAGGGTTTCCTTTGGGGGTGAAAAAAATGTTCTAAAATTAGATTGTAGTGATGGTTGTATAACTGTGACGATACCACAAAACATTGACTTGTACACCTTAAATAGGTAAAATGTAGAATCATGTCTCAATAAAGCTATTTTTTAAAATGCCATGTAGGAAAAGCTAGTTTCCTTAACATATAAAGTGCAGTTACAAATCACCAAGAAAAATACCAAACCCCAGCAGGGAAAAGATTTACAAAGGATTCAAACTAAAAGTTTGCAGCTGGTTCTTAAATGCCTGGGGAACATCTCTCTTGCTCCTCATAGAAGACATACGAGTCAAAGCTGCTCTGAGAAGGTTGCCTCTCATGTCAGCAACGATGAAGACTGTTGGTGAGGAGGTGAAGTCGGACACGCAGGGGAAGGCAGTGGCAATTTGTCATTACCTTTAAAACTTAAAAGTGCACGTCCACTTCTATTTCTAGGAATTTATTCCGCAAATGTCCTCTCTCTTTGTACACACACACGCGCACACGCACACGCACACGCATGCACATTATTCACTGGAGCGTTGTTTGTAATAGCGGAAGAGTGGAAACCACCCAGATGCTCTGTGACTGTACTGGAACTGCAAGTGTGCGAATACGGGGCAACTGTTAGAAAACAGTAGCTCTGTTTGTCCTCATGTGGGGAAAGGTACTTGATTAGATATAGGGTGTCCCCCAAAAGGTATACACACTTTGAATAATTAGTAATTCCAATGGGTTAAATCTGAAAAGAAAGAAAAATCAATTGAGTTATTAGTTGTTAAGTGTGCATACCTTTTTGGGGACATCCTGTGTATATCTTACAATAATATGTCCAAGATACATTATTAAGGAAAAAAAAGAAAGAGGCAGAACCAGTATAATGTCTCTAAGCGAGCGAGGGGAAGAAAGCGTGTGTGCACATACGTTGCATATGTTTGTAAATGTGGAGTGTGTCTTCGGGGTGGTGAGCCTCCAGGTCGGGGAGAGGGTGGCGGGGAGCGGAGGTGAGGCACTGCATGTGTACGGAGCTGCGGTGCCCATGTTGCCTTGTCAGTAACCATTAAACCACACACAGTGGGCCAACGAGCACCTGTGTTCGGGTTCACGCGCCTGACAGCTGAGCTAAAGAAATGACTCCTAGCACCACCAAGGACTTCGCTCCCTTAACTGAAAAAGATGTGCGCCCCCCCCCCTCTGTCCTCTGTCCTCTGCCCCCAGCCTTGGATTCCCGTGTGTGCTCTGGGGTGACCCTGGTGTTCTTGGGACTGGGGACAGAATGCTTGCACATGGGGACACAGGGTATAAGAGCTGAAGAGGGGGACCCCAAGGGGCAGCATTTTGGCCTGGTGGACCCCAACCCCCTGTGTTTGCTTCCTGTCCTGCAGGCACGCCCCAAAGGCGAGGGTCTGACCCCATACCAGGGCAAAAAGCGCTGCTTCGGCGAGTACAAGTGTCCCAAGTGCAAGAGAAAATGGATGAGCGGGAACTCCTGGGCCAACATGGGGCAGGAGTGCATCAAGTGCCACATCAACGTGTACCCGCACAAGCAGGTGAGCGGGCGGGGCGGGCGGAGTGGGGGTGGGGGCTGGAGGCAGGGGGCTCGGGGCTCTGAAGGGCTGAGGGAGGGTGACTTTGTCTCTCATTAGGCCTTCTTATGGCAAGGATGAGACCAGATCCCTCCAAGTTGGCTTTCTTTCCTGTCTCATCTGAGATGGGGTGAGAGAGCACTGCTGCGGGGAAGGGGGAAGGGGAGGAGGATAAGGGGCAATGCGCCGAGGCCCTGAGACGGCAGCCCGGGTGCATTTGGGACGTTAGGAACCTGGATGCTGCTGTGAGATAGAGGGACAGGAGGGCAGCAGGATGCACAGGAAACATGCGCGTTGTGCGTTTATTCCTCCAGCCCAGTCACGTATGCGGGGCAGCTGCAGGGCGCCAGGCACTGTGCACAGGGCTAGTGGCCAAGGCACCCAGAGGCCTGCCCTGGGGGGAGGGCAGCTGATCCAGGGAGGACCCACTCACTGCAGCTGCCAGGAGGAGGGGCCATTTACTCTGGGACCTGAGGGAGCAAAGGAAGCCAGAGCTTTCGCAAGCAGGGAGGCGGCCATCCTAGAAAGAGGGGGGTGGGGGGCGGGGGTGTAGCAGGCGCAAACGCCCTGAGGCCACAGGACTTGGGGTGCTCCAGGCCCAGGGCTCAGTGGGGGAGCAGGAGAGTGGAGTGAGAGGAAGGGCTGGGGCACCCAATGGTGGTCACCAGAGCCTTGGGGGTCACGAGAGGGGACTCCTGAGCAGCAAGGCGGTTACTCTGGTTGTGTAGGGTTAGTTTCCGGGTGGGGAGGGCGCTGAGAGATTGAAAATGGGAAACCATTGGGAAGTCCCACGTGAGCTGGCCGAGGTCTGAATGAGGGGGGTGGCTCCATCTGGACTCTACACAAGTGTCACCGGATTGGATATGGAAGGCGCGGGCGGGGCAGGGACCCAGAACAATCGCACTTGGGGTTTGAGCACCTGAGTGGGTGAGTGGTTGTCAGCCAGGTGAGCAGCCTGGCTGGGGGGCGGGTGAACGAGGGGTTTGCAGGGGGTGGAGGACAGGGGGAGAGTGTGTCGGGGGGGAGAAGGTTGATGAGTTGGGCATATTTAGACGAATGGGGTAATGCATGATCCTGGGTGTCAGACTAGGTGGCAGGAAGGGAAGCCACAGGGGCCCTGATGGAGAGGTGGGGCCAGGACTGGGGGAGGCCAGGGAGCCAGGGTGCTGGACAGAGAGGAGTTGCTGCAGGGGACCGCCCAGGAGATGGTAGGAGAGAGGTCACTGTTGATGAGACCTGGGGCACTGAGGAGCCGGGCTGGTGAGTCGTCCCTGTGTCAGCTGCATCACCAAGGGAAGTGGCGGCAGCCGGAGGCAGAGGGGCCTGAGGGGAAGGGAGGCAGAGGGGTGCGGAGCGGGCATTGGGGGCACTTGGGGAGGCCCCCTGAGGCGGTGATGTCAGACTGAGCTGGGATGGGGAGTGGAGAGTCATGGACTCAGGGGGCTGGGTGGGGGTGGCAGAGGGGACAGGCACTGCTGGTGAGGGGACAGCACGTGCAAGTAGGGGGCAGGGCTGGCACGGAGCGTGGGAGGAGCTGGGGGGGAGCAGAGTCTGGAGGGGGGGGCTGCTGGGCCGTTGGAGGCCAGGCAGAGAACTTGGCCCCTGTCCTACTAGAAGAAGGAGGAGAGGGTGTCGTGGTCCAAATGCTCTGTGATTGTCTGACCCTCGTGCTGGCCTCCATTTCCTGTTTGCAGGCTCACCATCCCCCACCCCCAAAGGTTTTCATGGTCCCATCAGCCACAGTCACACGCAGGCGGACAGACTGGAAACTGGCCGTGGCCGAGGGGCAGGCCCACATCCTAAGGGCGCTGCGGGAGAGGCCCCGGTGACCGAGGGGGCGGGCGGGCACAGGGCACACAGTGTTTGGGAGCATGTCGGGGGCTGGGGTGGGGTGGGCAGTCTGGAGGAGACCGTCCGGTCCTGAGTTCTCCTGGTGACTCCTGACAAGGCCTGGGCCCAGGCCACAAACACACGCACCGTTCTGATGGTCAGAGGCTCGCCTGGCTGTGCTCCGCGCTCCCAGCCCTGGGCGTGGCCCTGCTGTTCGGGGGCTCGTGGGCTCTCGCCAGGTCTGTGCAGGCGCTGAAAGAAGGTTAAGGTCAGGGGTGCTAGGCATCCCAGGAGCTTCCTCTCCAAGCGAACAGGTCAGACAGGGTTAGCCACTGGCATCAGAATCGCGGGCGTGGCCACCCCGGTACCGTGTGCCAAGCCCCCGCATGCCCTCCCTGGGTTTGTTCATCCCAATTTCACAGGCAGGGAAGTCACGGTCCTGAGAAGCCACATGGGGTCCCCAGGGTCCCCAGATGGAAGTGGGGCCCAGAGCTGAACTTGCCCTTGTCTATTGAGCTGTCGGGAGCCCTCCCCTGAAGCACACAGGCCCAGTTTGTGCCCCAGCTCGGCCCACGTGCTGGACCAAAGTGCCATGGTCCCGGTCAGGAGGGAGGAGGTCGTTTCAGTGGCGGGAGAGGCAGCACTGGGAAGAGTGTGACCGCAGCGAGCGGTGGCGGGCACTCCTCCGAGTACTTTATACGTTCGTCCTCTCAGCCACCCCTAGAGTCAGCTCTCTTATTTCCCCAAACTACAGAGGAGCAAAATGAGGCAAGGGGTGTACGTGACTCACCCAAGGTTAGTAGAAAAGAGGGAGAAAGTTCGGGGCTGCAGGGGGCAGATGAGTAGCCTGGGTGGGGAAGAGGGGACCCGGGAGGACAGGTCACGTGGCTGGCGGGCCAGGGAGCCAGAATGGGCCAGTTCCTGCATAGGCGCGGGTGGGCAGGGGCTGGGGTCTGTGCTGGGGGTCTGGGAGGCTCGTTTTTTGTGATTTTCACACCCTCTGTGACCTAAGCAGAGGCATGACCGATGCCCCCAGGCAGGTGGGACCCACTTCCTGCAGCGGCTCCAGCCTCCTAGGCCCTGCCCCTACATTGCCCAGCAGCCCTCCCTCCATGCCAGGCCCATCCTGGCTGGCACCACCTTCCTCAGGCCGGCAGTGCCTCATCCACTTCCTCGTTTCTCTCCTGCCAAGCTCAGTGGAGCACAGCCTCCCTGACCCCTTCCCCCTCTCCGTGCCCAGGATCAGAGTCCTGGCCCCACCTGCAAGGCTCTTCCAAGAGCATGTGGCCTGCTTCCCTGTCCCCAGGCCCTCCCCAGCCATCCAGCCCTTGTCTGTGGAGCACTCACTGTGCCGCAGGGAGACGGAGGCTCAGGCAGGACCGGAACTGGAGCACCAAGGGGCCCAGGACCGGGCTCCCGTCACCACCCGCCCCCATCTCCTGCCACAAGGGTCTCCTCCCTCAGGGAGGCTGCAGACCCGGCCGAGGGTGAGGGGTGGTGTCAGGAGCTTTTGAAGAGCTGAGAGGAGGGTTTGGCGTCCTGCCCCTGGCCCCGGTGGGGTGGTGGAGAGGGGCTGCTTTATTTCTCCTGCCCCCTGAGCTCTGACCTCTGGGGCAGCCATCTCCTGAGAACCCTCCTCCTCCCCGCTCCTCCCTCCCCTGCCACATCTGCTTTCTGTCAGGCTCCAGCTGAGCCCCCTTCCCGCCCTGCCCCCCACAGAGGAAAACACTTGGGGCTTTGCCTCACTGCAGGGGTGGGGTTGGCCCTGAGCGATTAGTCCCAGCTGCTGCTTGTTTCCCTCTGAGGAGGGTGGAGGGTGGAGGGGAGTCGTCTTGACAGCTTCCCTGCTCCTTCACCCACACGGGGCTGAGCCAGGACCCATGGGAGGGGGAACAGCAGAGGCGGGCAGGGCACTGATAGGATCACAGCAAGGGGGACCGAGAGAATGTTGCAGGGGTGGTTCGGGTCTCAGCTGGCTCCCCTGCTCCCAGCCTGCCCCCAGCCCTATATAGCACTAATGGTAATAATATATGATATTAATACTGGCCAGCACTTTGCTTTTCATGTACCAGGCACTGTCTTAACAATTTTTCGTATATTAGCTTATTTACTCTTCCCAACAACCCTATCAAGTGGGTCCTTTTATTAGCCCAGTTTTACAGAGGAGAAAATTGAGGCACAGAGAGGTTAAGTGACTTGCTAAAGGTCACACAGCAACAACTCTTGATGGTTATAAAGTGATCTCATTTAGTGCTGTCTCTATCACACATACAGCCAATGTTACTAACCTCCCACCCGGGTTACAGAAGGGCAAGTTGAGGTTCTAGAGGAGAAAGATCTTGGCCACCAGCCCTTGGTGAGTAGGTGAAGCTGCAGACCCCTGGGTGAGACGCGTGATGTCCTGGTCCTCAGTTTCCTCATCTGTGAGGCAGATGGTGATCTGCCCCTCACAGGAAGGGTGAGGTCAGGTGCTATAATTTATGTGGCAGCACTTTGCAAAGTATAGACCAGGCGTCCTCAAACTACGGCCCGCGGGCCACATGCGGCCCACCGAAAACATTTATCCGGCCCGCCGGGTGTTTTTGCCGCCGCTGCCTGTCCTGCTTAGCAGCCGACTCGTCCTGGGCCCGCAATGCGCATGCGTGGAATGTCTGAGGGACAGTGAACTGGCCCCCTGTTTAAAAAGTTTGAGGACCTCTGGTATAGACCATGGGAGCAAGCGGGTGTCGGCCTGCTTCCTCTGCCTCTCTGGCCCCACCTGGAAGACCCATTCAGGGAAGGGGCCCTGGCCAGCATGAAGAGGGGGGCGGGGAGTGGAACCAGGCTGGGTTTGGTCAGGGGAGGGGAGACTTCTGTGTGACCCCTGTGTGGCCGGGATCACTAGGATGGGGGTACAGGGACCCGGGTGTCAGTGCAAGATCGGGAAGCCCTTCTTACAGCTCAGGCAGTGAGCTCCGCGGGCCTGCAGGGAGCTCCCAGCCCTCGGGGCTTGTAGGCCATGG
>NW_005370081.1:414157-424836 GCF_000412655.1 Myotis brandtii | reverse complement strand
GTTGGGGGGTTGTGGGGGGTGGGTGTGGGGGGGGGGGGGGGGGGAGGGGATGTGACCTGCCTGGGCCTTTCAGTTTGGAATCCTGGCTTCAACTTGTATTGACTCTACCAACTGTCCCCCTTCCATTAATCACCATCATCATCGGCGGCAGCAGCATGAATAGCGTCTATGTGCTGTCTCTTTCTATTCCTGGTCTTCATTGAGTTGGAACAGCATCTCATGAGAAACGTGTTGTAACATCTCCTTTTACAGATGGGGAAATGGAGGGTCGGAGGGAGGTCGGGTGGCCTGCTCAAGGTCGCCCGGCTCGCGGGCAGCAGAGCTGGTGTTCCAGCCCAGGTGCCCTGGGGACAAACTCTTCTCTGGCCAGGAAAGCCGGTCGTCTGTAAGCCCCTGGCGGTGAGGTCAATGCTCCCATCCTTTTTCCAGTCCGTCCTGTGTGGTTCAGGCCTGGAAGCACAGGGATGGGCTTCCTGCCCCTGGATCCTAACCCTGCCCACCCACGGTCCCTACGCGCATCTCCCAGAGCCCTCTGCCTCTCCATCCCCGATTGCTCACTCTGAGTGCCACCTCGGGGCCAGGCGCTGCATCATTGGGCAGAAAAGGCAATATTTTACCTTTGAGTGGCTTGCGGTCTAGCCAGGGGGCAGCGCTCACCTTCACTGTCCTCCCAGGACCATCCTGGGTCATGGTCAATGGCCCTAAGACTCCCTGCCCTGGCCAGCTTCCCCCCAAATCCATGCAGGGGACCCTTCTGCAGGCAGGGTTCTGGGCCAGGGCTGTGCCAAGGAACTGCTCGGGAACGCGCCTAATAGCATCCATAAACCTTCCAAGGAGACCAGGCTTGGCTGGCTGTGAGGCCAGGGAGGGGTGGGGTGGGGGGAGAGGGAGCAGGGACGTGCTCCTGGTAACAGAAAGGTGCCTACGCTGCTCGGTTTACAAACGCCAAGACCTCCGAATCCTCCCGGTGCCCTGCAAATGAGGTGTGACGATGGCCCACTTCACAGACATGGAAACTGAGGCTCCCTGAGGTCGCACGGGGAGTGAGCAGCATCAGCTCCCTGCTCTGGGCCTCAGTTTCCCTATCAGGAAACCAGGAGGTTCCGCTCACGTAGCCTCAACAGACATGGCAGATGGCGTGCCTGGCCCTGGGGAGTGGGGGATCCAGAGCACCGGCTGCCGGCCCCTCACAGAACTGAGGGCTCATTCCCTCAGACCTGAAGAGTTGCGACCGTGTCCAGGTTAAACTCTGCTTGAGTCCCGAGGCCACACGCGGAGGCACGGGAATGACAGCATCCAGGGAAGAAGCGCTGGGTGCCGGGAGGCCGGAGGTGTAGGCTGGGGTCTCCCTGGCTCGGGGCCTTGGTTCCCTTATCTGCATAATGTCTGTGCACCTGTCTTGCCTCTATCCCAGGTTTTTGTGAGCTTCTGGCGGTGGCTGCTCAGAGGGTACTGGGGAATGGCAAAGGGTGTCCAGACCCGGGCTCTGGGTATAGGACCCTCTCCCCCAGCCCTGGCCCAGCCCAAGGCCCCAGCCTGTGCCTCTGGGGACAGCAAGAGGCAGGAAGGGCCCTGGTGCCTAGGGAAGCAACCTCTGTGGCCACAGCACACTCCCTCTGGGCTCCCTCTGTGTATGTCTCGCTCCTCCTGTCTCGCCCTCTCTCGCCCTCTCTCTCTCCGGCTTCACTCTGTGTTTCTTGCTGCACCTTGGTCTCCCGCCTTGAGCCCTCTTCCCACTTCCTCTCTGCAGAGGCCCCTGGAGAAGCCCGATGGCCTGGACGTGTCCGACCAGAGCAAGGAGCACCCCCAGCACCTGTGCGAGAAGTGCAAGGTGCTGGGCTACTACTGCCGCCGAGTGCAATGACCGGCCCGCGCGCCACCTCCGCCAGCCAGAGAAGACCCGCCGTGTTCGTCCATGTTGCTGCGTGTCCCCATGTGTGTGGGGGTGTCCTCACAGGCATGCGGGTCTGGGCAGGGGGTCTTAGGTTCTTGTCTCATGTGTGTTGACAGACAGTGTTACTGACATAGCTGCCCCACGGAAGGCGGGGTCTCTGGGACTCTCCAGGTGGGCTGAGTCTGTGGGGGGACTGGGGGCGAGCAGGGGTGGATGCACAGGACCCACAAAGCCCTCGGGGTCCCCTGCAGGCTCTCCTCCTCTGAGACCCCTTTGGTGAGCAGCCTTGCATTGGCCATAAGTGCACTAAATTTACTGTGAATCCCAAAGCCTGTGGGGGTTGTCTCCCCAAGACCAGCCGGCGCCTTCTCCTCCCCAGGGCCTTCCAGGCTGCCCCATGCGCACAGCACCCTCACAGAACCCCGTTTCTGTGTCCCGTTCAGGTCAGCAGTCATGGCGAGCTGAGGCCTGGTCTAGCGGCTGCTGGGAGTGAGCCTCTCTGCCCCTTGTCCACTTTGAGCCCCGAACCTGACTGCCTCTGACGTCACTGGTATTACACTCGGGTTCTGCACCCGCCTCCCCAAAGACCCAGAGGTCAGGGACGGGGCAGCAGTGAATGTTGGACAGAGTCCCAAGGTGTGGCCTGGGGCACACCAGGCATCACCTCCCCTACCACACACTTTCCCCACGTGCTTGGATTTGTCAGCCCATCCCTTCCCTTCTTCACCTCCCACCCTCGGCCCATCCCCGATGGAGGTTGGAGGGCCCTGTGGCAGCCGCTGTGGCAGGAAGGGCATGGGCCTGGCAGTCTGGAGACCTTTGTTCAAGTGCTGACCCTGCCGCTGACAAAGTATGGAACCTGGGGAGGACTTCTCGTCTCCGGGCCTCAGTTTCCCCATTAGGTCAGTGAGTGACACTAGTAAGTGGGGGTGGGGGGCACCTCCTGGGCACAGGACTGAATTTGGAGAGTGTCTCCAGGTCCCACACTCACACCATCCCCCATCAGTCCATCACTGCAGTCAAGCCAAGGGTGCCAGCCCCATCCCTGCCTGTCGTCCCCATCCCTGCCTGTGGTCCCCACCCCTGCCTGTGGTCCCCACCTCTGCAAAAGTGAAGGAGAAGGGTCCCCCTCCACCTCGCACGGGGCAGCCCCAAGCCACGCTGCAGAACCCCTCCCCCGGGGGAGCAGGGAGACACTGTCCGGCAGCGGGAGGACCACCCTCTTCAGGGAGGAGCCTGTTTCTATTGTCCTGCGTCCTTCCTTTCTCCCAGGGACAGGGAGAAAGCTGGTTGGCAGGACCGAGTCACTTGATTTTGCCCCAACATGATGCCTCTGTGGGAAAAAGTCAGACCACGAAATGGGCCTGAAATCCAGTGTTTACCGCGGCTCAGGGACACCCAGCCGGGGTCCAGTGCCTTTGTTTTCAAATGAAAATGTTTGTACAGCTGAGGAGTTACAGTCAAGTTAACCAGGAGTCCAGGGAGCAAGTGGAGAAGATGGAGTGAGTGTGTTTGAAGCCAGGGGGGCTGCAGAGGAGATTTCAGGGGGTCGCGGCCTCTGAGCACTTAAAAGGGGGGTATTTGCTCCAACCTGAGCCCCAAAGCTGCCTCCCTCCTACCCACAGCAGCCATGCCTGGCCGCTGGCTGTGGCCACCCTCCCACCCACTGGGAATGCCACGGTGGAGTCCCTGCCCAGCTGTTTCCAGCTGTCTCCACCGGGCCAAGGTGAGCGGAGTCGCCCTGGCTGGAGGCACTGTGCCCGAGGAGAAGCTGTCACTGCCAGTCATCCCAGTGCGCAGCCACAGGTAATGCTCCCAGTGGTGGGCAGTGTGCTTGTCCGCTGCCAGCATCCGGCCCCAACTCTCCCAGGGACCTGGCCCCACAGTGGAACCTGCCAAGTCTGCTGCAGAGGTGGGGGAGCCCACACCCTAAAAGAGCCGGGACTCCAGGCCGCCGGAGGCCAGGGCCTTCCACGGGCCACAGGAGATGGGCTATCACCCAAAGTGACCTTCCCCGTGGGCTTGTCCAGCTGGCAGCCATTGCCCCTGCCATCTGTGCCCAGCTGGCCACGGGGGGCTGGGCCCTCTGCACCCCCCTCCTGTATTGTTCTGGCAGAACTTGGTCAGCAAAAGCTTCTGATGCCCAGGCTGGCTGCTGTGGGAATGAAGTGCTCAGAGGCCTGGGAGCCCAGGGAACGAGCAAGTGTGTGGTTTAGTACGTTCAAAAGGGACAATCGCTTGCAGTTAGTAGGTCTAGAGATGTAGCTGGGAGAGAACAGTGTTTACCCCATTTGAAGTATTCAGTAGTTCTACTTGTGAATTTGTATTTATTTTGAGTTATACTTGACACAGAATTCCTTTTTTAAAAGAAAAAATACTATTTGTGTATTTTGAAAAAAAATCATAGATGTTAAAATTTCTGCATAGTTTCCAATTTTTCTCACAACACTGAATTTGTTACCTTCTCCTGAAAAATCCTCACAGTGATTTTTGTCTGTATATATTTGAAGGCCTTTTTAAAAAAAAAAAAAGAAAAGAAAAGAAAAAAATAATTGTTTGATTTTTGACATAAAAAAAACAAACAAAAAGAGGCATTTTCAAAACTTCAGAGCTTTCGGGAGGGCAATAGAATATCAAACAAAATGTCTGGAAGTATTTTGCAAACCTTCTTGTTGAGGTGCGAGAAAATATTTATGGTGAGAACTTTTCTCTCCTGGGGTTTTTTTCGTTTGATTTTTTTTTTTGGTAACCACTAAGCTGCTCTCTAATTGGATAAATATTGTTTTACAAATGTTATATAGATGGAACCATGCAGTCTATATCCTTTTGAGATTGGCTTTTTTTCACTAAGCATAGATTCCTTGAAGTTCAGCCAAAATTATTGCATGACTAGTGGACCACAGTTTGTTTAACTAGTCACCCATTAAAGGACATTTGGGTTATTTTTTTTTTTTTTTTTTTTTTTTTTTTTACTATACTTTGGTCTGTAAAAAGTATGCAACTGAACTACATTAAGAAGGAAATATTGTCTCCATAGAATATTTTATGAAGTTGGTACATAATTCTGATGAGGAAAAAAAACACCTTTGCAATTTTTAAGCCATATTGTTGCTATTCTGTGTTGTTTTCCTTGGATGAAAATATCAGTATTAAGTAGCCAGCATATTACCCCAGTGCTTAGACTCAGTGATATGTGTCTGTCCTGTATTTATACATATGTGTATCTGGAAAGTATTGCCTTTTTAAGGGAAGCTCTTCTTAGGTATGTAGTGAAAGGGGGATGGTGACCCCTTTGAGCCTCCTCAGCTGAGGATAACAAACAGCATTGTAATCCGTTCCCTTGCACCTTCTCATTATTCTCTCGTTATTATGGTTACTAGTTTAGTAGGGGGCAAGGAGGTGGGCTAGGGGAGGAAGGGGCATGTGACTAACTAGCCCCCTGTGGCCTTGGCCTGGGGAAGGCCCGGTCAGCAGGGCCCCGGAGGGCGGGCGAGAGGAAGGGAGGCAGTCTTCACACCCCTCTGGGTGGCCGTCTGAGCCATGCCTCGGAGCCCCAGGCTCTTAGAACTTGGATTTGTCAACCAGAGCCCTCACTTGCCCTCCAACGTCTAATAGACTTGAACCTATTCTACCTGAGTATTTAACCAACATCACTACATTGTAGCCAGCGCAACAACTAACCCTGACGTGCGGGAGGTGTCCCCGGGGCTGGTGGCAGCGGGCTTGCTGCTCTCCGCTGCCGGCCTCACCGCTCACCTCCTCTACTCCTGTGGGGTGACCTGTCCGTGTCTGTATCCATTAATGCGTGTGTGTCCAGCTAAAGAGACAAATGGCCCGTGGGCCCAGCTCGGAGAGCGCGGCAAGGCCCCTGACCTCTCCGAGGGTCGCCCTCGGGATGGCATTCCGTTGTGTGCCTTATTCCTGGAGAATCTGTATGCGGCTTGCCCGTAGAAACATAGTCTTTTCCTGCGGCATTAAAGGACTTTAAAGGCCGGAGGCTCGTGGCTTTCCTTGTTTACACAGACATCAGTGGGGAGCTGGGCGCTTTCGCAGATTCTGGGCCGAGGGGGAGGGAGGGACTTGCGGCCGCCCTCTGCTCTCCCGGGCCTGGGTCCACCGTCCGTGCCCTGCCTCCATCCACTGATGGGCCTCCTCCCAGCCCCTCTGCCCCAAGTGGACACTCTCTCTGGGCGAGAGCCCTCCCCAAGTCGGGCGAGATTGTCAGCACATTAGGTCACACGTTAGCTGGGCGATGGGACTGCCGGTGACCATATATAGGAGTGAATCTTCTGGGAGCAGAGCCGGCGGGCGCCCTGGGCCCTGCTCACACTGGCCCTCGCGCCAAGGCTGGGGTTGGGGCCTCTGACGCTGGGCATCACAGTCAGCAAAGCACAGTGTCCTGGACTCCTGGGGAGTCAGGCAAAGGGACGAGGGTCCCTCTTCTGAGCAAGTCCCCGAGGGGCTGGGCTGTCACGTGATGGGCTTTGCTGGGGCCACAGACAGGAAGCCACGCTCAGCGGCTCGGGAGCCACGCAAAGCGACCTGCATCCGGAGTCTTCGGTCCAGGATCAGACACTGCGCATCCCCAGCCTTGCTGCTCACAGAAGCACCTACAGGGCCTTGTTCTCACTGGAGACCCTGCGATACCGGCCTGGACATGTCCTCGGGTTCTTAAAGCCCCGGTCAGGCCGATGGGCACGGCTGAGGAGCACCGGGCTTCGCAGTGGTCCCTCGTGGTCCCGTGGGGGTGACAGTGACATCGTGCGGAGGCAGGTGGGCGGGGCAGCCTCACTGGGGGGCACCGCACCCTGGGCTCCAGCCAGTGGTGCTGCGAGTGTACTGCCCAGAGTGTGTGTGGTCGGGGGAGGGAGGCTGGAAATGCAGGTTCTTGTGTGAAATTGTCCGTTTTAATTTTGGCAACTAGTTTGCTAAATATTTACCAAGTGTACAGATCACACCATGTCTGTGGGCCAGCTCCTGAGTTCAGCCTCTGAGATGGGGCAGAGAAACAAGATGGGAGGCCTTGGGATGGGGGAGGGGGCAGGGGCAGGAACAGAGACCCCCCCCCCACTCCAGAGCAGGACCCCTTGTCTCCCTTGGGGTGCACAGCGAGTCTGGAAGCCACCAGCCCTTTCCTGCTTATGGGCACAAAGGGAGGACACGCCTCTGCGGCCTCCCCTCAGGCGTGTGCAAGGCGCTGGGCCAGGTCTGAAGGCAGGTGGCGTCAGCTGGCCAGGCCGTGAGCGGTGAGGGGACTCAGCCCACACAGAGTGGGAGGCGGAGAGAATAATCACCTGCCCTGCTGCTCCGCAGACACTGCCAGGGGCCAGGAAGGGGCTGCCCTCCAGGGACAGGCTGAGGACAGAGCAGGGTCTGTCTCAGTGCGCCCCGTCCCCAAGACCTGCCCGGCTGTGTGAGGTGGCAGATCCTTGCCTCCAAGCCCCAGCTTCCGCGGGGTTAGGGTGCAGACAAGATGGCCCAGGGAGCACGAGGCACAGTGCGCGCTTGGCACCCGGGAGCCAGGGGCAGTGGATCTCCTGCTCCCACTGCTTGTGGCTCAGGCAGAAGCCTTGCCAGAGATCACACAGGAAGTCAGAGGGGGAGTGGGCCTCCCACCCGGGACTCCTGGGCTCACTGAGCGCCCACTGTGTGCCAGGTTCGCCGAGTGCCCACTGTGTGCTGGGCTGAGGCCCCAGGTTCACGCTCGCTCATCTGCCCTTGCGTGTCAGGGTGCAGGGGCCCCTGTGCTTGTTTTGTTTTCCGTGGAAAAAAAAAACACAAACCCAAGGCAAACACAGCCTGCATTTCGACATCTCCCAGAGCCGTGGAAACCAGTCATTCCCCTGGACAGGAAGGGTTTCCGGTCGGACTTAATGTCCATGTCCAGAGGCTGCCAGCGCTGAGGGCTGGGAGAGAGCAGAGTCCGCCACCGAAAGGGGCGTCAGGGGACCCAGGGAGGACGGCCCAGCGATGGGCCCACACCCGCCTTCCTTCGAAACTGACACCCACCCCATATTTCTGTCGGAATGAAGTCGAGGCCCCAGTGAGTAAGGGCTAGGAGGGCACCCGCGGGCAGGGACTGAGCCCGGATCCGAACCCCAGTTTTCACACAGTGCAGTCTGAGGCGGACCTGGGTGGGGCCCAGGCAGCTCCTGCTCCCAGGGGTGCAGAGGGGAGGTGAGGAATGAAGCCCGGGGCTGAGGTGCTCTGGAGGGACAGGCTGCTCCAACCCACAAAGGCCTTGGTATAAGGAGCCCCTGGCACCTGCTCCCAACACAGAGAAGGGCGACCATGCCAGGCCCAGGCCTGCGGGAGAGGGCGCAGCGCTCACCCCCCCTCGCTCCTCAGCACCAGAACAGCAGGAGCAGGGCCCCTCCCGTGCCCCAGGCCAGGCTCCCGCCACCACCCCTTCCTGACGTGTGATGAGCCTGTGTCCTTCTGACATCGGGGCCATCGGGACGCACCTGTGGCTACAGTGGCTACAGGCAGCGCCTGCACCCAGATGTTCCGTGTGGCTGCTTCCCTTCCCACCCCCCCTGCAGTTCCTCACGCCCCAGGCTGGGCCCGGGTGGCCCTCCGGCTCTGTGCTTAGTCCCATCCCAGGAGCCAGGGCAGGGAACAATATGCCAACGTGACAGGTGGAGAAACTGAGGCCCGGGAGAAGCCTGATACGGAAGACTGACAGCTGGGGTCCCCTGCTGCGCCCCCGCTCCCAGCTCTGAGCTGTTCCTGATCCTGACGAGACGCCCAGTGGTTCCCAGGAGCCTGTGCAGGCCTTGGGCAAATGTTATGGCGCTTCTGGGGCCAGCCCAGTGCTTGGCATCAGCCCCTCCACCCAGATGCCCTGACCCAGCTCCCTGGCCGGGGAGGGGGAGAAGGGACTGGAGGAGCTGAGACCAAGGGGCCACCAGCTGGGGGAGGCTCGCCGCGTCTGGAGTCAGGCCTCTCTCTGGCTGTTCCCCAGGGCTCTGGCCAGAGCCAGGAGCAGCCTGTCCCGGGACAAAGGCCCCCCCAAACCCCCCATTTCTCAGAGATGATAGAGGCCCTGTGCTGGCCCCGCCCCTGCCCCTGCCACACACTCATACACACCTACTCTGCCTGCCCTCAGCCCTCCACTCTGCCCTGGGCCCTCACACCTGCCCAGCCTGGCCGACCAGCCTTCTGCTGTCGCTCAGAGCCCAAAACCAACTAGTCCAAGCCCCGTGGTGGGTCTGCAGGCCTGTGTGGAAGCCAGAACTCAACAGAGCCCCCAACACAGCCCCCAACCCCAGTTGCTCCTGCCTCCACTGCCTCTGGGGCGACCAGGCCTGGCACCTGCACCTTCTCTCCTGGACACTCGCTCATTCTTGTCCTCGCCTGCCCACAGCCTCCAGCACCTGGACTCAGGTCAGCCGCCCTCCCACCTCCTCCCTCTTGGTCCAGGAAACAGAGGGGCTTCCTCCCCACCCCACACGCCCCATGCTGAGAGCCGAGCAGCACCCTCCCTACACCTTCTCAACATCCCACACTTCCACCTCTGGTCACCCCTTGAGGTTGGGGCGGCCCTGCAGCCTGTGGGGCCATTTGGGGTCCAAGTCCTGCCTTGTGTGTCTGGGACCGTGGCACTTGCCTCCCCATCCTCATCCTGGCAAGGACTGTGGGTCAGAGGGACCGTCCCCCTAAGCCAGTCGCCTCCCCTCTCGGCCCCGACTCCCTGCCTTGGGAAACAGGCATGATGCTGCCTGCCACCTGCGGAGGGTCAGCGTCAGGACTGACGGGGTGAGGCAAAGTGCTTGCACCTGGGACGTGCTCGAGACAGTGTTGGCCACTGCACCCGCCACGGAGGCGGGACTGTTACCTGGGCCTGTGCTGCCCTGAGAATGGCCCTCAATTTCCCCTCTGCTCTGCCTCCTACCTGTCAACCCCAGGAACCAGGTGGCAGGAGTGAGGGCTCCCTGCTCCCCCAGGGGCCAGACAGACCCAAGACTTTCCCCTTCCTTCCTCAGGCACCCACACTCGGTTAGTTCATTTCTGGCTTCTGTCTCTGTTTCCCTCTGTGCTGAGGCAAAGGACCCTCCCCTGGCATGTAACTGGGCCTCCTCTCCCTGGAACCTGACCCCAGCCCTGCCCCACAGTGGAGCCGGCTTCAAACAGTGTGGTCCCGCTCCCCCCACATCCTGGCCAGCTCAGAAATTCCCGGCTTTCCTCCTCAGGGATCTCCTGATCCCCTGCTTCCCCCTGGTGGCTGAAGCTGAGAACTGCAACTTTCCTGTAGGCTGTAAGCCTGTAAGGTGGACAAAAGAGAATTATTTTTCTCTCCCAAATCCCAGGTGAGTCCTGATCTTCCAGCACAGGGCTACTCAGGCCACATATACCTATCTTGGGTAAGAGTGTCACGTTGTAATATCTGGATCTTCTACTCAATTATAAAAAAAAATGCACGCACAATGTGAAGTGGCAACAGCACAGGAAAACAGGAAGCAGGATTTGAAAACTCCTAGTAGCCCAACTTCCCCCAGAGATCACTATGTCCAGCGTCTGGCAAGATCCTTCCATAGTCTTTTGTTTGTATAAATATGTGTGTGGAGTTTGCAGCTCCATGGAACCATAAAAGACACACTCAGGGGGCAGACTCAGTGAGCACCAAAGCCACATCGAAGCAAGTCTAACCCCAGAGGGGTGTCTCCAGCACAGAAGTTCTCCCACTGCAGACACAGCTGATTCTCACAGCCAATTGGCCTGGAGGTCAATTCCTCACAGTGATAACTACAACAATCAAGGCTTAACTACAACAAGACTGTGCACA
>NW_005370081.1:406324-412762 GCF_000412655.1 Myotis brandtii | reverse complement strand
AAGAGTAACTAATGTAATAATCTGAACAATAAAGATTTAATTAAAAAAATAAAATAAAATAAATATGTGTGTGATGAACACACACATATGTTAACAGGATCACACGTGACATGCTGCTCTGTAACCTGCTTTCTTCACCACCTTTGCTTGTTAGCGCAGAGGTCTGCCTCCTTTGTCTAACAGCTGATTGCGTTCCTCTGTTGAGTGACATACTTATCAATCCCCTATTGAAGCATTGTTGTTTTTGAAAGTCAGTCTTCTTTTTAATTACATTTTTGTTTGGTGCATTAGGAGGATCTGGAGTCAGGAAAGCCAAGGTCTAATTTGATAGGTCTCAGCCCACTGTCTTTGATCACATCCTGATGCCTCACCCCAAGGCCTCAGTTTCCCCATCCGCACACTAGGCCACTGGGCTCCACGTAGAACCTTCACCCTGGCAATCCCTCTGAGCTGATTCCCATTGGGTTGGCAGAGCCTACAGGCTGCTCTGTGGTCATCCATACAGTTTTGGGGGCTGGTGCAGTGAGGGGGCCTGTGAGCCCAATACCTATATGAGGCCTGAGGCCACTGAGCACTTTGACAATTGTGGAGAGAAACAGCCTGGGGTGCTGCCTGCTCAGACCTGAGCCTGCTGCCCCTCAAGAGTGAGGCTGACTCGGAGAGGAAGACTGAGGTCTGGCCCACAGTCCTCCTCTGGTGCACCCGGGCCCCTGGCTGGCTGCTTTCTCCAGGAGGGGAATGTGGGCGCCCATTTCTGGCTCCCCCAGCCCTGTGCTGACATTGTATGTTACCCAAGCAATAGAGGATGTATTCTCCTTGTAAGCACTTCAGACAATACAGCAGATGACTTCTTCTGGCCAAGATGGAATAAAAGCAAGATTTACCCTGCTGTTTTAAACAACTAAACAAAAAGACAAAATATATGAAGAAATGGTTTTCAGACAGTGGGCCAGGCAGTGCAGAGCAGGAGTTCTTGAGAAAGGAAAGCAAATGGGGTGAGCCCTACAGGTGCCGAGCGCACTGCCTGGCCCGAGTTTCCAGGTCACCGTGCGGGGAAGGGGGGCCGGAGCCAGGCGTTGCCGAGACAGGGTTGGGGATTTGGGAAGGCAAGGGATGGGTAGAACTTTCCGACCAGAGTACTGGGAAGAAGAGAGCTGAAGCAAGAATGGAGAATGCCCTGGAGAGGAGGAAGCTGCAGGGAGAGGGCTCCAGGCTGTGCGCGTGACTCCCTCAACTGCAGCTGGAGACTGATGGGCACACGTGTGTGAGGAAATCACCTTCAGCTGCTGAAAGACCTCAAAAAGGAACAAGCAGAACTAAGTCCCCAGGGCTCACAGGGGCCAGAAATAGTTTGAGTTCCCATCAGCCAGACTGCAAAACCCGATAATAAACAGGGAGAGTTCTTAGAAGGATCTGACCTTGGTGGTGGGCAAACTCAGTCCTTGACTAATGAGTTCCGGTCTCTTCTAACCAGGCTCAAAAGAACTGAACTGTTTCCAAAGAACTTACTGCATTCCAGAATAAAGCTTATGAGTATTTAGAGGAATACAAACATATTCAGTACTTAAGTTGAAATGTCTGGCATCCAATAAGCTAGGTCTCTAGAGAAGCAGAAATGTATAACCCATAACGAGGAGGAAAAATTATTTAAAACAGACACGACACAGATGACAGGTAGACAAGGATATAAAACCAGTTATTATAACTGAATTCCATATGTTCAAGAGAATGAGGGAAGCATGAGCAGGTCAAAGAGAAACATGGAAATTATCTTTTTAAAGACCTATATCAAACCTTTAGTGGTAAAAAATAAAATTTCTGATATGAAAAATACACTGAATGAGATTAACAGCAAATGAAAAGAAGAAAAGATTAATGAAATTGAAAACATCGTTGTAGAAACTATTCAAAATGAAACACACAAATATAAAAAGTCTGAAAAGAACCCCCCAAAACAACAGGGCATCAATGAGCTGTGAGACAACTCCTGTCAGATTAGTATAAATAATAGGAGTCTCCAAAGGACAGGGAAAAGTAAAATACAAGAGAAAGATATTCAAAGAAATAATTGATAAAAGTTGTTGAAAACTATAAACCTGTAAATTCAATCAACCCAAATACAAGAAGTAAAGAAAGAAAACCACATCATGTCACGTCATAATCAAGTTGCTTAAAATCAGTGATAAGAAGATTGGGGAAAAGGATACATTACATAAAGAAGAATAAATATTAAAATGGTAGCACATTGCTCATCAGGAAACAAAGAAATTCAAGCCAGAAGACACTGGAGCAACATTACTGGAAGGAGAAACTGTCAGTCTAGAATTCTAACTCAGCAAAAATATTTTTCAAATATGAAGGCAAAGTAAAGACTTTTCAGATATTCCAAGACAAGATAATTCATCATCAGAAGACATGTATTATAAGAAATATAAAGGAAGTCTTTTGGCCAGAAAAAAAAATTATACCAGATAGATATCTGCATCTTCACAAATGAATGAAGACATTGAAAAATGGTTACAATGTGGGTAAATACAAAAGACTTTTTAAGAATAGTGAATACATTATTATTTAAATGTATTCAAAAGATAAGTGACTGTTTAAAATCACAATATATGTTTATAGCATGTCAACAGTATGACAACAGTAGAGCAAAGGCCATGTAAGGGAGAAATGAAAGTCTATTGTGGTGAAGTCCTTATACTATATGTAAAGTGGTACCGTGTCACTTGAAGGTAGACTGTGTTAAGTTTAAGATGTTAACTATAAACCTAAAGCAACATAACAAAGAATTATAGCTAATAATCCAACAGAGAAGGTAAATGGAATAATAAAAATCTCAATCCAAAAGGAGGCAAAAGAAGAGGGAAAAGGAAACAAATAACTATGGGGTGAATAGAAACAAAATATCAAGATGGTAAATACAAACACAACCATATCAATAATTACATTAAGTATAAGTGGTCTAAACATACCAATTAAAATACAAAGACTACTAGAATAAAAAAAACCAAAGCCAAGACCCAGTCATATACTCTCTACAAGACACCAACTTTAAATACAAAGATGCAAATTAAAGGTGATGTCCCCCTTATGGGAGGCAGTGTGAAGAGCTCCATATACCTAGTCCTCTGTGAAGTAAGCAGAGTTGGTAAAAACTATTTTAAAAAGCCAAACCGTTTAAAGTCTCTGGAAATTTCCATAAGAGTGTAGAACAAATGAAAAAACAGTTATTCAGGAAAATTCACTAAACTTAAGAGCCTGTGGCCTTGGCACATAGCGACTCCCTCTCCCCACTTCCAGCTCAGCTTGGTGGAAGCTTCTTAGTGGATGGGGCTGCTAAGAAGATGAAGCTTTCCCTCACCTCCACTCTGTATCTGAGGAGGAGAGGTAGGCCAGAAGAATGTCCAGTCTCCTCCACCTTCACGTTGAAGAGGCTAAATTCTGCAGGAGTATGGCTGAAAGGACGGGGGCTCTTTCCTCACCCATACGATGGAGGTTCTACCCCAGGGAGAGCATCAAGAATATGGGGGCCCTAATCTCCCCTGGTCCAGCTCACTCCAGGGCACAGGTTCTACACCATGAGAAGTGAGCCCAGAGCATCAGAGGCTGCCACCTGCCCGGCTTCCAGAGGAGCGGCTCGGAGATTTTGCCCAGGAAGGGGAGCAATCTCTAAAACAAGAGCTCCAAAGCTCTCCACAGAGAAACCAGTTTTATTTTATTTTTTGAAACAGTGGGGGAATGTTCAAGCCTATGGTCATTTTGAAAGCAATAGATAAATTGGACTTCATCCATATGTACAAGTGTTATGCTTCAAGGATGCCATTAAGAAAGTAAAAAGTTAACTCACACAATGGAAAAAATATTTGCAAATCATCTTTGATAAGGCATTGTATCTAGAACATAGAAAGAGCTCTTACAACTCAACAATAAAGACAACCCAATTTAAAACAGGCAAAGGATCTGAATAGACTTTTCTTCTAAGAAGATACGCAAATGGCTCATAAGCACGGGAGAATGTGCTCAAGAGCATTAGTCACTGGGGGGATGCAAATCAAAACTGCAGCGAGACACCCTTCATATCTGCTAGAGTGACTAGAATGAAAAAGACAGATGATGACAAGTGTTAGGTTGTGGAGAAATTGAAACCCTCATGCATTGCTGGTGGGAATGTAAATATTTGTAGCTACGTTGGAAAACAGTTTGAAGTTTCCTCAAAACATTAAATATTGAATTGCCATTTGACCCACCAATTCTTATACTACATGTAAAGTGGTATAGTATCATTTGCAGGTAATCTGTAATAAGTTAAACCACATATTGCAAACCCCAGAGAAACCGCTAGTAATATAAAATGAAGAATTAAATCTACTAAGTCAATAATAAAGATAAAATAGAATCATTTAGGGGGGAGGAAACACATTCCAAAAGGAAGTAAAAAATGGAACAAAAAACAGATGGGACAAAGAGAAAATAATAGCTAGGTAGCCAATTTAAATCTAACTATATTGATAATCAAGTATAAATGGTCTAAATATTTAATTGAATGGCAGAGATCATCAGGTTGGATAAGAAAGCAATGCTTAATGCACCTTATGAGTCCATTTCTCTAGTTGTAAATCAGTGATTCCAAAAGTGGGCGCTACCGCCCCCTGGTGGGCGCTGCAGCGACCCAGGGGGGCGGTGATGGCCACAGGTGCATTTGTTTTAACTTTTTTGTATTACCTCTTGATACTCATATCTGGGACGTATTAAGCAATTCAGAAAGTTTACTCATTAACTTTGATTGATCTAATTCAGTGATTCGCAAAGTGGGCGCTACCGCCCCCTGGTGGGCGCTGCAGCGATCCAGGGGGGGCGGTGATGGCCACAGGTGCATTTGTTTTAACTTTTTTTGTATTACCTTTCTATTCTGAGTTCAATAAATAGTTTCATAATTTCAAACTTCAATGTTTCTAATTTACACCTTTCTTTACTATATTTTACGAAAAAGGTAGAAACATTAATACATATATTTTTCTGTTTAATTGCTATTAAAATTTTAAAAAAATTAATTTCCAGGGGGCGCTGAGTAATATTTTTTCTGGAAAGGGGGTGGTAGGCCAAATAAGTTTGGGAACCACTGTTGTAAATCATCCTCCATTGCCCAGTTTGTGACAATGTAATTGCCACCTGAAATTATATTAAGCTTTACCAGTAGAGGGCACTGGAGAGGCACTTTACTCTTCAGCATTCTCTTTTTTCCCTCAGAAGGTAAACACATGCTATGGTTAATAATTTTTTTATATTGAGCTTCTCCTGATGAAATTACTGTGTTGTTCCAGGATCCTGTTTGGACCCATCCAATAAAGAATTGACACTGGAGATGACCCCACAAAGATGGGATTTAGAGATTTGTTTGGCTGTGCTCTTGGACTTGAAGGCAAGGCTGAATTACCTGACAAGGAGAAATGGAATTCTGGTCACGTACGGCATGCAGTGACACCACAATTTATCATGCTATCACGTGTGATTAAGTGATGAGAGAAGCGTGTGCCGTGGGAGGCCAGGTGGCTGCAGCACTTGGCTGTTAATGTCAGTAGTGACGACCGTAAGGACTGTGGTGTGGAATGAATCATTTTGAGCATGCTTGATTATTTACCAAAAGAAAATGACAAACTCATGTCCTTTAAATTGTGGTGTGACCACAAAGCTTCCATTACAACTCTAAAAGATTCTCTAACTATATCGCTTAAAATCAGACAGAAATTTAATTGTGTAGGTGGATTAATTACAGTATCACCTGACTTCACGGTCACAATAAATTCGTCTTGTGCAAGGGCATTGATGGGAAAGAGTGGGATCCTGAAATCTGTGATGGGGACATCTCATTGGATCCCAAGAAAGCAACTTGAACCCTCAAGGCACTCTGTCCCTCCCCTGCCAGAGCAGCTTCCCTTCTGCGTCTGAGAATAGGCTTCTTTGCTTAAAGACTCTCCTGACTTCACCTGGGACAGATGCTTTCAAAGGTGATGCCCAAGACCCACCACCACAACTTCCAAAACGAGGTCAAATCTCAGCATTTCCCAAAGAAACAGCAGGGGACTCTGAGGAAAGAGCTTACATGTACCAAAAAAAAAAAAAAAAAAAAAAAAAAAAAAAGTGAGACTACTAATACAGATTTTTAAGCAGATTTATTAAAATATAGTTCACATGTCATACAACTCACCCATTTAAAGTGTTAAGATCCAATGGATTTCAGTATATTCACAGGTATCTACAACCATCAGAACAGCTGATTTTTAGAACATTTTTATCATCCCATTGAAGAAAACTCCTATCATACATAATCATACATACACTTTAGCTGTCACCCACTTATCTCCCCATCAGCCCTAGGGGAGGCGCTGCTGCGGAGGCGGGAGAGGCTCCCACCACCACCACCACCACCACCACCAC
>NW_005370081.1:395211-406135 GCF_000412655.1 Myotis brandtii | reverse complement strand
ATTAGCCTTTTATTATATAGGATAATATTCCACTGGATGGCTATGCCACATTTTGTGGGTTCACCTTTTCACCATGAACATTTGGGTTGTTTCCATTTTGTGGCCATTATCAAGAACGCTACAATAAACATTTGTGTGCAAGTTTCCATGTGGACATGTTTTCATTTCTCTTGGGTATATTCCCAGGAGTGGAATTTCTGGGTCGTGTTAATTTTATGTCTAATCATTTGAGGAACTGCCAGGCTGGGCCACCTTACATCCCACCACAGCAATTATCTTCTCCCATCGTGTGGGGTGTTTTCCACTTTCTTTATGGTGTCCTCTGAAGCACAGACATTTTAAATTTTGATGTTGGTGAATTCCAACTTATCTAATTTTTCTTTTCTTGACTGCTCTTTGGTGTTATATCTATAATCCTTTGGGCAATCACTGACATAGCCCTCAGCAGTGCTGAGTTTTACTGTTGAGTTCATCAAGGAATTCTTCATTTTGGGTATCCTTTTTTTTCATAGCATCTCCATTTGACTCTTTCTTATCATTTCTCTTGGCTAAAATGATTCCCCATCTGTTCATGCACGTTCCCCACTAGATCCTTTAACATATTAATCATACTTATTTTAACGTCCCTAGCTGGCAGGGTTATATCTGAGTCTGATTATGTTGATTGCCTTACTTATTGACTATTTTTTCCCTTTCTCTTTAGTGACTTTTAGTTTTTTTATTAAATATTGAACATTGCTGTGCAATAGAAGAGAGCGATATAGTATCCACACTGGAAAGTGGGTGTGCTGTTACTTGCTTCAGGTCTTTCCTGTGGGGCATTGGGTTGATTGTCAGGAGTTGAGCTGGGCTTGAGTTTTGGTGCTGGTGTCCTTACCTTCGGAGTCCCACAGGTGCAAATGCCTATGGTGTGGGCAACTGCTGCCGGTGCTTGGGGTGGGGCTGGGGTGCTGAGGGTTTTTCTCAGTGTTTGGCCTCCACTTGCAGCTTTCTGCAGTACAGAAGGTATCACTCTGTGCCTTTCCTTCCCCCCGAGCAGACCAGGCTGGGGTGTGGCCCTGGTCCAGCCTCAGTCTGAGGCATGTCCTCAGTGGGCATTTGCCCTTTCCCCAGTGGCAGCTGGTTTCTGGTTGGTATCAGTATAGGCTCTTGGGCCCTGGATGTTCCCTCGCCCCTCCCCGAGGGTATAATTCTTTATTCTACCTTGTCCCCAGCCACAGTTGGCTTTTACTTCTTTCAGGGGTGAAGGGACCACTGTCCTCCCCAGGGGATTAGGGATTTTGCTTCATAGGAGAGGAGAACCTGGGGAGTGAGCACGGCTTCATGTCTTTCTCCAGGAGCTGAAACCGCCACGGCCTACGCTCCAAGGCAGGCCCTCCCCCATGCCCAGCCTTTCTCCTGAGCATCGCATGAGCCCACGGGAGACCTGGCCAGCGAGTGAACCCGTGGGGAGCCCCAGCTATTTCAGACGGACACACCAGCCCATTTGCCTTTAGCAATTCATTAAAATTCCACCTGACTTCATCTTACCCGCTTGTGCCGTGGCCACATCTTCCCCGTGTCCCGTCTCTCCCTCCAGGGCTTTGTTCCTCTTTGGGACTCAGGTCACCTGGTTGCCTTTCTGAGGAACTCAAAAAGTTATGACTTTGTAACTTATTCAGCCTTCTCTTCTTGTTGGGGAGGAATGATGGTTTTTGCAGATTTCTACCTCCTAAGCAAATGCAGATACCCATACCAATTACTAATATGATAGGGCTATAGGTCATTTAATTGTCTATATTACTTATTTATGTAACATCTGAATTTTTACAAGTGCATTTTGGTTTATGAGTAGGAGAAATGAGTATATGTGTATCAGCCAGGGTTTTTCAGAGAAATAGAACCAATAGGGTGGAGAGAGAGAGAGAGAGAGAGAGAGAGAGAGAGAGAGAGAATGAATATGAATGAATTACTGTAAGAAATTGGCTCATGCAATTATGGGGAGAAGTCCCAGGACCTGCAGTCGGTAAGTTGAGAGCCAGGACCAGTGGTGTAAGTTCCATCCACGTCCAGAGGACTGAGAACCAAGAGGGCCCGTGGGGTAACTTCAGGTCCAAAAGTCAGCAGGCCCAGGACCCAGGAAGAAGACCTGATGCTTCAGTGGGAGTCCGAAGGAGAAAGCTGCTCCTGTCCCAGCTCGGAAGGAGGAATTCCCCTTTTCCTCCTCACGGCCGACTGCCTGGTTGAAGTCCACCCACATTAGGGAGGGCAGCCTGCTTACTGCAGATTTTAATTTCCCCCAGAAACACCCTCACACACAACCAGAATAATACCCGCCTAGGTGTCTGGGCACCCCGTGGCCAGCCAGGTTAACCATTACAATATAACAGTAAATAATAACACTAGCATCGTGATTCTAAAAGCTGAGGCAGATCTGGGGTGCAGTGTGGAACCCAGACTTTCTCTACCTACCCCGTTCCAGTGGACTTGGAACATGGATCTGACTTCTGGTGCCTGTTTCTCACTCACTGAGAAATTCCCTCCATCATGGGCCCACCCAAGCCAGACCCTCCTCCGTGATGGCAAAGGAGCAGCTGAGGCGCCACCGTGGGACTCTCCTCCCTCACAGGCGGCCACGGGGAGGCAGCGGCAGCTGCCCTTGGTCTATGGAGAGCACAGCTGCCTCCACCCGAGAGTGGTGACTCCTCAGGTGAGGCATCTTTATAAGTGGAGGGTCTCACTCAGACCCACAGAGCATCCAGCAAGTATGTGCCCAGAAGTAAACAAGGACTCGAACGGTGAGCCATGACCTCCCTTTCAATCTTGCCTCTCTGGCCTACACGCACATATTCCCGCTTTAGCAGAATTATTATTTTAAAATTCAGATTCCTAGGTGCCACCCTAGAAACCTGTATTCAGCAGGTGTCAGGGGCGGCCGGGGGATCTGCATTCTCCACCAGCCCCTGCGATTCTGGGAGCTTTGCCTAGGCCTTACCAGCCCGAGAAACATCGGTGGACATTGCTCATCCCAGCCCAGCATCTCACAGAGCCCAGAGGCTCTGAAATTCTCCGTGTTCTCACCCCTGCTACACAAGGAAGTTAGACACGAAAAGTAAAGCTTGTATGATTCCATTGATAAAAAAGTCCTAGGACAGGCAAAATTAATCTCTAGTGCAGTAGCTGCCTCGGAGGGACAGGAAGGTTACTTTCTGGAGAATGGAAATGTCCTATAATTTGAGTGGTGGTTCCTTCGTGTATGAATTCCTCAAAAGTCATCGACTATACACTTAAAATGTGTAAAGTTTACTGTATGCAAACAATCCCTCAGTGAAGTCATTGTGAAGTGTCTGAGAAAAATGTGATTCCAGATATTTACACGTGTCTACACGGCACCACGTGATTAATTTCTGATAGCATGTGCATGACTCACTGCCCCTTCATGCCTAAGGGACTCACGCCAGCAATAAGTCAGTGTCTTGCCTGTGTTATCACTTAGGCTTCTGCTCATATAAGACCAGGCTCCGGCTCCTGTGCAGGGTGCTGGGAAGGGAGCTGCTGTAAATGGCCCCATTTTCAGGAAACTGTTTTAGGAAATCCCTGCATACTGGCCCTGTCCCCATACCTCAGAGCCCTCTGGATGGACACACCACACACCGAGACCACCTCAGAAATCACCACAGACCAGCAGGTCCCACATCAAGGGGCGGGCACTCCTCAAACTTGTCAACAGCATCTCTGCCTCCCTAGTCCCTGGGGGTCAAGGGAAACTGCAGGGACTGAAGCTGTGACCTCAGATGTGTGTGACCTGAGGACAGAGGCCTGTGCATTCTGAAAAGCCCCTGACTGAACCTGGCCTCCCAGCCCCTGCTCTGCCTGGGGATTCACAGGCTCCCCTTGGGCAATCATGACTCGTGTCCTCAGTTTACCCATCTGTAAAATGTGGGACTGGGTGAGCAATTGCCAATTATTATTATTCGCTCAAATTTCCATTATTCAAATGAAATTCCTTGCGGAGCCCCAATAAGAAAAAATTGGGGGGAACCTGGTTGGTGGGACTGGGTGAGCAATTGCCAATTATTATTATTCAGCTCAAATTTCTATTATTCAAATGAAATTCCTTGCAGAGCCCCAATAAGAAAAAATTGGGGGGAGCCTGGTTGAAAATGGGGTTCAGGAGCCCCTCTTCTCTCCCCGCTGTTCTACTTTGAGAACCCCTAAGGCTCTCATTGTTTAAAAACTGCTGGGTAGGCTGAGCTCCCAACCCATGCAGCTGAACTCTGACTTCATGGAAACTCTCCATGACACCACATGACCCAATCCAGCCATGACTCCAGTGACCATGTCAACCTGTGACGCCACGAAACCTGACTCACAGCCCCCTCCTCCCAGTGACTCAATCCAGCCACTGACCTCAAGGTGATTATAAGGACACGTGACCACACATAATCTGACCCGGGAACCCCAGTGTGAAACAATTCCATTCCCACTGTGAATACAATGTGATTATTCCATTGTGTGGACTGTGCCATAGCTGGCTGATGAGGGACGCTCTTAGTCTCCTCTTAACCCCTAGTCTGCCTTCCCTGTGGATTCAGAAACACCTAGAAACTATTCCAAATGTAAACGGCACATCTCGGATAGTGAAGTCCATGCCTAACCTTAGATGGAGCCTTCTCCCTCTAAAATCCTGACACACAGAAGTACCATCCTTGCCTCTCCAAGTGCTTGCTAAGATGTGCCAGGCACTGTGCCATGCTCTGCATGCATCCATCAGACCCTCACCCGGTGAGGTGAGCGCTACTGTTCCCCTGTGAGCTGAGCAAAACTGAGTTTGTCACCAATGGCAGCTGGCATGCTGGGTGGAAGCAGTGCTCCTGGAAAGGCTGTGGGTGCTGATGTCTGAGCCCATTCCCTCACCTGTAAAACAGGAGGGCAGTACACCCTCATGGTGGCTGGGGTGACTGACAGTCCACGGAAACGCCCTCAGCACAGCAGCAGACACAGGGTCACTCAGTAAAGGCGGTCACACACACCAATCTTTATAGAAAATAGGGTTTATTTTCACATTTAAGGAGATCACAAATACATGTCCCTGAAGTCTACACATCATCAGTAGATTCAAATTACTGATTATTAAATACAGAAAAACCAAAGCCCACCAGGAAACACACATTTACTTTCTCCCAGAGCCCACGGTACTCGTGGGCCGTTTTCAGTTTCCACCCAGGCATTCACATTGACTAGGCTCAGCTCACAATGGCCTGGTTCCCAGGTTCATCTGCTTCTGCCCCACAGACTCTCAGAAACAGCAACAAGACGCCGGGATTCCCGGGGGCTGGGCCAGGCCTGGGCCATGAGACCCTTCAGAGAAGCCCTGGCTGCGTCCCAGAGGCCACGCGCTGGAGGTCTGTGGCCGGGGCCACCTCACAGCATGGAGTCGTTAGTGTCACAGCTTCATCTCCAGGTAGTCTTGTTAACTAAATTATTCCTATTAGGAAGATATCATTACAGACATTCACAGCCTCTTTTTTGCAGCATCTGGCTTTCCCCCTTGATCAAGGAAAAGGCAGAAATCAGAACCCATCACCACCCCGCAATGTCCAAGGCACGTGTGTACTCGGGCTAGACAGCCACAACCGATGCCTGATGAGGAGCAGTGACATGATGTCCACAACGGGGGCCCAGACAGGGTCCTGAAGAAGGGCGGGCACTGAGGAAGCAGCCTGGGGGGCCGGGGGAGCTCTGACATCCGAGATGCCTCCCTCAAGCACATGGCGATGGAGCAAGCACAGGCACCTCTGCGGGAGCCTCCACCGGGAGCCCGAGGCAGCCACCTGGTGAGTCGGCTCCCAGGTGCAGCTGCTGCGGGCCTAGCACCCTGGCCACAGGGGTTAGCTCAACTGGCCGCAGTCCGTGATGACAATCTTCTTGGATGTCTTCCCGCTCTTGGAGCCATAGGATTCTATTTTCTTCACAACATCCATGCCCTCTTTGACGTGGCCAAACACAACATGTTTGCCATCCAACCTGTGAGGACAGGTGAGCCAGGTGGACAGAAGCAAGAGGAGTGCAATGTCAGCCAACATCACAGTCACTGCTCATGGCACTAGCTACCAGAACAGCCGTTCTGAAAGGGACGCACACAAAGTGGGAGCCGCCCCCCAACGCTCCCGCTATCAATCGAGCCTTGCTGAGCTCCCCGAGTAGAGCGAAGGATGCCTCCCCCAGGGCTCCACTGTGTGCCCGGGCCTGGTAACCTCACCCAGGAAAAGGGAGTTATTCTTGCTCTGCTCAGGATAGTGAACCACTCGAAAGGAATAAAAGGTCTGTGTAAATGGAACTATTTTAAGTCATGAGGGGAGAGCCCAGATAGCAAGTGTGTGAGACTGAGTCCTGAGCAGTCCTCAACCTGACAGAGTTCCAAGAATCTAAAATGCAGCTTCGTCCAGCACCAGCAGGGCCCCGGCTTGTCAGCCAAGGGCAGAACTGCAGGGCCCAGGAAGGGTTCCGAGCCAAGAGCAGGTGGAGCGAGCAACTGCCTGCCCAGCCCGACAACCGGCCCTTCTGGCTTGGAGGCTGGAGACAACTAGTATCTACCCTCACCCAGGTCTCCCCAGAGTCCTCAGGAATGGGCTTTAGTAAGTCTTAGCCCCCAGGGCTGGGACACAAGGGTCTTTGGCAGAGAAACGCATCCCTTGCTGGGAAGACATCCCTAAAATCCATGGGCATGTGGGAAAGGGGCTGGGCTGCCTGCAGGCCTCTGCTCATGCCTGATGAAAATGGGTTAACACCCATAAGCCTGCTACAACAGTTCCCAAGTGCACTCCACGGTCCAGATAAGCCTGGGAAACAACAGCTTACACCAGGCAAACAGGAGACGGCTTCTAGGACAGGCCACGAGGTCTGATATGTTCCGCAGCACTTCCCAAATGTACTCTGTATGTGTGTGCAAAACACACTGAGAAAATCCCAGCTGACCGCAAGAGTTGCAAGAACTACCCATATTCTCCCTCAATCCTCTCAGGAACTTCCTCTTTCTCTCATACAGAGGCACAGCCCCGGGAGGGCTGCTGGCCCAAAGCAGACAGTCTAGCCCCAAACTACCTTCCTCCCAAAGCGCACAACCCCTCCTCCAGCTGCAAGGCTGCCCCCCATGCTTGGAGCCGGGAGCGGGAACTCACCAGTCTGTCTTGATGGTGCAAATGAAGAACT
This sequence comes from Myotis brandtii, assembly GCF_000412655.1. Lineage (NCBI taxonomy): Eukaryota > Metazoa > Chordata > Mammalia > Chiroptera > Vespertilionidae > Myotis > Myotis brandtii. Next base: position 398,944 of record NW_005370081.1, on the reverse strand, counting down.
GGGAGCCGTTGGTGTTGGGGCCTGCGTTTGCCATGGACAGGACACCTGAGAAACAGGCAGGGGTGAGCCACGCTGCCCCAGGAGGCATCTCACCTGGGGTGTCACTCGAAAGAGCAGATGGCTCAAACGACACCAAGGACACTTGAGTCAGAAGAGGACCAGGCCCCGAGGACGAGCAGCTCCAGGCCGCCCTCGAGAGGAAGGAGAGGGCTGGGAAGCTCTCAGCTAGAGCCAGGGCAGGACGCACCGACTCTGGGCTTCTCACCCTGCACCGTGGGCCTTAAAGCCGACACAATGCTGAGGTTTGGCTAGAAGGCTCTCCCCCTAACCAGGTTCCCAAAGGCTAGTTGGTTTTTAAATGGAGAGCTCAGAAGGAAAAAGCTGCAGGCAAACCCAACACACTGAGCACTGAAGGAAGAAGGCGCATGATGGGACAGAGCTGTCAGGGCTCACACTGCAGCCTCCAGGCCTGCCCGGCACGCCAGAGGCGGGGTCAAAGCTTGGGCACTCGGACCAGGGAACGCGGCCCCCACTCACCTGGCCCCACGTGCTTCAGTGTGAAGTTCTCATCGGGAAAGCGGCTTCCGTAGATGGACTTCCCCCCTGTGCCGTTGTGGTTGGTGAAGTCGCCAGCCTGTAGCACAGAGCACTTTCTGAGTGGCTGCCAGACGGCAGGGGGACACTGCTGCAGCGCTGGGGAGCCCCTCGCTCACCAGCCACCACCCCCCCGCCAGAAACCACCCACCCACCAGGCCCACCCCGCTGGAAGCCTTTAGGCAAAGGGGTCAAAAAACATCCAATTATATAAGGACTAATAAAATAATAAGGAAAATAAGCAAAAGTAAAATAAGCTTCAATATTTTTTGACAATAACTATCCTGGTCTCTGAATGACTCACTTTTTGTCTGAGCAAGTTTTTAAATGACCCTCAAGGATTTAACAACCAAGGACAGGATTCTTACTGACCCAGACTTTTCTACCCACAACTTAGAGGATAAACAGGGAGGTGTCCAGGGGCCTGATCCCAGGTCTGGAATGTGGGGAGCAACAGCTGGCACAGAGTCGGTCCCCATGCTGAGCCCCTCCCTGTCCCAGTCTTTCCCTGGCTCCCCTCTGCCTTTGCAGGGATGGGTCCCCTCCTCAGGGCTTGCTGCCATTTTCCCGAGAAGGGATCTTCTCAGGTCACAGGGGTAACCTGGGCAGCCCACCTGCAGCACCCACGAATGCCAATAAGGTGTCCCCAAGGAGGGATGATTCTAAACCTTGGCCTGGGCCCTGCGGTGGGGCCTCCTCGGGCCTCCGAGAGCCTCCAGCTTTGCAAGTCCCCGCCTTGTCTGCCGCTGTTCAGAGGAAGACACTAGCCCGGCTCGGGACACCCACCGCAGCTCCTGGGAGCCTCTGAAGCAGAAAGCTACAGGGCCTGGCCAAGCCTGTCCCACGCCACAGCCTCTCTGCCCCTCCTGTGGCATTTATCACATTAGCAAGCCCAGCTCCAACCCAATGCCACTCACTACCATAGGATTACCCTACCTCTGGGTTTGCTGGTTCAGGACCCAGTCCCCTGCCCTAGAAGGGTCTGACCCAACAGAGGACAATCCCCAAGGAAGCACAGGTCCTGACCCCTAGGAAGTTCTTGCTGTCGACAGCTACCCTAAAACCTGACTCAGCAATACTAACGCCTCTGACAAATGGGCTAACGCCTCTGACAAACGGGCAGGACACATGACTAAACAACACATTCATCCAACCGAGAGATGCTCTTCTCTAGAAATGGAAGCTCCAAGCCCAGACCTGCACGTTCCTGTTCGTGCTCTCCCTCCTCCTCTTCCTCTTCCTATTCTCCCATGCCACGGGCTCCGTGACACACAGAGGCACCTCAGACTTTGTACACTAGTCCTCTAAGCCTTAAGATCCACCTCCACGCACGTCCATACCCAATGCCAGTGCTCCCTCCACAGGCTCAACTTTCCCAACGCAGCTGGGCAGGGCCACCCGGCCACTTGCCCTGTTGCTTAACTTCTGGGGCAGGAAGGGCTGTGGCAGCGCAGACAGGTTCCAGCCTCCCAGGGTGAGAGGCCAGGAGAGTAATTACAGTTGCCCTCCATTGGGAACTTTCCAAGCACCAGGCACATGCTCACCCATCACCCCTCAGAACACTGCTGTGAAGTGGCCCCCACTGTCCCCTTACAGAGGCCCCTGAGCAGCGAGGCCACAGTACCTGGCACATGAAGGACGGAATCACTCTGTGAAACGTGGAGCCTTTGTAGCCAAAGCCCTTCTCCCCGGTACACAGGGCCCGGAAGTTCTCTGAGGGTGCAAAAGGGAGAGTCAGTCAGCAGGCCAGGCCTAAACTCAGCCCCAAGGGTGGTACTTCCTTCCACCCAGCATCCCCTCGAACCCCCCAGGCGAGCAGGGCATGGAAGACCCTAACCCGCCCCAATTCTGCTCTGACTGTCCCGGTACACAGGGCCCGGAAGTTCTCTGAGGGTGCAAGGGACAGTCAGTCAGCAGGCCAGGCCTCAACTCAGCCCCAAGGGTGGTACTTCTTTCCACCCAGCATCCCCTCGAACCCCCCAGGTGAGCAGGGCATGGAAGACCCTAGCCCGCCCCAATTCTGCTCTGGCTGGGACCTGGGACATGTCATCTCCTTCTCTGACCTCAGTGGCAGAGCAAACAATCCTCGCTGTTCCAGCACCAGGCCAGCGGGGTAGGGAGTTCAAGGCTGTGAGCCACCAGCCCGTCACACTGGACACCACGTGGGAGGAAGTTGTCCCAGGGAAATTTACATGTGCCCTCTATTGATACTGAGGCTGCTACCAGACAGGTGGGCAGGGCCAACACTGAGCCCCAAGAGGGACTGCAGGTTGCCCCAGGGTGCACAGTGGCTGAGCCCCACATGGAACTCCCATCTGATCCTGGGTCTGCTTGCCCAGACCCCTCCTGCCAGCCCACCCACCTGGCCTTGCCCCTCTCTTACCTGCTGTCTTTGGGACAACATCTGCCTTCAGCTGCAGGGAGAGAGGAGGGATGAGAGAAGATGGTTAGTCCAGAGGCCAGTGAAGGAAGGAAACTCCTCACCACCCAACCTCCACAGAGGCTGGGAGACGGAGAAATCACCCTGTGCCATTCCATTCCTGTTACTCCCGCTGTGTAGGAGGCATCCTAAGCAACTATCATTTTTGCCAGCTGCTTCCTGAATCCAGGGCTGGGAGGAGGCAGCCTCAGTTTCCTAATGTGTCAGGAGAGATCACAGGGCCGCCCTGGCTTGCTTCCCTGGGGAAGAGCTACCCATACAGCTGGGCCCAAAGCACCAGCCTCAGGGCCCGGGGGAGCCAGTCCACGCTTCCCAATGCGCAGATGGGAAACCGAGGCTCAGAGAGGCAAGAGGGGTGGGAATAAGGAGAGGCCGGTGCCCCAGCCACACTGGTCCCTGTCTCCCAGCTTCAAACGCCACCCTGGCGCTAAACCATGAAAATACATGGGAGCAGGAACGCCGATCTCCAGAGAAGCTGAGGCCTAACTGAGCCCCCTTTGCTCAAAATAGGGCCACGCTTGAAGGTCACACGGAGCTTCTGCTACCTTCCCGCCGTTACCTTCAGGACTCTTTGCTTCTTGCTTTCGTTTTAAAAAAAACGGCCCAAAGAGTCAGGAGCAGGAACTGACTGGAAGGGTGGCTGGGGTTGGAACTGGGCTCCAGGCACACAGCCCGCTCGGCACCCGGGGGTCCGCCTGG
>NW_005370081.1:394714-395026 GCF_000412655.1 Myotis brandtii | reverse complement strand
ATCAGGATCCGGACCCCTGGTACCCACCTCGCGGTTCTGGTCTCGGTTCCGACACCGAGCGGCCCGGGAACCCCTCCCCTCACCCGGGCGGACTAGTGGGCCGGGCCCTCACCATCCACGACCTGACCTTGAGCTCTCCCGCCCACACATACCCTTCCCCCGCCTCCACTTCCCCGAAGTTCCGAGGGGAGAGCGGAGACCCGTCCGACGCCCCTTCCTAGAGATGGGGAAACCGAGGCCGGAGCCCGGGAGTGGGAGGCAAGGGCACCCAGAGCGCCGGGCACAGCGCCCGCCCGGGGCCCAGGGCTCTCC
>NW_005370081.1:380636-394215 GCF_000412655.1 Myotis brandtii | reverse complement strand
CGCGGGCGCACCCTGCCGGCCTCGGTGGGTAACGCAGCCGACTGGTGAGGCGGCAGAGCCCGATGTCCTCTGAACTTCACCAGGACCAGAGACCTGAGGACAGGTAAGACCTCGCAAAAAGGGGACCAGTTCCATTTTGTGAGGGTCCCAATAGATTAACTTCAAAAAGGGAACAAATGTTAAAACGTGGTTAGCTCCAAAATATGAGCATCTGTATGTTTTTATTTGACTGTAACGAATGCCTACATTTGTATAGGGCCATGGTCGGCAAACTGCGGCTCGCGAGCCACATGCGGCTCTTTGGCCCCTTGAGTGTGGCTCTTCCTAAGCCTTAGGAGTACCCTAATTAAGTTAATAACAATGTACCTACCTATATCGTTTAAGTTTAAAAAATTTGGCTCTCAAAAGAAATTTCAATCGTTGTACTGTTGATATTTGGCTCTGTTGACAAATGAGTTTGCCGACCACTGGACTATAGGGCTACCCCTTCCCGCCCTCCCCTCCACCCCCATAGGCCCTGCAAGCATAGACCAAGGGACATAGTGGCACTGAGAGTCAGTCAAAGAAAGGTGGAGTGAGAGGCCGATTGGAGTGAGTAGTGGCAGGAGGAGACAGCTCCCAACGGTGACCAGAGGCTTGTCCTGTCTGTAGATGCTCCTGGAGGTCAGATCTTCCTGCAAAACTGGAAACTGCCTGGGCCTGTCTGCTCCCACAGGCCCCAGCCCTCCACCAGGACTGGATCTGACTCCGCCGTACACGTGAATGGACTGGAGGATTAAATGAACCACACACACATTTTCTGTGCATCCTGCGGCCCTCCCATTCCTTCCTGTCTCACAGCAGCACCCAAGTTCATAACTTTTCACCTGGGTCTGAGGTCGCAGGGTCTTTGTACATTGCCTCTTTATCCTCTGCCCCTCCACCAGGGCTACTGGCTCCCCTCCCACCCCCACTCGCCCCAAAACAGACCGGGGTCAGTGCATAGGGAGTGCAGGGAAAGGGAAAAAGCAAGACAGGAAGAGAAAGGGAACTGAGTGGGAGGAACTGCGGGTGTGGGATTGACCCCACATGCTGAGGGGGACTCCACAGCGGCCCGCGAGGCATGGGAGGCCCACAGCAAGGGGTTACCAGGCAGGGGTCCTAGGAGAGCATCTGTGCCCTCCAGATGGGAAACTGAGGCCCAGGGAGAGGAAAGCACTGTTCAGGGGTGGGAGAACCCTGGAGTCCCCGCCACCAGCCTGTGCCAGTCCTCCCAGACCTCTCTGGGCCTCAGGTTCCTCTCTGAAGAATAAGAATAAGGGTGTGAGGATAATCTTTACTCTGCCTTTTCCCGACCTGTTCGGAGGATAAAATGAGAGAGAGAGAGAGAGGAGTCTGTCACCTGTTAAGTACTATGCCACCAGGGAGAGAAAGAGAGAGAGAGAGAGAGAGAGAGAGAAGAGTCTGTCACCTGTTAAGTACTATGCCACCAGCGATGGGCAGAGTCTAAACAGTCTTTGCTCAGGGTTTGGGGCTCAGACAGCAATGGGTCTCCTTTGCAGGGGCTCAGAGGTCTGAGGGGCCAGAGAAGAGGGTGGCAGCCAGACTTGGAGCCAGGTGGACTTGAGCTGGGACCAGCTCTGGGCTTTCCTGCCAGACTGAACCAACTCCTGGGAAGGGGGTGGGCCGCAAAATGCTGACCCGAGCTACGTCATGAGGTCAGAGCAGAGTGTCCTAGCCTCGTGAGAATGCTAGTTTGGGCCTTTCATGGAGGTTCACAGTCCCCTTCTCTGTATTCCTGGTCTAGGAGGACTCGGTCACTCAGTGAAGCCCCAGCTGCTCTCCAGGTCAGCTCAGGACGGGGCCTCACTCTTTCCTGGGAAATGCCTCCCCCTTTCTCACAATTGTGACCTGAAGGGGGAGCCCACTGACTCCCTGCCCCACCTGGCCCCCCGGCCCATCTCCCAGGTTACCCCGTATCAGTGCATACTGTCAATTTGAAAGAGGAAGAGAGGATTCACCCCATGCATCAGTTTCAGGCCCTCAGCTCACCCAGCCCTAGTGGTACCGCTTGTCCCTTAATCCTGCTCCTGGCGGGCCTCAGTTTATCCTCACCCACTGAAGCATGAGCAGCCCTACTTGGGAAGAGCTGCCCTCATTCCCTTGGAATCTGTCTGACTCCAAGGTCAGGTATGTGAAGGCCTTCTCACTTGTCATTGAGGAGCTGGTTATTGGGACAGGGTGAGAAAGGCAAGGGAGACAAGCCTTGAATAGGCAACACAGCAAGACAGAAACTGAGGAGTTAGCCAGGGGATTGTGGAAGACAGGGGACTGAGGAGTTAGCCAAGGGACTGTGGAAGACAGGAACTGGGGAGGTATCTGCTTGGGGGAGCACATTTGAGGGGCAGAGACACAAAGATGTGGAGAGGAGGGGGAATGAGCCAAAACCAGCCCAGAGCTGGGGGAGATCAGGGCACTTTCAAGCAAAAGCTGTGACATTGACCATGAGCTGAAAGGCTTTGAAAGAGGTGAGGTGGGGGGAAACACAGGGGCCCTGGAGGCCAGGCTGAGGTCTTGTAATGGGGCGACCCGTGGAGACGACCACCAGGGACTCAGATCAAGATTTAGGAACCTTTATTAAGCTGGCCAGCGACGACAGTTACAGCACCCTGCCGAAGCAGAGGCTGAACTGCAGTGCCGATTACAGGAGTTACAGCGTTTTTATTTGCAAAAACCACAAAGTTAGTTACAAAGCCTTGTTTACACAATTTGTTCCCAACACAGTACAGCATCAGTACAGTGACTACCTTCCTATCTATGTGTTCTAGGAGAGCGTGTCCCGCCTGGCCGAAGCACCAGATATGCAGTGACACCCCCCCCGCCCCCCCCCCCGGCCCCAGGACCTGGACCAAGTACCAGCTTCCTTCACTCGTGTTACTCCTTCCACCATCTTTAGAAAACCAAGCATCATCATTACCTTCTTCCAAAGAGGAAAGCTTCCCTCCCCCACGGGCTCAGCGGTGTGGCCATCTCTTCCTGACTGTCTTCAGTGGCATCAGGAAGAGGCACAGTCCGTGGGCTGAGCCATCAACTGAAAAGTGCCCAGCCCTTGGGACTGTGGCACAAGTGGACAGGCAGGTATCAGCACTCACCTGGCTCTGAGGCTATTCATAGCCTCTGTGTCATCCTCAGAAACAGCAGTTTCTCCATTACTCAGCCCAAGTGACTTAGCCAGGGTGTCAATCCAGGGCTTTCGTCACCCATGGGTCCTGTAACACCAGTCTTTAGACCTCCCAGAGCCAATGTTTAAATGTTGGGAACTAATTTTACATGAAATTAAACACTGAATGAACCAGAAACAACATATCTACAACTTGGGTGGGGCCTCTGGGCCGGTAGTTTGCAAGCTCTGATCTGCACTGTGCACAGGAGAGAACCAGAGTGCTGAGGGGCGGGGCCTTGCCCACGGTCACTTGACCAGAAGTACTGGGACTACGGTCACATTCCGTTCCACTCTTGCAAGATTCACTCAGCAGACATGTTTTCAGAGCACCTACTGTGCTCCAGGCTGAGCTTTGCCCTGGGGATACAGAAGGACAAAGGCAGGGAAGGGCAGTTACAGTGCCGCGTGATGATTGGTGTCCCTGAGCAAGCCTCTCCCAGGTGCCCGTGTGCTCGGCAGGAGCAGATGTTGTGGTTGTCATGGGCTGTGACGTTCCGGTGTCCTGGAGAGCCTTCCAGGAGGGGTTGGGGGTGGGCACAGGATGGGGTTTTCATGAATGTCATTGCCAGTGTCAGTCACTGGGACTGTGTGCCTTAGGTGGAAGGAGCCTTGGACTTCATCTCTCTTGGTTCCATTTGAGGGGTGTGGGGGTCCAGGAGAATATCTGTCATGGGCAGTTGACAAGGATCCCAGAAGAGGGGTTCTTGGTGAGAATGCAGAAATCCAGTCAAAGGATGCTAACAGGCCATTGGATCGCTGCACTCTCTGGGGAGTCCCCCATGGCACCCCAGCCTTCACAAAGTCAGTGTGAATGCATCTGCCTCTCTCTGCTGGCTTCCAGGAACCACATGGGGCTGGGCCAGAGCATGCTCTGAATAGAGCACAGGGGGAGGCAGAGAGAGGCAGGCAGGAGGGATTTCCCTCAAGGCCTGGGGTGGTGGTGGGCACAGTGACCACAGCCCCCAAAGGGGAAGGTCTAGGGAAACTCCCAGAGTGGGCCCCTGGGTGAGGCAGCAGCAGGGCAAAGCAGGGCAGGACTCACCCCCTCCTGTTATCTCCTCTGACAGAGGGGGAGGCTGGGACTCTAACCAGGTAGGTGACCAGCAGTCCCGGGCTACACACGACATCAGCATTAGAGCCGGGGACACTGGGTTTGGGCTCTTTCCACTCTATAAACAAAGTTATGATGGCACCGTTTTCCCACTCCCCGCTCTGAGGCAGGCGGTCTCCAAGATGCCCCCGATGCTGCCCTGGTGGGCATGGCCTGGTGCAGTCCCTCGCCTCGGGTATGGGCTGGACTGATGACGTAGGTCCTCCACCCTGTCCTAATCCCTCCTCATGAACAGACTACTGCAAAAGTGATGGTGCCACTGCCAAGAGCAGGCTACAGAGACCGGCCCTGCCTTGGGCTTCTCTCTCTCTCTCTCTCTCTCTCTCTCTCTCTCTCTCTCCTCACTGGCTGCCATACAGTGACACCAGGCAGCCGATGGAGGCCCCATGGTGAGGCACCAAGTCCAGCCACCGCCCTGTGAGCGGTTTGGATGTGGCTCTTCTGCAGCCTGCCTACGGCATGTGAGCGAGCTTGGAAGTGGGGCCTGCAGGTCCACAGGAGCCTTGGGCCACAGCTGCCCGGGCCACGGCTCGACTGCAACTTCTTTTGTTGTTGTTGTTAATCCTCACCCAAGCATGTTTTTTCTATTTTTAGAGAATAGAAGGGAGGGAAGGTAGGAGAGAGAGAGAGAGAGAGAGAGAGAGAGAGAGAGAGAGAGAAACATCTATGTGAGAGAGACACATCGATTGGTTGCCTCCTGCCTATGCCCTGACCTCGGCTAGGGATTGAACCTGCAACCCAAGTACATGCCCTTGATCAGGAATCAAACCCCTAACCCTTTGGTGTATGGGCCGACACTCTAACCACCGAGCAGCACCGGCCAGGGCAGAGAGACCTTGAGCCAGAGGCACCAGCTAAGCCACACCTGACACCTGGGCCCCGGGAACTGTGAGGTGATAAATTTTTGTCGTTTAAAACCCCTCAGTGTTGGGGTCACTTGCTCCGAAGCACGAGATACCTAAGACATGCACACCCTGCCCTCAGCCAGGCCCTTCAAAGGCCACCTCTGCACACTGCTGCACACGCAGCCTCCCCTACCTGCCCCCCAGCTGGCTGTGTCACCAGCACTCGTGGCAAAGACCTCCCGGGCAGTCAGGGAAAACCGGCCCTGAGACACAGGGACGCCTGTCTCGGTGAAGAGTGGAATGTGCTACCTTGTCTCGTTCCTCCGAAGGTGAATGCAGGGAGCCCGAGAGAGAGAAGGAGGAAGGGCTCAGCCAGGGAGCCTGAGCTGGGGTGGCCGTGGCAGCTCCGTGGCCTCTGGCTGGGACAGCAACTCAGGTTATGACTCCGTGCCAGCCCTGCACTAAGCACTTTGTGTACATGGCCGGGACCCTCAGGAGGACCCTGCCTTACAGATGAGGGAAGGGAGGCCCAGAGAGGGTAAGCGACTTGCCCAGGGTCACTCCCGTGCGGAGTGGAGACTGAATTCTTCCCAGTTCCCCCTTGGCTGTGTCTTCCTGCAGGAGCTGATGGGCTCCGAGCTGGGCCACTTTAGGCGGATTAGGCCAGACACACCCCCTCCATGCAGCCGTGTTCCCCGCTCGCCTGACACATGCGTGGTGACTTAGATCTGCAATCCCTGCTAGTCCTGTGACAACTCTGAGGCAGAGGCTGGGGACCCCATGTGACGGACAACAGCTCTGGAGCTCAGAGCGAACCTGTGACTTGCCCAGGGCTCCACGACACCAGGTGGCTCAGCTGAATTTGAACCCAGGTCTGCTGACTAAAGTCTGCACGGTCCCCCGGCTGGGCTTCCTTGCCCTAGAGAACCTGCCATTGGCTCCTAGCCCTGCAGGGATGGCACCACCAGTACAGGTAACAGCCGTGGGCAAACTACGGCCCGCGGGCCGGATCCGGCCCGTTTGAAATGAATAAAACTAAAAATAAAAAAGACCGTACCCTTTTATGTAATGATGTTTACTTTGAATTTATATTAGTTCACACAAACACTCCATCCATGCTTTTGTTCCGGCCCTCCGGTCCAGTTTAAGAACCCATTGTGGCCCTCGAGTCAAAAAGTTTGCCCACCCCTGGGTTAGCAACACACAAACACTGAATTTATCTGCACAGTTCCTGCCCCGAGTCAACAGGAAAGGGGTCTGGTGGGCAGGTCCCAAGAGGTCAAGCACAGCCCCGGGGAGCCCTTGTGATGCCCCCTCCCCTCCTCTGTTTACCAGAATCGACTGGCATCCTTACCCTGAGGAGAGGCTTCCACTGCCAGGTGCCTAGGAGTGGGGCTGAGCCTTTGCCAGGACTCGGTGCTGCTTCAGGCCTCGCCTGAGCCTGGGCTCTCCACCTGTGTTGCCCGGAGGCAAACGGCCTGCTGTTCTGCAGTCTTTTCTCTTTGTTGATGTTTCTGCTGTAGACCTATGTAATATCCTATTGGCTTCACCCTCTTAACCTCTACTTCCCAACATTGACACCTCTCCCTTGTCCATTAGGACAAATCCCTTTCTGATCAACAGTGCCTACCTTCCCGTCGATATTGCCTATCATTGTTTGTCTTTTATTCCAATTAAAATAAGAGCTCTCCTGCCCCAGCCCCCCGGGAGGTCTCAATGACCCCCAAGCCCATCTACTCCTGCGGAGGGCTGTCCCTGCTCTGACAGGTGGCCCATCAACAGGCAGAAAGACCTCCCTCTCACTTGTTTGGGGTCCTGCATTTATTGGCTGGAACTGCCATAAGTGCCACACACTGAGGGGCTTCGACCACAGAAATGTGTCCCACAGCTCCGAGGCCAGAAGAACCCAGGTGTCGTAGGGTCGCTTCCTCCTGAGGCCGTGAGGGAAGGAGCCGATCCGGGCCTCTCCCCTCTGCTAATACCTGGCTGCCTTCTCTCTGAGTCTCTGCGCTGTCTTCCCTCTGTGCCTGTCTGTGTGTCCAAATTCCCCTTTTATAAGGACACCGGTCATATTGGACTAAGGTCCACCTCAATGACCTCATTTCAACAAATTACAATGTCAATGACCATATTTCAAAATAAAGCCACCTTCTGAGGGACTGGGGGTTGATGCCAACAGACGAATTCTGAGGGGATACAATTCAACCCATAACAGCCCTACCAACAGCCCTATGGCAGGGTAACTTGGGCCTCAATGTCTTACAAAGGTTTTAGTGAAATAGCTGTTTCCTCTCGTTCTCTTGTGCTTGCTGGCTCCCAAAACTCAGCCATGAGCTGGGTAGAGGCAGAACTAGGGGACTTTACAGGTGCCAGGATGAATCCAGAGATGTCCTTCTCTCTGATGACAGGTTTCTTACTGGGCCAAGCTGGTCCCAGTCCGCAACCAAGAGGTTCCCCAGTCTCCTGCAAGGAGCCCTCCGGTAGGCCAGGGCTACCAGTTCACCAGACAGCCCCAGAAGTGGGCAAGTCACATGTGGATTCCAGTTGGGGACCCAGTTCATAGACTCGATTTATACACGTAGACCCAGATGTGGCATGCACGTAGATGCTGCTTCCAACCTCAGGAGCTGTTACGAGATGTCATCTGAAGGCACTTTGCTTGGCACACTACACACTCAATGCAGAGTAGTTATCAACATCCTGTTTCCAGGACTGTTATTATTGGGTGACTGCCTCAGGAATAGGTTCCATGTCTCCTCTGCTTCTCTGCCCCTGTTGTACATGGCACATGTGGGTGCTCACCCACATGAATCAAAGACTTCTAGTCTGGAAGCTCTCAGAGCATCCAGGGCCCCACTGAGTGATGAGGGGCACATGAAGGGGCCTCCCAGGGCTTGGGGCCCTTGCACCTCTCTCTGACTGGAGAACCCCGGACATTAGACTTAGAGGGATCAACAGAGAGTTCTGGGCTATGATCTCACCAACTGGTGAAACTTTCTGGGGCTTTGCCTTTGAAAGTTCAAGGTTTCCAGGCTGCAAGGTTCTAAGATGGCAATTGCGTTATTAGCACACACCTCCTCCACACATCCTCACCTCCACTCACTCATCCCTGAGCTCACTGCTCTCTGGCTTTCACCCTCCCCACCCACACTCCTCCTTGACGGGCTCCTCACGCCATCCTTGCAGCCACTGGCCCACTTCCAAACAGCCTCTCCAGAGCTGCTCCCTTGTATGCGGGGCTGCCCAAGCTTATTACGGACCTCTCCAACCACCCCTTCTCACTGTCTTCTCAGTCCTCTACCCTTTGGTGTGGATCTCCAAGGGCTCTTCTAGCTTTTGCCCTGTCTCTTCTCTGTCTGTGCTCTCACCCATTCCCAGGACTTCTGAACTCTTCCTCTCAATTTCTCAACTTTTCAACTTCTTAAACTTAGACCTCCCAACTCTCCCAGGCACACGAGGGGTTGTCAGGGACCAGCCTTCGGATAGAGCTGTGATGGAGGAAATCCAGTGAGGCTGAACATCCCTGGATGGGCAGATATGTGAGTCTAAACCATCCGCTGGCCTCTGAGAAGGCCTGCAGGGGTGGAGGTCCTGACCGACCTGCGGTAGGGTCTGGTAGAAGACTTGATTGGAGTCTCCAGTGGCAGGTGATGGGCGTCCAGGATCCCAAGCCTGGGGCCAGGGCCAAATTCCAGGGAAAGTGAGGCAGTCTCCAGCCAAGCAGCCAAAATAGCCCAGCACAGTTAGGTCATGGAGGAAGGACACACGAAGGCTGGGGGACTTTACAGGTACCAGAATGAATCCAGAGTTGTCCTTCTCTGATGACAGGTTTCTTACTGGTCCAAGCTTGTCCCAGTCCCCAACTCAGCACTCACGTCTGGCATGGTCTTGATGTAAGAGCTGAGTGCAAGGTCAGCAGGCTGGGTCCCAGGCTGCGCAGGCCCTGGGTCACTCTCCCTCCTTCTCTCCTTTAGCCTTGCATTCACTCTTCTTTATTAAGCAGCTACTATTACGACTCAGTTACCTGACACAGATGCTAAGCTCTTCGGTCAGGCCAAGTGTCACTTGAGCTTCCAAAATGCCCTCCTTAGAAAGGACTCATCCTGGAGTCTATGGGTTGAGCTGCCAGTGATTCGGGCTGCGGTGGTTTTTAAAACATGGTCATTCTGACATCAAGAGGCGGAGTCTCACTTCTCTCCTTTTGAATCTGGGCTGGCCTCAGCGACTCACTTCTAACCAAGTGCATGTGGCAAAGGAAGGCGTGTCTTTCCCAGCTAGGCCACAAAGGCAACATGGCTTCCACTGACTCTTTTTTTAAAATATGTTTTTATTGATTTTAGAGAGAGGAAAGAGAAGGGAGAGGGAGAAACATCTATCAGCTGCTTTCTGCACGCTCCCCACTGGGAATCAAGCTCCCAACCCAGGCATGTGCCCTGACCAGGAATCAAACCGGCCACCTTTTGGTGCAGGAGATGACACTTCAGTCAGGTTCCCCTGACTCTTGCTGGTGATGCTCAGCTGCCATGTTGTGAGGAAGCCCAGGCCACATGGAGAGGCCACAGGGAAGCGCTTCAGCTAACAGCCCTGCGAGGTCCCGATTGCCAGGCGGGTGCGTGAGGAAGCCTCTGAGAGGACTCACTCCGGCCCCACATGCAACCACCTCAGAACCTCGAGTAAGAACCGTCTAGCTGAGACAGCCCTGAGAATCATAGCGATGATACTGATAGATGATTGCTATTGTTGCACACCACTAGCTTTGGGTGGTTAGTTATGCAGCTAGAGGTCACCAAATGCCTGTGGGGGATGTGGTGGACACCTGAGGGGCTGACAGGAGCCCTCATCGGGCGCCTCCCTGGTGGGTCTACAGGAGTTTCAGACCATGGTCCAATGAGGACCATCACCTCTCTCGCCCCTCCCCTCCTCCCCCTCCCAGATGTCAAATACCAGCACTATCATCCACCCAGGCACCCCAGCTGCAAACTGGGTGTCACCTTTGATTTTTCCCGTCCTTGACCTGTCTCATCTAACTGGCTCCCATTCACCCATTCACTAACACACCTCTGTGGACCACCCACTCTGTGCCAGGCTTCGCGCTAGATTTGTGGAGAGCGAGATTAACCTGGGCCCTGATTTCAGAGCTTACAGTAAAGCAAATTACTCACTCCAAGCAGATCAAATGCTAAAATCTTAATAGCTGTGCGCATTACTTAGCCTAAGCACAGTGCTGATGGCTTCACCTTCATTCAATCATTGAATCCCCGTAACAACCCCATGAGGGAGAGATTGTTAGCTCCCGAGATAATTAACTCCATGTTTGGATGAGGAAACCGGGGCTCCCACAGGCTGATGGGGTCCCCGGTTGTGCCTTGGTAAGCAGAAGCACTGTGATGCAGTTCCGCCCTGCCCACTCCTCTCCCTCCCTTCCACCGCTGCTGCGGTCCCAGGGTGCTCGGGAAGCAGAGGCTGAGACCAGGGTTTCCCGGGGAAGGTGTGCCTGTGAGAGACAGGAGGGAAGCGGGACAGGGACAGTCCAGACTTCCACACAGATCTGCCCCGGCCTGGGCCCCCTCAGCGGGAGCGCCCAACCAGCAGCCCCTCAGGGCTGAAATGGCCAGGCCTTCCCATCCCCACTGCATGCAGTCACAGGGGCTGTCAGAGGAGGTGGCCTCCAGGCTCACTCCCCCCCAATACAGATTCTTTCCTGAACGGAGAGCCCGGGTGCCCCCATGCTGCCACCTGGATTATCAAGCCTGCTCCTCTCTGGTCCCTCTGCCCAAACTGCATCTGGACGATCATTCTAAAACGCACACCCCTCCCCTGTGACATCCACTGACAATTCCCGCCTCCTACGGGATGAGGAGGCCTGAGTTGACCATCAAGGCCTCCACCTCCCACCTGTCACCCTCCACCGCTGCACCGGCCACACGGGGACACGGGCTCTGAGTCGACAGCTGGACTCACACCTGGGCCTGCTGACTACCTGGGCGGCCTTGGGGGCTACTTTACATTGCACTTCTCCGTCCCCCCTCAGAAGGTTATGGTGCAGGTAGAGCACTTACACTGTGTCCCCACAGAAGGGGTGGGAATGTTCTCAGCCCAGACCCACCTCTCAGTCGGCACAGCCACGGGCCGTGAGGGGCTGGCTTCGCTTCGGGTCAGGGGTCTCTGTCACCCCTAAGCTCTGGGAGAAGAATGAGGAGAGGGGCAGCTCTGGGGCTGTCTCTGCCCGTGGAGGGACCAGAGAGGCAGGTCCAGTCACCCCAGCAGGAGGAGATGTGGTGCCCTGGTCCAGAGCTGGCAGGGCCACCATGTGAGGGGCGAAACTCGGGCAGGGAGGTGGGGAGCGGGCGCTGCGGTGGGACTGCTGCTCAGTGCCCGGCCCGCCCCCACCCTGGAGGCCTCTGAGTAGGAGGCCTTGTTTGCAGAGGCCTCTGGTCCCGCCTGGCGCCAGCCTGGCCTGCTCAGGGGAGCCCCTCCTTGGGGCTGTCCCCACAAGCCGTCTTCCAACAAAGGGCCAGTGTCCTCGGGAGGGCAGGCGCTGTGCAGCCAGGCCTGCCAGGGGCTCGGCGGTCAGATCACAGAGAGGAGGTAGGCCCAGCCAATGGGCTCTCCATTGGCTTGTGTTGGTTCTGAGCCAGTGTCCCCAGACAGAGGTCAGGGGAGAGACAGGCAGAGGCTCAGCCTGGGAGCTGAGGTACATTCACCAAGTCAGTGGCTGGAGGCTAGATGCGGGATCTCCGAAGGGGTGCAGGCTCAGTACCTCCCCTTCTGCTAGCCCCAGGCCTCACCTCAAGTCTTAGACCCCAGCTTGACCCCAAACCAGCAACAGAGAGCTAGCATCCGGCCCCCCTTTAGCCTGGAAGGAGACCACCCTTCTGCGTGGCAGCTTGTGCCTCCACCCCCACCCCCAGCTCTAGTCCCCTCTTGGCAGTGCTACCGGACTGTTGAAACTCCTGCTCAGGCCCACTGCCTACCTCTCTGTTTCAAGATTGGGCCATCTGCTGGTCCCACAGGCCTAGCCTTCAGATGGCCAATCAGCCCTGGGGGCACCCTTCCCCTCTCCCCCTCCCCTCCATTAGGAAATACTTCTCTGAGTACAGGCTGGTTACAAGCAGAATTTAAGCCAATGTTGGGCCAGGGCTGCTCACCATCTCAGGCTTCATCAATAAAGGCCAAGGACCTAAAATGAGGGAGGTGAGAATCACCTTTGCTATTTGCAACTCAGACTTGTGGCAACAAGATGACCTTGGAGTGTCACAGCACCAGGACAGATGAATGGAAGTTTCAGAGAGTAATGAATGAAAGCTGCAGGTTTTAGGACAGCGTGAGGGGAGATAGAAATCTGTTGAGGATTTTGTGTATGTTGTATTTTTCTCACTGGTCCTAAGCTCCTTGGGGGTCATGTTTGTTTCAGGAATTTTGCCACCATCTCAGTTTCTTGCTACCTGTCCTCACAGCTCATGATGAGGGCAATAGGTACTGGTAGAGCCATGGGTAGATGGATGAATGAGTGTGGTGGCAGAGGATGAATGGGGTGAGTGGGTGGGTGGATGGATAGGTGGGTGAGCAGTCTGATAAACAGCTGGCCTCGCAGACAGGACTGGCAAGTAAATAACTGGCGGAACTCTGCACTGGAAAACAGCCAGAATGGAAGTCGGCATGTCCCTTACCCACACAAAGCCTTGCTTCTCAAACATTTCTTACAAAGCATGCACAAGGCACTAAACATAAAAGAAAAAATGGATAACTTAGACTCACGAACATAGTAGCTTCTGTTCATCAAAAGACACCATTATGAAAATGAAATAAAGATGAAGCTACAAACGAGGAGAAGATATCACAGTACACACATCTGACAAAAGTTCATACCCAGTACATGTAAAGAACGCCTCTAAGTAACACAGAAAGGCAAACAGCTCGGTAAACCGTGGTTGTTGGGGTCCAGCCCCAGCAGGTCCAGGGGTTCCCCAAGGTGTTGATGGAGTCGGCGAAGAAGGAATGACACGGAGGCAGCGTTCAGGCGATCATCACAGCCAGGTTCCTCAGCCAAGTTCTGTCTAGGTTCTCCAGCCAAGTTCTGTAGCCACGTTCTCTCGCTAGGTTCTCCAGCCAGGTTCTATCCAGGTTCTCTAGCCAGGTTCTCCTGCCATGTTCTGTCTAGGTTCTTCAGCCAAGTTCTGTAGCCAGGTTCTGTCCAGGATCTTTTGCCATGTTCTCTCACTAGGTTCTGTCTCTAGGTTCTGTCTTTTATTGTCTTGTTACATCTGTATTTATACCAGTTGATTTTAATCCTATCAATTTCTATTCCAAAGGTTAGGGCATTTCTTATCTCCATTCCAGGGAGTAAAGATTATGTAGCTTAAGCGTGATTGTTCTTAGTTAAAGTGATTAACTACCCACCTGGCACTTAGTTAAGGGGTT
>NW_005370081.1:369920-380595 GCF_000412655.1 Myotis brandtii | reverse complement strand
CCAAGAAGGTGAGCAAACATATTAAGAACAGTATGCTATATACGCCAGGTCCCTTGAAACATATGCTGTGCAGATGTTTCTTCCCTGCAGCGACTGTGTCAAGCAGCAAGGATGGACTGGCTCCCGGCACGTGGTCAAAAGACTTGAACAGGCATTTCACAAAAAGGGGGCAGGTATCCAAAGACCATGGCATATGAAAAGACACCCAGCATCCTTAGTCACCCGGGGAAAGCCAAGTAAAGCCCCAGTGAGATACTGTTATATAGCCAATAGCATGGCTGGTGAGGATGCGGAGTAGCTGTAGCTTTCATATGTTGTGAGTAGGAGTGTAAATTGGTACAAGTACTTTCAAAACTGTTTATCAGTTACCCAGTAGAGATAAAAATATGCTTACTTGTGACCCAGAGAAATGAACATGTATGTCTGCATAAATACGTTATATGGCTGTCCATAGGACCCCAAACTGAAGGCAACCCAGTGCCCATTAACAGTGAAATAGACACAGACACTGGAATACCACTCAGCCATGAAAAAAGAACAAACTGCTGACACAACTTGGGTGAATCTCACAGACATTATACCAAACAAAAAAAGTCAGTGTGTGTACTGCATGATTCCATCTATAGGAAGTGCAAGAGTAGATAAAGCTAATCTATGATGAGAGAAGTCAGACTAGTGATTATATCTGGGGGTGGGGTTGGTAAGAAGGGGACACAAGGAGCCTTCCGGAGTTCTAGAAATACTCTGTATCTTGCTCTGAGTAGTGGACATGGGTAAAATTCATTAGCCTCTGCATTGAAGATGTGTATGGTCATTATATGTTTACTAGAGGCCTGATGCACGAATCTTACTCTTATTCGTGCAAGAGTAAGCCTTCGCAGCCGTGGCAGCTGCCTCGATCCCTCCATCGCAGCCGCAGCGGCTGCCTGGATCCCGCAGCCGCAGCCCCAGCTTCGTCCGGAAGGTCATCCGGAAGGATGGCTGGTCTAATTAGAATATCATGCTTTTATTATTATAGATGGTATACCTCAATAAAGCATTTAAAAACTACACCCAGTTTAGTTTATTCTGGAAGAATTCCTTTACCCCAGCATGGAAGTGGGGTAAAGGGAGGAGCCCAAAGGAAGCACTGCCATGGCTCTTGACGAGGGGCAGAGTTTGTCACCCCAAAGTACGCCCCTTTGGGACATTGATTATTTTAGGCTCAGTAATTTTAAGAAACAGCGTATATGGGAGAAGCGCTGAAAACAAGCAGACGTTACCCTTTGTAAAGGACATTTACTTTGTAAGGGACATCTCCGCCTGTAAGGTGTTTCCCTCACTGCACCCGGGCCTGCCTCCTAGCAATGGAGAAGGCATGGACTGAAGTCTGCCTAACATCCTAGCCTTGTAACTTCCTGTAACTGCTCGCCACCCCCTGCACACATCTTTTGTCTTCAGCTGAAGGTGGTATTTACAATGATGGCTTCCGCCATTTTGGCGATTACTTAGTTTTCCTGGGTCTTTCCCATGTACACAGGAGATACATGCTATTAATCTGTTGCATGTCAATTAGATCGCTAGACCAGCCAGAAGAAACTTGAAGGCGAGAGGATTATTTTTTCACCCCAACACTCTCGAAGAGGCACAATTCTTGGGACAAAACGTCTAAGAGGAATTGTTTGAGAAGAGGCTGAGTCCTTGCTGAGGTGAGGGGCTGGGTCAGAGGAGAGAACGCTCCTGAGAGAAGTCCACAGAGTGGGGTGGATGTCAACAGGCGACATACAACTGTGACTTTCCTGCCAGCTCTGCCCCAGGCCACTGCATACCTCACCTGTGGAGGCACACAGAGGGAGCTGGCTTATCAGGTGCCTCCTGGCCCTACTGAGCTGTTCTTTGAGGGGCAGGGACACTCCTCATGAGCTCCCTGCCCACTGGTATCCAGGAGAAAAGGCTCTGTCTTGGCCGCTGTATCGGCAGCTGCCCACCCAGCTAAAATCAGAGGTGCATGGGAGGAGGTAAAAGAAAAAGGGCCTTAGCTACTCTCCTGTCCTTCCTCTGTGACATGGGAGGTTGGGCTACACCTCCCAGGTGGTTCTTATGGGAGGTTCTGCTGGTTCTCTGGACACCCCCAACCTCCCGTGAGCTGAGGTGGCTTGCCACACCCTCCTCCTCACAGTGCAGCAAGCACATCTGGAAAGCCTGAGGGCTATGCTCTGCTTACCTCACAGAGCTGGTCATCTGTGCTCCTTCTTCCAGGAATCAGGGAACATCACAAGAAGCTGACACAGGTGACAGCTGGCGAAGCCTTCAGTCAGGACAGGGCACTCCCACAACCGGAAGTGGAGCAGCCTTGGCAGGAAGCTCACGGGATGGAGCGGAAGCAGGCTGAGAGCTGACCCGTGACAGGTGCTGAGAAAGGAACCCACGCATCACACTCGCCTCCTCCTCTCCCCACTGCCCCATTCCTGCCAATCAGGAGCGCCCTCTGCATCCTGACCGCCACCTCCTGAGCATCCCTCTCACCCACGCTCCCTCCCCATTCTGTGGCCCCTGCCCTTGGTCCAGGCCACAGACCCTCGCCTTAGAGATTGCAGGAGGCCCCTCAGTCCAACTTCCTCAGTGCTTCCAGGCGCCGTTCCCCCTCCGACTTCCAAGTATAATTCATACTCAATAAAATGCACAGATCTTAAGAGTAGAGTTTGAAGAGTTTTGACAAATGTACATCCCCGTCAAGGTCCAGAATGTTCCCATGACCCAGAAAAGTTCCCTTGTGCCCCCTTCCAGTCACCCAGTCTGCACAAAAATCGTCTCTGCTCTGTCTTCTATCCCTACGTGAGTTCTGTAGGTTCTTAATTACACAAAATGGGACTTCACAGCAATAATACGTTATGTCTGGTTTCTTCCACCAACATGTTTTTCACTCTCATCCATATTTTGTGATTTATCAATTAAGATTCCATGTTATGAACTTAACTCAATTTGTTTATTCGCCTCTTGATGGACAGGTAGGCTGTTTCCAGTTTTTACTATTACAAAACATGCTACCAGTGTTTGTGTGAATATATTTTACACAAATTTTATTTCTCTTACTAGCATATGTAATAGATATGTTATATTTTTAAGAAATTGCCAAACTTTCCCTAAGTGGTTGTACCATTACAAACTCCCATCAGTAACATATGAGAGTTCCGGTTGCTCCACATCCATGCCAATTTGATATTGTCAGTTTTGTTCATTTTAGCCATAAAAGGATCTTTTAAAAAAACACATCTAGTCCTGGTTGGGTGGCTCAGTTGGTTAGAGTGTCATCCCTTACACCAAGAGGTTGTGGGTTCGATTCCTGGTCAGGGCACATACGGGGTGCAACCAATAGATGTATCTCTCTCTCTCTGTTTTTCTCTGTCTCTTTCTAGAAATCAATAAAAACATATCCTCAGGTGAGGATTAAAAACACACACATATCTAAACAACTAATGCCCATCAATTGATGAATTGATAAACAAAATGCAGTAAAACCATACAAGGGGATATTATTCGTCAACAAAAAGAAATAAGTATCAAGACATGGTACAACACAGATGAACCTTAAACACAGTACGCTAAGTAAAAGAGGCCAGTAACAAATGACCACGTATTGTATAATTCCATTTCTATAAAATGCCCAGCATAGGCGAATATATAGGGACAGAAAGTATATTAGTGCCTACCTAAGGCTGACGGGCCAGGCAGGTTAAGTGATAGCTAATGGTCACTGGATTTCTTTTTGAGATAATGACATGTTCTAAAATTGATTGTGGTGATTCACAACTCTGTGAATACACTAAGTGGGTGAATTGCATGGCCTGTGAGTTGCATCTCCATAAAGCTGTTTAACACGCCCCCCCCCACCCCCGCATGTTTAATTAGCCAGTGAAGCCCCATAGCTCCTCGAAGTCCTCAGGGTAAAGACCCAGATTCCCAGACCCACATTCATCCACGTCATCTCCCTCTTCTGCAGGCACAGCGGAAATTCTGCCCTTTCCAGATGTGCTGTCTGCTGGCATGCCTCTGAGTGTGTGCACGTACTGTGTCTCTTCCCAATTGTTGTTCTACCACATTCTGACTCATTCTTTGTGGTCTGGTTTACTTGACAGCCTTCTGTTACCCTGTTTCCCTCCCTTTTTTCTTTCCTCCCTCTCTCCCATCTCCCCTCCCTCCCTCCGTTCCTTCCTCTCTCCCTCCTTCCCTTCTTCCTTCCTTCCTCCTTCCTTCCTCCTTCCTTCAACAAGTCATTATTAGGCATTTATTACACAAGGTTCTATTCTAGTAACTGAAGATACAGCAGCAAAAACAAAAACAAAACCCCCACACAGCATGGCCCCCGTGGCACGTCTGTGACTGTGTGAACAAATCTAACTGAGCACTTAATGAAAGTGAAGCCCATGTCCCTGCCTGGCCCTGCCAGGCTCTCTATGCTCTGCTTCAACACTAACCCCTTTAAACTTTTACAAATATATGGTGGGTGTGCCTCCCCCATGAGGTTGGGGCTCCATGGGGTGCGGACCTAGGACTAGCCCTCCTGGACATTGGATCAAGGATGATGCCTACTCCACCTCCACATCCCTCCACAGCCTGTAGAACCCTCCACAGCCCTGGGCTCATCTGCCTGCTCACCTTCCCTTCAGCAGGTGAGGAGCTGTGAAGAGGAGATGAGAAGGAAGGCTGCCCACTGCCCAGATGGGGAAACTGAGGCCCTGAGAGGCATGAGGTCACTCAGCTGGCTTCTCTCTCTCTCTCTCTCTCTCTCTCTCTCTCTCTCTCTCTCCCTCTCTCTCTCTCTCTGCCCTGGCCAGGTTCCTTACGGCCTGGCCAGCTCTGAAGGCTCAGAATTGGTGTCCCCACACGAGGAAGTGATTCCAGAACTGGGAGGGACCATGGCCCAGGGGCTGGTGCTGTGGGTCACCCAGGCTGGGGCAGCACCTGGCAGGAGTGTCAAGGAGCAGCAGTGTCTCCTGAGCCTCCTTCCTCACCCTCAGCCTGGCTCAGGTGAGCACAAACACCTGAGCGTGCAGTCCCCCCCGGGGCTTCCTCTCCCAGGGTGTGCAGTTTGCCAGGGAAGCCGCAGAGGCACCTGCAAGCAGCCTCCTGAAGGTGTGATTAATGCTCAGGTGGTGACAGTTGCTCAAAGCTCCATTTGCAGTGATGTCTCCAGGGCCCCACAGACACTTGGCTCCTGGTTGTATGTGTTCCTTCTGGTCTGTTCTGGCAGCAGCAGGGGCGGGGTGAGGCTGGGCCTTCAGGAGGCAGTGTGGGGTATCTGAGACCTCCCTGTGACCTGCGTTCTCAGCCTCTCCAGCCCGTTTCTCTTTGGTTGCCTGGCATCATGCCCCTGGGGACTGATGGGATTGCCTGCCTGGGGGGACCCTCCCCAGGCCTCTGAAAAGCTGCCAGCAGACACCTCCCACCACTTTCTCCATCTTTCCACAATCCTTCCATCATCCTCTCACGCTCTTTCTCCTTCTCCCGGGACATCCAGTCTTACCCCAAAGCCACAGTGAAGCCCGGGCCCTGCTGAGTCCCCGCCCATAATGGAGCCCAGAGTTCCAATCTGTACTGGTCCTGGGGGTGAGGTGTGGGGAAGATGGCGAGGACTAGCTACCCTACCCCTCCATCCCTGAGCTTGTGTTCTTCTCAGATGGCGACAGACGCGGCACATCCTGCATGACAAGATGATTCCTTCCCTCGGGTTGCCTGGTGACCTGTGGTGCATGACACCCGCCCAGAACAGCAGTTTCAATCAATAACAATCCCTGATTGTGCTCACAGATCTGGGGGTTGACTGGACCCAACTATGCAGTCTCCTGGCTCAGCCAGATGGCAGCTGGGTGGGGTCATCTCGAAGGCTTCTTTCCTCCCAGGTTTAGGTTTAGTACTTTGGCTGAAAGACTCAGACAGATGGGGCTGGAGCAGCTGGGGCTCCAGGGCCGCTCTCACTTTCTATACGGTCTTTCCATGTGGCCTTCCCATGTGGAGGCTTCAGATTGATACACTTCATACATGGTGGCTGAAGGCTCCCAGATCGGTAAGGAACCTCCATGTTGTGCATCTAACATAAACTTGACCTTTTTCCTGACAATCACCTTAATTATTTGATGTTTAGAGAGCTCCCATTCCGCCCTGTTAACAACGGCAATGAAGGACAGCCTGTCCAAATCGTTTCCCTTTAATTCCTGGGTTTCTTCCAAGTCCACAGAGCTGGTGGGGGGATATCTCCATTTGAAGACAGACAGACAGAAAGACAGAAACACACACACACATACATGTAGATCTTTGTCATGTCTGTCCTCCCACAATTCTCCCTCTTCCTAACAACACTCTGGAGACTTCCTTTGGAAGAAGTCTTTCTCCCTCTACATCTGTCTTTGTTCATCAATGTATCCAGATGACTGAGCCAGGGGTCTGCAAACTTTTTCTTAAAGGGCCAGGTAATAAATACTTTTAGGTCTGGCTGGCATGGCTCAGTGGTTGAGCATTTACCTATGAACCTGGAGGTCACGGGTCAACTCCCAGTCAGGGCACATGCCCGGGTTGCTGGCTCAACCCCTCAGTGTAGGGCATGCAAAAGGCAGCTGATCTATGATTCTCCCTCATCATTGATGTTTTTATCTCTGCCTCCCTCTCCCTTCCTCTCTAAAATCAATGAAAATATATTAAAATAAATAAATACTTTTAGATTTTGTGGGCCAAGGGGCAAAATTGAGGCTATGATGTAGGGACTTACATAATTTAAAATGTTATCACTTAAAAATCTGAAGACTACTCTCAGGTTACAGGCCCTAAAAACAGGAGCCTGGTTGGATTTGGTCCTGGACTTGTCATTTGCAGGCCCCTGATGTAAACCAAAGGGGCCCCTAAGGTGCCTTCCCCCTGACTCTTCCTCAGAGGTCTGTGTGGGTGTGGGGTGAGGTGGAGGACAGTTTTGTCTGTGACGTCAGTTTGGCCAATCAGGTGCTCAATAGAAGACTGTGATACCAGGGCAAGAAAAAGAATTCATTCTTTTTTTCCCTAAAGCTGTGCCTGATAAAACGTCTGTTTCTGCTCCCAAGCCAGGCTGGAGCAGTGCTCCTATATGTTATAAGCTCATTTTCCACTCTTTCTTCTCAACCTCTCAACTCACCCACATCCTATCAACAAATGCCTTTTTCTTTCCAGTAATCAGAGCTGGTTTCTGTTGCTGGCACCCAAAGCTCCCTGGCTGACATATACACTAGTCATGTCACTTTGTGCAGCCAGGATGACATTTTCTGAGCATGCACTCTGGGTTTAGAAACTAACAACAACAATAAAAAAAAGCCCAGGATGCTGGACCTCATGATCCTCAGCCCTGGGATGGTTGCTGTGGTACCAGGCCCAGAGACTCTACCCAATTGGACCCTGGAATCTACAAAGCCCCAAGTTCCCTCTTCTGTGGACTCCAGGAGATTCACCCTTCTCCTTGGGTGGAGGATGGCACAAGTGAGAGAGGGGATGGCTGACACTAGCCCCACCCAAGTTATATCTCTCTCAGGGCTCTTTCATGAATGTATCCTGCCCCCATCAGTGCAGCACTTGTGGGCTTAAGCCAACCAAAAACGAAGGAGCAGCATTTGTCAGATTGTTTCTCCAGTGGCTAGAACAGTGCCTGGCAGAGACCCATTCAAATTTGTTTAGAGAGAAGAATCACTGGCTCACATAACTGAGGGAGACATGAGTGTGACTGGGAAATACTAGGACGAGGGTCTCCGTGCTACTTGCCTCTTGCTCTCAGTCACTCTTCTATGATACTCTTTGCATGGCAGTCTCATGGTCTCTAACTGGAGGCCTCCTTCTCCATGTGGTCTGAGACATAGCAGCCAACTACCTCCAAGCTCACATCCCCACAGCTTCATGGCCAGAGGAAAAGATTTCTCCATCCTAGCACCAGAATGAAAAACCCTAGGGAAAGATTCTGATTGGTCCAGCTGGGTTCTGGGCTGGCCCCTAACTAGTCACTGTTGACTGAAAAGTAGGATTGTGCCAGCTTCCATGGACCCATGTGGCAGAAACTGGCTGTGGTAGACTGCAGCTGTCTACCCTGCAATTCCCTCCCTCCGTATCTCTGTGCAATGCGGTGTCAAATGTCTCCAATTCAAGAGGTGAGGTTTATTTTTGCATGTCTGGAATCTGGGCTGGCCTTATGACTTGTTTGGACAAATGGAATGAGGTAAACATGATATTGTATCAATTCTGAGCTTTACAAAGCCTTGTGCATTTTTTTTAATCTCTCAGAACCTACCACCACCATTTGAAGAAGCCCAGGCTAGTCTGATGGGGGATGGGACACCTATGGCCCTGATGTCCTGCCTGCCCTGTGCCTCTCCCTTCTCCTGGCACAGTACCACCTTCTTTTTGGGAATTACTCTGCTCCTCTTTCTGCCCCTCTCTGATATGTGAGCTGGGCTATGCTGCTCTAATAGATGAACTCTGGACTATCAGTGTCTTCATACAATGCACCTGTCAAGCTCAGAGTGGGTGTTCCCAGTTGGACACCATCTGTGTGATCACTTACGAACCCCGGTTCTTCTCATCTTGTAGCTCTGCCCTCCTCTAGGTCCTAGCGTTCTCTGTATTAGGTTGGTAGATGGGGAAAGACAAAGGGAGTATGTTCATGGGTCAGGCCCACGTTCTATTGACTGAAGCCGGATCACATGGCTACAGCTAAATGCAAAGCTAACAGGGAAGGGCCCTGACAGGTGTGGCTCCGTTGGTTGAACGCTGTCCCATGCACTAAAAGGTCATGTGTTCCATTCACGGTCAGGGCACATGCCGGGGTTGCAGGCTCCATCCCGGTAAGGGGGTGTGTAGGAGGCCACTGAAACATCGATGTTTCATTCTCTCTCTCCTCCTCCTTTCCTCTTTCTCTAAAAAAATCAATAAAAGCGTTTTTTTTTTTTTTTTTTAATAAAGTTAACAGGGAACGGGTTCGGAGAGGAGGGAAATGTAGTCTAGAAGAGAGATTCATGGTCTCTAACTGTAGGCCTCCTTCTCCATGTGGTCTGAGACATAGCAACCAACTACCTTCAAGCTCACATCCCCACAGCTTCACGGCCAGAGGAAACGATTTCTCCATCTCCATCACCCCAGTTGACTATGGGCCAACTACCAAACACATGAGCGAGGCCATCCTAAACCAACCTGCTCACTGACTGCAGACACATGGCGAGCCAACTGAGATCGGATCAGCAGAACTGCTCACTCAACCCACAGACTGCGGGCAAAAACAAAACAGCCATTTTAAGCCGTTATTAATAAACAGCTGTTTGTCACGCAGCAAAAGCTAACTGGCTCAGTATTGATCAGATCCATGCGAACTGAGTCAGCCTTCCCTTCCAGTCCACAGTGACTCGTTCAGGAAGCAGGCTCAGAACCCAGCTGGACTGATCAGAACCCTTCCCTAGGAATCTCTCTTCTAGAATACATTTCCCTCCTCTCCGAACCCCTTCCCTGTTAACTTTATTTTTTAAAAAATGCTTTTATTGATTTTTTAGAGAAAGAGGAAAGGAGGAGGAGGAGAGAGAATGAAACATCGATGTTTCAGTGGCCTCTTACCGGGATGGAGCCTGCAACCCCGGCATGTGCCCTGACCGTGAATGGAACACATGACCTTTTAGTGCATGGGACAGCGTTCAACCAACGGAGCCACACCTGTCAGGGCCCTTCCCTGTTAGCTTTGCATTTAGCTGTAGCCATGTGATCCGGCTTCAGTCAATAGAACGTGGGCCTGACCCATGAACATACTCCCTTTGTCTTTCCCCATCTACCAACCTAATACAGAGAACGCTAGGACCTAGAGGAGGGCAGAGCTACAAGATGAGAAGAACCGGGGTTCGTAAGTGATCACACAGATGGTGTCCAACTGGGAACACCCACTCTGAGCTTGACAGGTGCATTGTATGAAGACACTGATAGTCCAGAGTTCATCTATTAGAGCAGCATAGCCCAGCTCACATATCAGAGAGGGGCAGAAAGAGGAGCAGAGTAATTCCCAAAAAGAAGGTGGTACTGTGCCAGGAGAAGGGAGAGGCACAGGGCAGGCAGGACATCAAATATCCACCCCAGGAGCCAGGAGCCACCTCCAGTGCCAGACGACAAAAGTGACCCAAAGACGGAGTCTGGGGAGCTGCCACAGCAGGAACTGCGGGTCCGTGTTAGCTCACGAGCAGCGCTCTGGCTGGGGTGGCCTCTCCTGCCTCGGGGAGGACACTGGGCCCTGGACAGTGAGCAGTAGCAATGGAGAGAGAGGGCCACTGGTGGGACCTCGGAGGCTCTCGAGCCCCCTGAAGCAGAGGCCTTATCTTTATTTGTCATGTATTCCCATTGTAACAAGCATTTTTCTAGTTCAAAGCAAGATGTCACCTTAAGGTCAGTGATGAGTCAGAAGACTTGACTTTTTTAAAAAACCTTTATGGTTGAAGGTATGATATATGTCCCCAACTGCCCCCACCTGCACCCCCTACCCCAGGCCCTCACCACCCCACTGACTGCGTCCATGGGTTATGCATATATGTATACAAGGTTCTTGGTTTATTACCTCCCACTCAGCAACCCGCCCCTCCTTCCCTGTGAGATTCCACACTCTGTTCCATGCTTCCATGCCTCTGGATCCACTCTGTTCATCAGTTTATTTTGTTACTTA
>NW_005370081.1:369058-369890 GCF_000412655.1 Myotis brandtii | reverse complement strand
CTCCAAGATTCTGCACTCTGTTCCATGCTTCCATGTTTGTGGAGCTACTCCATCCATCTATTTTGTTAATTAGATTCCATATATGAGGGAGATCATGTGATACTTGTCTTTCCCTGACTGACTTACTTCACTAGCATGATACTCTCCAGGTCCCTCCATGCCCTCTCAAAGGGTAAGAGATTCTTCTTTTTTACTGCTGCATAGTATTCCATGGTATAAATGTACCACAGCCTTTTAATCCACTCATCCACGGATGGGCACTTGGGCTGTTTCCAGATCTTAGCTATTGTAAACTGTGCTGCTATGACCATAGGGTGCATACATTCTTTCTGATTGGTGTTTCAGGTTCCTTAGGATATATTCCTAGAAGTAGGATCACTGGGTCAAATGGCAGTTCCATATTTAATTTTTTTAAGGAAACGCCATACTGTTTTCTATAATGGCTGCACCAGTCTGCATTCCCAGCAGGAGTGTACAAGGGTTCCCTTTTCTCCACATCCTCGCCAGCACTGGTCATTTGTTGATTTGTTGATGGCAGCCATTCTGACAGGTGTGAGGTGATACCTCATTAAGAAGACTTGACTTTTGATATCAGAAAACTTATAAGAAAGAACAAATAGACATGTAGTCTGGAGGGGAGGGGCTGAGTCCCAGGCAAATGTGGAGGCTAACAACAGCTCAGGAAGCGTTCAGAAAGGCAGCTAGGCTTCTGGTCCAGTCTTTCCACCTCCAGCCAAATTCTTTATATATATACTAGAGGCCCGCTGCACAAAAATTTGTGCACTCGGGAGGGTCCCTCAGCCTGGCCTGTGCCCTCTAGCATCTGGGACCC
>NW_005370081.1:365438-368217 GCF_000412655.1 Myotis brandtii | reverse complement strand
CTGGCCACAGCCCCTTCAGAGTGGGGGTCCCCGCTGGGGTGCCTGGCCAGCCTGGGTGAGGGGCTGATGGCTGAGGGCCTTTTTCAGGCTGGCTAAGTCCCCCAGCAGGGACCCTCACCCCATGTGGGTGTGGCCAGCCTGGGTGAGGGGCTGATGGCTGTTTGCAGGCTGGCCACAACCCTCCAGCCACCCAAGCTCCCAGTGGAGGCTGGCTGGAATCAGGTATCTGGGATTTATTTGTCTTCTATAATTGAAACTTTTTTGCCATGAGTGGAGGTCACAGCTGGCTCAGAGCAGGGGGGAAGCTTGGCTTCCTCCATCGCCTGGGGAACCAAGCCTCCTGCTTGCTCCAGCTCCGTGGCTGCCATCCACCATCTTGGCTGGGTAAATTTGCATATAGTTGCTCTGATTGGCTGGTGGGTGTGGCTTAGGGCATAGCAAAGGTACAGTCAATTAGCATCTTTGTCTTTTATTAGTGTAGATGTGTGTGTATGTAATTGATTTCAGAGAGGAAGGAAGAGGGAAGAGAGAGAGAGAGAAACCATCAATGATGAGAGAATCATTGATTGGCTGCCTCCTGCACACCCCCTACTAGGGATCGAGCCCACAACTTGGGCATGTGCCCTTGACTGGAATAGAACCTGGGACCCTTCAGTCTGCAGGCCAACACTCTATCCACTGAGCCAAACCAGCTAGGGCTCAGGCCAAATTCTTGAGTGAGAAATATAATATGACTGGTCACTGGTCAGCTAAGCCTTTGGGCATGTGCCCCTCCTGGTCTAGTTGGCTGAGGGCAAGGGGAGTTTGGCCATGTGGGCCAAACATGACCACCCTTCAGCAGAGGCAGGTGGCAGTCTCCAGGGAAGGAGGGGGAGGGTGGGCAGGAACTCCCAGAAGTCCAGTGTGGCATTCCAGGGCTAATCTACCCACACGCCTCCTTCCGAGTCCTCCTGTCCCTGACAGTCTAATCTTGCTCTTTCCAGGCCTCCAACCAACTAGCGAAGCTGTTTGCCACTGCCTATGAGTACGTACATATGCTTTTCTCGGGTCACTTCTCCCTCCATGCCAAGTAGGTGACCAGAGGCACTGCCCACATCTCTACTGTTGGAAGGATTCCCTCTGACCACAGTGTTTCAGGGCCACTGGGAGCGCAGCTGCAGTGCAGGCTCAGGTCACCTGTGGCTTGTCCCACCTCCACTGTTGCCTCAGCTGTGAACAGAGGAACTTCCTTCTGTCAGCTGCTTACAATGAACCCTCCACTTGGCAACAGATACTTGCCAAGGGGGATGAGTTGGTGTAACTGGCCCCGCCCAGATCTTGAGGGCCTCCCTTCCCTACCAGGGGCCATTATGGCCTGGGAAACCCGTCTGAACAGAGCAGCTGGCCCTTTCTGAGGTTCTGCCACTCCTACGGGAAGTTCTCCCCGATCTTCACTCTACCCTCCAGCTGCACAAGACACACGTGTTTCAGTGCTTCCTGCCAAGAGGTTTTCCCAAACCCTCACGCTTTGTTTTAAATCACTGACTGAGATCTGGGACTGCAATTTCCTTTCTTTAATGAATCAGTGACACTTAGCAATAGCCACTCACTTCTGTAGTCTTAATGGTTATCCTTTCCTTTTCTCTCCCAAATGCCAGAGACACTGTACCCGCTGGCACAGCCCCCTCACCGGTGAGCCATCCCAGTTCACTGCAGGTTAAAAGTCATAGCAGATGCACGGCCACTCCGTGCACGTGACTACCTCCCGTGACGGGCCCTCACTCCCACCTGGTCAATGACCCGCCTCCAGCATCCTATCCCCGAGGCCTTCCAGGCCCAGGCCCTGCACCCACGGTCTGGTCTTGGTCCGGTTCCCAGGAGCAGAGTCTGAGACAGGCCTTCAGATTCCCATGATTTATTTGGCAGAGCTCTCAGGAGACACCTGAGATTAGGGATGGAGGAGACAGAAGAGGAAGGAGAAACAGTTGAGCAATCATGTGGCCACAGGTGAAGTTCAGCCTGATCTTATCCTCAGGGGAGACTCCGGAACTAAGCGCACTGCAGCAAAGAGCTGACCTTTGACAGCCGTTAGCTGTGGGCCTCCTGGAAGGGGTGCCTCCCTGTCTGCTGGCAGCCAACAACCTTAGCCGTGGAGGGATGGGTGCCAACCAGTAAAGGAGAGCTCGAGGGGCCTCCCCAGGACCCAGTGACCACAGGAACCCGTGACGATGGCAACAAGGGCATGGCCAGAGGGACTCAGCAGAACCCAAGGCCCAAAAGAGGGGGTTGTCATGGAACCTCCGAGAAGAGAGTTTCAAGGAAGAAACGGCGGCAGTCAAATGCAGCTGTGAGGCCCAGTCTCCAAAAGCAGCATTGGTGTTGTTGCAAGAGAAGCGTCAGGGAACTTCAGAGCATAGGCCGCTGGGCATGGCCGACGGTGGTCAAGGGGAGACAGTAAACCGGGCAGTTTGCCAGTTGAGAAGTCTTTGTAAAAAGGAGCAGGGAGGCTGGGCAGTAGCGGGTGGGATGCAGGTTGTTAGACCGCAGGACGCCAGGGCCCACAGCTCAGCTAGGATCTGGAGGGGGAGGGGAGGGTGTAGGAGAGGGGCTGGCTGATGGAGTGAAGTTCTTCCAGAAGAGGAAGTGCTGGTGTCAGGGGCTGGGGAGGGATACCACTTCCTGTGGGCCTGGGCAGAAGAAGACAAGGCTGCGGGAGGATACAGGCAGGTTTGTGGGTGGGGGGTAGTTAGTGGGGTTTGTGTGATGGGGGTAACCTGCTTAGCGTGAGGTGGGCATGGCT
>NW_005370081.1:339465-365366 GCF_000412655.1 Myotis brandtii | reverse complement strand
TGGGGGGGGGGGCACACAGACCATGCCTTAAGGTCAGTGAGGCTGGAGACCCTGGTTTGTCCTGGAATCACCTGCGGGGCCCAGTGCCTCTCCCCAACAGCACCCTATGGCCTTATGTGGAGGGAGAGTGTGAGGCTCAGGGCGGAAGCTTTGCAGGGTGGGCAGTGTGTCCCCTTACCTTCCAGATGAACAAACCTCCCCTGCATTCTAGCTTCAGAACCTGAAACCAGCAATGCCAACGGCCCACTGAGACCTGCTACTTCCTCCCAGGGGTCTGGAAGGAGAAAAGTCCATGGGCAAAGCCCAGCAGAGGGCCTGGCTCTGGCTCCGGGGTGCTTGGAGTTCAGCTCCCTCCCCCTCCCCCTCCCTCCTCTCCCCTACTGCCCTCCCCGCAAGCCTGGGGCCACACATCACATCCTCCAGCCCATGGGTCATCTTGTTTTTCTGTTTTTCCCACCCCTACTTCCTGCCTTTAAGGCAATGACATTCAAACTTTTTGTTTTTAACCACAACCCACAAGTTAATTTTATGTCATGATTCAGCACACATACACGCACATGCACACGCACACACACACACGCCTGCACCGAGTTTCATGATGCAATCCTCACCCTTCTTTTCTAGGGTGCTCTTGATGTTTCTATTCTCGATTATTTCATTAACAAGTGCTGGTCACAACCCGCCAAACTGATTTTTCAGGTCAGTCAGCGATGGATGGAGAAGCACTGCTCCCAGGCCATGGGGGGCAGGGTGTGGACGAACAGGGGGCCACTTATTCAACCTGACAAGCTCAGGGGAGGCCTGCGTGGCGGCCTTACAAACTCAGAGGCCGAAAGCAACCACGTAGGATGGTGTAAAATTGAACCTTCCTAAGTCATGGCATCTGAGATAGCATCCCTTTAGAATGTCAGAGTGAGCTTCTTCCAGACCCCTCAGGGCACAGCCACCACCAGAGCAGCCTTCTTTGTTATCCTGTGACTCAAATACCATCTCTAAGCTCGGTAACTGTTAACTGTCCTGCACCCGCCAACGTAAAAGGAGTATGTGTCTGTCCGTTTTTTTTGTTGTTAGTCCTCACCTGAGGATATTTTTCCATTGATTTTTAGAGAGAGTGGAAAGGAGGGGGGAAGACAGAGAGAGAGAGAAACATCGATGTAAGAGAGACACGGATTGGTTGCCTCAAGTCCCTTGACCAGAACTGAACCCAGGAACCTTCAGTCTACAGGCCAACACTATCCACTGAGCCAAACCGGCAGGGCCTGGTTCACATTTTATCCAGTCTCAGAGCTCTCCCCGCTCTTTCTCCCGCCTCCCTAATCTATCACCAGTGAATGTCATGTAAGCCCACATGTCTTCCCCTTTGATTCAGATGCACAAAATACGTAGCAAAACTGCCATTTTCCAGAGCATTTTCTCAGTCTGGTGAGATTTTGCTTCCCTGCAATTGCTGACAGTTTGGTTCAAATAAACTCATAAAAATTCTCGACAGGTTTGGAGATTTCTCACGTCGACGGGGTGGGCCTTCGGAAGCTCTCCCTTATGCCCTCACTGCTCCTCTCGGAGGAGTGTCCGTGCTCAGAGAAAACCCCTCCTGCCCTGTGAGGCTGGCAGGAGGCAGTGCCTGAGGTTCAGCAGTGACCAGGATTCCATTAAAAAAAGTGTTTTATTGATTTTAGAAAGAGGGGAAGGGGAGAAACATCAATGCGAAAGAGAAACATTGATCAGTTGCCTCCTGGATGCACCCCAACTGGGGACTGAACCGACAATCTGGGTGTGTACCCTGACCAGAAATCGAACCTGCAACCTTTGGTGCCCAGGACAACACCCAACCGACTGAGCCACACTGGCCAGGGCCAGGATGCCATTTTAATGTCATTTCTCCTTCTGTCCTTCACCTTCCATCTCCCACCAAAAAGAGAAACTGGCCCTTGGAGAGGCCCCAGAGGTGGGGAATTCCACAGGCAGTTTAGTAGCTGATGCAATCCCGCAGCCTGCACCCCGGCTCGCTGCTGCACACTCGCCTCCTCACAGTTAGACCTCACTCTCCTGACACGCAGTCCCCCACACGCCAGGGGACACATTGTGGGGTGCCATCCTTGGACCCGCCCTCACCAAGCCCTGCAGAGGGAAGGCCGCAGCCGCTATTTTGTGGCTTCCGCTGGAAGCAGAGCTAAGTGCAGGCACGACAACTGGCTGCTGGGCTCCGGAATCCGACACCCTTCCCTGAACTTGGTGGGCACAGGGAGGGCAGTCAGTTGTGTCGGGTGCTGAGGCTGTAAGGATAGTTAGAACCTTGGCCTGGGGCGGGGCTGGAGCAAGAGAAGCCCAAGTAAAGTGCAGTCACAGGAAAGAAAAGCCGAGGTTCCCTTAGAGGGGAGGGTGCTGAACTGGGTGGCCAGGGAATAACGTAGGCAGTGGAGAGACAGCCAACAGAGGGAGTGGCTAAGTCAGCACTCAGGGCTTGAGGCCTGGGCTTGGTTTTTCATTCCCAAATGCTCTGGACAGCGCCCTCTGGGGCCAAACATGGGGAACAGGCTCCTGTTCCTTAAACCCAGAAAACCCAGTGTTGTTGGCTGCCAGAGCCCAGCCAGCACCCCTGGCCCTGTTCAGGCCCCGCCCCCCACCTGCCTGTCCCACTGCCTGGGCAGGGCCTGCTGAGACAGGGGCCCAGAAGGCGAGGGCACAGGCTCAAAGGCTCTCACCTGGCCCCGGGGTTTCAGGGCCTCTTCCAGGGGGCACCCAGGGCAGGGGCTCCTCCGACTCAACACCAAGCCACCTGCTTCCTTTCTTTTTCCTTCGCAGGGTGATTGGGCAGGGTGGTGGTTTAAAAGCAAAAACAAAAATGCCCAAACCACTCCTGAATGTTCACAAAATAGCTAATTCGCCAAACCTTCATTTTTGTCAATTTATTTAGAAAAAAATTAACATGGGCAAATGAGATACCTCAGTGTTACAACAGAGTATAGAAATGTCTAGCAATAGTCAAATAATTTGATCTTTAAATACAAAATAACCACATGAACACCTAATATACAGGTTTCATCTGAATACATATTTATTAGATAAATATTAGAAGTTGTCACATCATCTAACTACATACAGCTTTGCAAGACTAGAAACCACAATTACTTTTTCTGAGCAGTTTAAAGTATGAAATGACTGCATTGTACACGATGTACAAAGACGATGGAGATTTCTGTGGGAGTTACTTCGGGCCGCACGGTGGGTGTGTCTATGTGTGTGTGTACATGTGAATCACCTGTGATCATGATATCAAAAATTATACAAAGTATGAATTTGGTTACGATTTTCTTCCGAAATCCCCATTTCTTTTCATTATTTCCATAGCACCCTAAAAATACACAGGTGGCAGGACTAGTACACTGAAGCTAAATAGTACATGTAGGTAAAATAAAAACAAAACAGAACGAAAATTCCTTTCCACACGGGGTCAGAGTATATTACATAGTGAGACAGATGCAGAGAGACCTCACAAATGCTAACAACAGGATCTAGTTTTTCACGTTAAGATGGAGTTCCAAGCCTTTTGTTTTGTAAAATAAAAACAATACACATTCCGAGGGAAATGAATGCATCTGTTAACATGTCTCTATTTCTCATTTACATATGTACACACGTCGCTTGAGTCGCTGCTGCTGACATCACCCTGCCCGGGTGGGTCAGGCGGAGGGAGCAGACATGTAGCTCTCTGGGGGTGTAGGGCTTCCATTAGGGAGAAAGTATTAGACGTTTCTTAAAAAATAAAATGGTTACAGGGAACATGATACATGGGTAAAGCTTCAAACCAAGGAGATGGGGTGATTGCCTGCACATGGGCCTCCCCGCCGGCCGCCGGCGCCCTGTCCCTCTGTGGAGTGGCAGCTGTGGCCTGGTGCGTACCTGGCGCGGAGAGGGGCTTGCCGAGGCCTCGTTTTTGCTGAGGTTACTTATGGCTCCAAGTGGTCATCCAAACAGGATCAGGGAAGCATCTCCTGAGCTCAGAATTGCCCTGCTGGGGGAGGCTGCCCCGGAACCCGCCACCAGCTGGGGCTTTCCCAGCCCCGGGGGCCTTCATGCCTCCCTCGCTTCCTGGCCTGGCCCCCAAATCGCTCTGGAAGAGTTCGTCCCAGAGGGCGGGCTTCGGCACCTCGGTTCAGGAAGGCTCTTTGCTGAACTTGCTGGTGGGGGCCCGGGCTTCCCCAGAGAGGGCGGAGGAGGTGCCTGGAGCCTGGCTGTGGGAGCAGTGACCTCCTGCACTAGGAAGCTGTGGGCAGGTCAGCTGAGCAGAGCAGGGACACCCCGACAAGAACCAGAACGAACTCCAGGCCTCTCTGGGGAAAAGTACACGGCAGGAAGCAGGAACTTCTAGGGAAGGTGTCTGTAAGTCCGTCTGGGGTGGAACATTCCCACACGCCCGGCCCACCAGCCTACCAGCCGGGGCTATCGGCACTGGGCAAGGACGGCCGCGTGCTCCCTGGTGCGTCTCGTCCCACCAGCCTGGGCCTGGCTCTCCCAGTGGGCAGCCTGGTCTCTAACTCACGGCACAGCCACCTCTGCGCTTCGTCCCTTCATCGGTACAAATAGCCCTGGTTGCTTTTTTGTTTTTGTGTTTTTTTTAAAAAAAGGACTCGGTCTTTGTCGTTGAGTCAAGGCATTTTAAAAACACCAGCAAAGGCTATAACCAGGTCATGAAAATGCTGAAGATTATCAAAGACAATACTAAAATATTCACAAAGATATTTACAAAAGCAATTCTTAAAATAATCGATTTGCATACTGAACACCACACTTTTTGAAAAAACCTCAACAACGGGACAAAGGAAACAAGGTGGGAGCGGACAACGGCAGCTTTCCTTCCGGAAACCTTGTGCTGGCCGCTGGTAGTGACTGGAAATCGACAGCTAGGCCCGGCCCGGTCAGAGGCAGAGGAGTGCTGGGACCACCCGCCCCGCCCCGCCCCGCCCCAGGGAGCCGGAGACTGAGAACACAGGTGGACAGGAGAGCAGGAGGCCCCAGGCAGCAGCAGGGAGGGGCTCAGCGAATTTACAGACGTGACACAAGTGACCCGCCGGCCTAGCAGCGTCCCAGGCCGTGCGGTGGAGGGAGCAGAGGACACACAGCTACCTGGAGGCTCAGAGCAGTCGGCTGAGTGGGAGGGAAACCAGAGGCTGCTTCTGTCTGAACCAGCAGGAGTGTGGGGTGAGCTTTCGACGGCAGAGGGACACAGAGGGGAGCGGCTGGCAGCCAAGCGCGGTGTCTGAGGCAGCCATGCAAACACCCTTGATGCTTGTGGGCGCACCCCAGCACACACAGCAGCCTCGGACATCGGCAGCCAGACAGCGGGGGCTGGAGATACCGATGCCGGGTTCCTGCCGCTAAGCCTGCACACACCCGAGCCAGCATCTCCCGTGCCTTTCCACCATCCCACCTTGCCGTCTGCGGGGGACAAAGGGGCATCAGTAGAGAGGGAAGTGGGTGTCCCACGTAGCAGTCTGGGAGAGGTGGGAGAGGAGCAGGAGGGAGGACACAGCACACATGGGAGAATCGGTTTGCTTGCTGTCCGAGTCCAATGTTCTCTTCTCCAGATGACTTTGTAGCTTGAGGCTGTTGTTCAAAAACAGGAGTGGCTTGGAGCAGTTTTAAGTTGCCGTTCCTACTGACCACCTGGTGGCATTCCCCCGCCCCCAACTAAGGGCACAATAATTTCCGCCGGGCACTCGCTCTCTGCCCTCCCAGGCCCGAGCCCAAAGGTCGTGGAGCCACCTGCTGTGCTGTCCTGGCTCTGAGGCCCTGACCCTCTCCCCACCAGCCCCCAAGCAGGAACGGCACACCCTCTCTCAAACACAGGATCGTGTCCTCCTTCTCTGCTTGCTGAGACAGTGTCTACAGGGTATCTTGGCTAGAGGTCAGGGGTCGAGTGGCAACCGTGGCCCCTCCGTGAGTGGGCTTTCCCAGAGGCTTGTGCTTTTCTGTGGTGGGTGACGGTGGTGGGCGGGCTGTTCTCCCTGCAGCCGACTGTCACTGCTCCCCAGGGCTCGGCCGCCTGGGTCTGGGGGCTTCTTTCGGGCTCAGTCACAGAAGGAGGCTCTGGGCCAGGAAGCAGGGAGGCAGGGTTACAGTTTGGAGACTGGAAGAACCTGGCGGCCACTGGAGGTCGCGGGGGTCAGCACACGGAGGGATCAGGAAGCTGTCGGGTGTCCTCTCACCGCGCTCCCATCGTGAGGGTCACCTTCTGGCCGGCTCCAGGCACCGGCTCCAGACCACAGCCTTCACAGAACACCCTCCGCCCCTCCGCTCTGAGGCCACGGCAGGGGGGAGGGTCTGAGGACTCGGCTCCCAGCGGGGAAAGTGTGTGGGACGACGGGAGGGAGCAGAGTGGGGAGGGATGGCCCCGGCGGAGGGCGGGCTTCAGTTGTTCTCAAAGAGAGACAGGAGGTCATCGTTACTATTGCTCGGCAGGTCGGGGGGGTCCAGGTACGAGAGGAGCTCGTCGGGATTTGTGAGTTCTGGCAGGAGCTGGAGGAGAAATACAGAAGCCAGATGAGGTGCCGGCTGAGGGGCTGGTGAGGGACACGGGGCATCCCCATGCCCGTTCCCTTGCCTGCCTGCCTCCCAGGGTCCTGGCCCGACAGGGGAAACGAGCCGTGCTAGCTGTCCCCAAACGCCCGTGGCCACGTGTGGTCGGGGCACCCATGCTTGCTTCAAGCCCACCAGCTGGGAAGGCCCTGGCGGGGCAGAGGCTTCCTCGCAGCAGACCCTCTGGCCCCGGCACCTGCCCCAAGGACCTGCAGGGCCAGGGGCCTCCCAGCGGAACCCAAGTGCATGGAGGTGGCCCCTGCTGCCCGGATCCCTTGCTCTCAGGAGCTCTCCGCTCCTTGGCAGGCCCCTGGCAGGCTGGCAGCATGGCCCTGGGCAGAGGCTGCAGGGTTCCTACCCTCTACCCTGAGGCCCTTGGAGTCTTCCTGTCATAGGGGCCTCGTGAATCTAAGGCACCTCCTGGCCTGCTTGGTGGAGGAGAGCTGGGCAGCGCCCAGTGACCGCCCAGCGAGGGCACCCATTCACCCCAGACTGACACTGCGGGGCCACGGGTGACGGGGCTGGGACTGCAGGGCAGGAGAGGGCAGGCCTCCTTCCAGGAAAGCTAGAGCTGGGGCTGGGGAGGGAGGGCAAGTCCTGCCGGTTTCCTGTCTCGCCCTGGCCCGCCCCCAGCATTCCGAGCATCTCCTCCCATCTTTCAGGCCGTCCAGCTCTCAGGCGGGAGACTGAGTCTCAGCCTCCCACGTCCGCCTCAGCAGCCCCCGTGACCGGAGGCTGGCCCCTCGCACCCCGTCCAGGGGCCTGTCTCAGAGTGAGCGATGGAGCAAGCAGAAGCAAGGGCATGGATAACACACGGACAAGAAACTGGAGACAGACACACACCAGTGAGACAGAGGGGCTGTCATTCCAGCCCCTCCCCTGCCCCGGCCAGAGAGTGTGGCAGACACGGAGATGGCAAACTCAATGTGGGCAGAGAGGGGGAGGAGGGGAGGGGGAGAAGGGCAGGAGCCTCCTACGCTGCCTCCGGACCGGGCCCAGAGGGACTCTGTGAGGGCCTGGGGAAGGTGGAGTGAGGCTGGGCTGCAGGACCGCGGCCAGGGGGCGAGGGGCAGGGGCTGGGAGGGCAGGGGAGGGGACCCTCGGACCCTCAGTGAGGCTTCCCCATGGTGGGGGTTCCTGGTTTTGAAGCCAGGGGAGACAAGCTGCCTGGGCCCACACACCACCCACCCAGCCCCTCACAGCTACACCTCCTCCACCCGGGCCTTGAGCCTCAACACCCAGCCCTGCTCTTTGGGCAGGTCTCGGGCGCCAGGCCTAGCCCCAGGCCAAGGCAAGTGGGGACCCCAACTTACATCCAGCGAAGGCTCCGGCATGTCGGATGCTCCCTGCGCGCCGGCCTGACCCTCTAAGGCTGAGGAGGGGTTAAAGGTCAGGTCGCTGTGTGGATGGTTGCTGGGAGCGGCCTGTGGCGGTTGCCGGGGAGGCTGGGAAGGAGGAGGAGGAGCCCCACTGTGATGTAATGGAGGCCCTGACTGGCTGCTGGGGTGTGGGACGTGCAAACCTTGTTGTATGGAGGGATGGGGCTGGTCAGAACTGCCAGCGTGTGGCATCTGTGGAGGAGGAGAGAGCAGGAGAAAAGAGAGGTGAGGTGACGAGGCACAGCGACGGATGCCTGGAGAAATGAGAACCAAACAAAACCAGGAGAACAACACACCCCCAAAACAGAGCCAACCCTACAAAGCTGAATGCTGCTCTTGTTTTTTTTTGTTTTTGTTTTTGCAGAGAAACAAACAAAATCCTCCCCCAGAACTGCCAGTTGGGGAGGTTGTGGAGGGCAAAATGGGGAAGGGCCGTCTGAGGCTGTGGGTCCAGGAGGGAGGTGGCCAGGGGCTCGGAGACGAGCAGACAGCACGGGCCAGGCCCCGGGAGCCCGCCGCCTCCCAGCCTGGACTCCACCACAATGAACAACAGCGCGGGCAGATGGACAAGCACAGTGGGCAGGTTCCCAGGGCGGGGGGTGGGAGGTGCTGCTGGCAGCATGGTGCGGGCGCCAAGGGCCGGGGGAGGAGAGCAGACGCGGACAGACAGCATGGGGCAGGCGTGCAGCTCATGGATCTGTGCCCCCCAAGTGGGCACACAGGTTTCCTCCAGGAGCCTTGGTACTGGCCCTGCCTGGTGCCCTGGGGCAGGGAGAACTGAGCCTCAGTCAAAGGAGCCGAGTGGGGCCTCCCAGACTCTTCCTCCTGCCACCCACCTACTGCTGTACCCCGGGGCGCTACGGAAGGCAGGCACCTCCCCCCTCCAGGGCACCAGGGCTCGCCCAGGGGCCGCCTTGCTAAGGTGGAGGTGGGTGGTGCCTCTCTGACAGGTGAACTAGAGGACTCCCGTGGGCATACGCCATGGACAGGGGGGCTGTGGGTGGGCAGGGGAGGTGGTGGGTGGGACTTAAACTTTACTGCTAGTCTGTTGGCTGTCCCCCTTCCTTCAGAGCTTGGGTCTCGAAGAGAAAGGCTGAGTCCAAGCCCTCCCCCTCCCCCAGCATACCCGCAGGCCCTCAGCCCAGGCGCACTGCCAGTGAGGGGAGCGCACGGACTCACCAGGGCAGCCTGGTGAGCAAATGTCTCCTTGGTCTTTGGTACGTCCTCCCCTCCCCACCTTCTGGGTCACACGAAGCATTACTTTTTCCCTTTATGGGTTTGAAAATGGCAGCCACACCTTCCCTGATCTTCTCTAGACTAGTTCCTCTTCCTGTTTCCTCTTGCTGTGGGCTGGCCTCTGCCCCTGGCCCAGGTGGTCCCTCGGAGCAGTGCCCCGCCAGCCGGGGCCCTGAGATCGGGGCCCAGGGCACCGAGTGTGGGGTACACATACGGTGAGAAGAACCAGGAGGAGCCGGAGGGATAGGGCCAGCTTCTGACTCCCACCCATGCCTGTGGATGCCCCACAGGGCACATTCTGGGGGGCAGGGAGGGGCTCCACACTCCTGGGGCATCCCAGCCCAGGACAGTCCCCAGATGTGCTGACACAGCTGTTCCCTGTGGCCCTGACATTTTGCTGGAGTCAGGGGCAGGTGCTCTCTGGACCTGCTGACAATACCCGTCGACCTGCCACCTGGCACGGGCCTCGAGTGAACCAGCGCCTGGCTGAAGCCCGCCCGGCAGTCCCTGCGCACAGGGGACTCCTGCCCAGCCGTGTGCTCAGCTGGGGCAGGCTGCCCTGGCGGGGCAGGTGTTGGGGGCGTTCATCTGTGACTGTACCACCCCACCCCACCTTGCACCGCTGTACTTCTGGGTCCAGTTGCCATCTACAGAGAGCCCAGAAACGGGGAAGGACAGTGCATATTTGGGGAGCCTCCTGCGGGACTGTGAAGTCAACTCACAGGCTTAGATCCCTGAGGAACCGGATGCAGGGCTAACAAGGCAAGAGAAAGCCCCGCTGGACACAGGCGAACAACATCTGCTGCCATTTGCCAGCGCTGGGGACTGTGAGGGCTCTGGATGTGCAGCACTGAGAGTCGGGGGGTGTGGGGGGCTGGGAACTGTGAGGGCTCCGATGTGCAGCACTGAGAGTCGGGGGGTGTGGGGGGCTGGGAACTGTGAGGGCTCCGATGTGCAGCACTGAGAGTCGGGGGGTGTGGGGGGCTGGGAACTGTGAGGGCTCCGATGTGCAGCACTGAGAGTCGGGGGGTGTGGGGGGCTGGGAACTGTGAGGGCTCCGATGTGCAGCACTGAGAGTCGGGGGGTGTGGGGGGCTGGGAACTGTGAGGGCTCCGATGTGCAGCACTGAGAGTCGGGGGGTGTGGGGGGCTGGGAACTGTGAGGGCTCCGATGTGCAGCACTGAGAGTCGGGGGGTGTGGGGGGCTGGGAACTGTGAGGGCTCCGATGTGCAGCACTGAGAGTCGGGGGGTGTGGGGGGCTGGGAACTGTGAGGGCTCCGATGTGCAGCACTGAGAGTCGGGGGGTGTGGGGGGCTGGGAACTGTGAGGGCTCCGATGTGCAGCATGTGAGAGTCGGGGGGTGTGGGATGCTGGCCATGGAATGCTGAGGTCCTGGGGGGCAGGGCTGGGAAAGGTCCCCAGAAGTAGGGAGCCCCATAGGGAAGAAAGTACCTCGCCGAAGCCCCGAGAAAGCAGCCATTTCTGACCTGGCATTCGGGGTCCTGTGGGAATGCTGCTACGGCGCCCCTCACCCAGACTCCTGGTCCTGCCCCTGCACTAACAATCGGGTGGCTCTGGCCCCAGGACGGCCCGCTCTCAGTGGCAGGGCCACCTCCAGGTCAGGTGTGTGGGACACAGCCCAGCCCAGAGGCCCCTTCCTTCCAGGCCACGTGACGAAGGGCCTGAATGGCGCCTTCCGGTGTAGGCCGACCCAACCTGCTGCCAAACAGGACCCCTCTGTGGGATCCCTGGCCCTTCCCTCCTGCCCTGTGGCCCAGGACCCACTGCTGGGCCTCACCAGCCTCCTCCCACTCCTCCCCTCTCAGGAGCAGCCAGAATCACTGAAGCCTCAGCCTTCGGCCCTCGGGCTTCCCCCAAACCCCAACTGTCCTTGCTCCATTCAGGCCCTGCCAGAGCTTGGCTCCATTAGTGCAAGGCCCGCGTCTGTCCTGCTTCCATCAGGTACAAGGCCCAGCCTGGGCCCAGGCTAAGGAAACGCCTGTTAAATTGAGTGGAAGCATCCAGTGCTCACTGGCCTCCCACCTCTGCTGCCAGGGCCACGGGGCGGGAGGCCTCTGGGTGGCAATGGACACCTTGCCTGCAAGGGCTTTCTCAGCAGTGCAGGGGATGTGTAAGAGGTAAAACGGGACAGGAGTGAATGCGCCCGGAGAAGCAAACTTCCCGGCATTGCTTTTTGCAGGAGGTGGTGATACCCCAAGCATTCAGACCCCTGGGGAGTAAGTGCCTGGGTTTGGGACAGAATTCTACATGGCCGGGCTACAGTAAGATAATGTAAGAGTGTGTGTAAGTGGGGGAGAGAGGGAGGGAGTGGCATATGGGGATGTGTACAGTGTTTGTGTGAGGTTGTAGTTGGGGTGTGCATGTGTGTGGGGCTGTACATGGGGTGTGCATGTGGATGAGATTGTATATGGGGTGTGCATGTATGTGAGGTTGTACATGGGGGTGTGCATGTGTGTGAGGTTGTAGTTGGGGTGTGCATGTGTGTGGGGCTGTACATGGGGTGTGCATGTGGATGAGATTGTATATGGGGTGTGCATGTATGAGGTTGTACATGGGGGTGTGCACGTGTGTGAGGTTGTACATGGGGTGTGCATGTGTGTGAGGCTGTAGTTGGGGTGTGCATGTGTGTGAGGCTGTAGTTGGGGTGTGCATGTGTGTGAGGCTGTAGTTGGGGTGTGCATGTGTGTGAGGCTGTAGTTGGGGTGTGCATGTGTGTGAGGCTGTAGTTGGGGTGTGCATGTGTGTGAGGCTGTAGTTGGGGTGTGCATGTGTGTGAGGCTGTAGATGGGGTGTGCATGTGTGTGAGGCTGTACATGGGGTGTGCATGTGTGTGAGGCTGTACATGGGGGTGGCATGTGTGTGAGGCTGTAGATGGGGTGTGCATGTGTGTGAGGCTGTACATGGGGGTATGCATGTGTGTGTGCAGGGAGGAGCCTGAAGCGTCCATCTCCTGAGCCTGTCCTGGGTGAAACAGGTCCAAGGGTGCCGATGGGCTATGACCCAGCCCCAGATAGTCTCTCACTCCTTCCTGAGCCTCAAACACAATTCTCAGTCCTCCCCTTGGCCTGGGAGGAACGAGCAAACACTAGAAGGTGCTGGGGGAGCCGTGTGCCAG
Source organism: Myotis brandtii (assembly GCF_000412655.1). Lineage (NCBI taxonomy): Eukaryota > Metazoa > Chordata > Mammalia > Chiroptera > Vespertilionidae > Myotis > Myotis brandtii. Next base: position 353,039 of record NW_005370081.1, on the reverse strand, counting down.
TCAGCCTCCGCGGAGGTGGGGGCTGGGGAGGTGGGATGAGGAAGCGGTACTCACAGTTTCCTGCATGGGGTGGCTGAGGGGCTTCTCCAGGGCAGCCATGTTGTTGGGCATGTCTGGCGGGTGGGAGAGCTGGGGGGGGCCATGCATGAAGTCGTTCATGGACGTCCCACCAGGGTTCCCATGGGGGAAGTCAAAGTTGCCGTGGCCCTGGTAGTTGTTGCCTGGGGGGAACAATGGGCGGGGTCACTGGAGGAAAGACAGCACCCCTGGGTTGCAGGTGGCATGCAAATTAAGAACCGAGTCCTGTCCTTCTGAGGCCCGAGCTGGCTCCTGCAGCCTCAGCATCCGGGCTGTGCCATGGACAGCCATGTGACCTCGTCCAGTGGGCCTCAGCCCCAGGGCCTGTGCTGCTCTACAGCTAGGAGGGGCGGAGTGGGAGAAAGGGGGGCCTGGTCCCTGTGGGCAGGGGACATGGAGTGAGGCCCATGTCTCAGGCCTCCGCAGGATATGCCGAGCTAGCCCCTGGACCTGCTTCCCCCACGGCCACCACAGGGCTGCACCTCATGGCTGGGACGACCATCCCAGAGCGGCTCAGATCTGCCAAGTTTACAAAGAAAACTGCGTCAGAATCAAGACGACACCATTAGAAGCCAGCTGTCTGCCTCCCGGCTGCTGTGCCCCAGCACGTGGCCTTGGCGAGGTCAGATCAGCACCCGGGGAAGCTGGGCCTTGGCCTGCTGTGGACACATGCTGTGCGACACTGCTGGGTGGGCTAGCCTCTCCGGGCCTGCATCCTCCAGGAGCTCTGTGGACCTAAGAGCAGGGTCCTATGAGGGAGCTGCTGCTCCATGTTCGAGGGGGTGGATACTTCCTAGAAATGGCCATACGGTGAAGCTTGGTCTGGGCACCAGAGAGCAAGAGGTCAGTGATGGTGACCTTGGTAGCCCAAGGCTGGAGCTCCAAACCCTGGGACTCTGCCCCTGGCAGGGTGGCAGCATTGCAGAGACAGGGACAATATAGATGTCACTGAGATGGGGGGCGGGGGCAGAGAACTCCACGTGAGAGTATTCTGCTGGTCCCAGTGAGCACTGAGGCTGGGGAAAGGGTGGCAGTGTGCCCCCAGCAAAGCAGGCTCAGGAGCCCCTGGGCTTGGCACCTGCCTGCCTGGAGTCAGGAGCAGGCCAGGCAGGGTGGGTGGGAGAGGCAGGAGGCTGGCTCCTGGGGCAGCTCTTCACTCAGGCTTCCCAGCTGGGCGCCAACCACAGGGCTGGATGGAACAGGCAGTTGGACTAAGGTGGGAGGTGCATGGGCCGCCGTACCCCCAAGTCCAGTGATGTGGGATTGTCCTGGGGGGCGTATGCCACCTCTGCCTCTTCATACCCCCCACCCCCCGCCCCACCTGCCACCATCAGCAAAGAGGTCCTTTGTCCCCGCTGGGATCCCGGTGCTGCCCTCCTTGTCTGGCGTCACCCACCTTGGTTGCTGTAGTCGTTGGAGTTGTTGGCCCCAGGCGGCGGCGGGAGTGGGTAGGGGGACGGGCCAGGGCCCAGGGCTGCGATCATCTCCATGACGTTGGGCATGATCATCTGGCTGGGACTCATGGTCTTGAACCGCTTGGAGGGGATGCCGTCAGGGTCATCCTTAATGTGCAGGTCCGACTTGATGGGCACTGGCCGCCAGCTGCACGTGGGGTCGATGGTGACCTCTTCGAACTCGGAGCTGGGGGAAGAGGGGGCAGAGCTGAGGCTGCAGGGGGCTGAGCTGGGACAGGAGGTGTCCTTGCCCAGGTCCCCTGCCTCAGGCCTATGACAGAGGTATGGGGTTTTTACATCATGTGAGAGAGAGGGAGACGGAGGCTAGGAAAAGTAAGTGGCCGGGCACAGGGCAGCTGGCCCCACCCAGGAAGTGGCTGCTGGGGGCACTGTCAGCTTCCTACCCTGGCTGAGTTTGGTCCTTTCTGGAAAGTGCATTTGCCCCCAGGTACAGGAGCCACAGAGGTAAAGTCAGAGGAAGGTGAGAGATGGGGTAAGGGTGTCAGGGATGTTGACATGCTCACCCACCCAATCCAGGCTGCCATCCCCGCCCCCTGCCCCCGCGCCCCTCGCTGGGAGCCACTTACTGTTGGATGGCATTCAGGATGCCCCACATGTACTGATCCACCTCCAGGCCCTCCAGCAGAGCAGTTTTACTGGAAAAGGAGAGAAAAGGCTTGGCCGTGCCCCTGGACCCTAAGAGGTGGGGGCACAGCCCATCCCGCCCACTGTGTCAACCACACCCTGTCCCCGCTGCTGGTTATGCTGCAGGCACTGCCAGGAGGCGGCCCTGTGACCGCTTGACACAAGGGGAGTATGACTATGTACAGCTCCTGTCATCCGAGCCCTCTGCTGTATGTGGGTTCTCGCTGGCTTTTAGGGCCGGCGGAGGTGCTGGACCCCAAAGAGCAGGGCCAGGGGGAGGCCCGAGGAGCTCCGCTGGGGTGGGTGTCACTCACTTGCACACAGGACACCGCCAGGTCCCTCTCTCACAATTCAGCTGCAGGTATGATTCCAGGTCAAAGCACTGCAGAGGCCGACAGACAGACAGACAGACAGAAGAGGTCAGGACTCTCAGAAACTGCTTTGATGCAACGCTACTGCTCCTGAGACCCTATGAAGGCCTCCCACCAGGGAGGGAGACATGGTGGAGACGCAGGGCTAGCTGGTGGGTGGGGTGACTTTTCTGTCCCCGCATGCCTCTGCCCAGGCCCCCTCACACCACCCTGTGCCTACATCCTTCCTGGTTCCCCCGCAGCTGCCCCTCACTGGTCGTGCGTGCCCTTAACTGCCCCTCTCGCTGAGGCTGGGGGCGACATGGACTCCAGTCTCCCACCCGCCCAGCCCAGGTACTGAGGACACACGTGGTCCAGTGTGTGTCAAATAAGTGACCAGGTGTCCATCTTGCCCACATCGTTCTCCCATAGGATGCCCTGGGAGGGTGAGTGGGAGGGTGGGGCTGAGAGGGCAACTGGCCCAGCCCGAAGCCTATTCTCTTCCTGCCCACCCCGCAGGCCACACCCAGCTCCTCCCGGACGGCTTCCCACACCCCGCTTCTGGGATTCCTTCCCTGAGCAGCCCCAGCACAGTGAACCCCGCCACCCCGGGCTGCCCGCATCTGCAGTGTCTGCTGTAGCCACCCGGACTGTGATGGTCACTCATTTCCTGAGCACCTGCTCGGGCAAGGCCCTGGAACACAGCAGTGACCGGGCAGAGGCGTCCCTGTCTCGGGTCCTGAACCAGCCGTGGCTGTATGGGCGGGATTTCCAGCTGGCACCTGCCATCTGCCGGGGCAGGAACAGCCTAAATCCAGTTCTGCAGCCTCCTGGCCCCAGCCCTGAGCACGCAGATGCTCCAAGAGTAAATGATGGCTGACGTGGTGGAATCACTGCTGGTGGCTACTGTGTCCTTCAGCGGTCAGGGGCAGGCCCTGCGGCCCCATGCCTCCCCTCACCACCCCGGCCAGACACCAGCGGCTCTGCGGGCGGCTCACCTGGACGTGCTTGCAGTCGTGACCTCGAGCAGGCAGCTGGATGCGCCGGAATGTGATGGGGCACTTCAGAGACACTTTGATGGCCGTCTGCTCCACGCCATCTTCCCCATTGAGGGTTGTGTTGCCTGATGAGGCTGCCACGCTGCTGAAGTTCCGCTTGACTGTGGGTGGGAGGCACAGGTGGGTGAGGAGGGCAGGCCCTGCTCCACATGCCCCTCCCCACTTCCTCAAGCAGCTGAAACACTGGTTCTCTGCCCTCCCTTTGACACTGGGAGGTTCTGTGAATAACTAACTAGCCAAGGGAGCTCAGCCTGCCGGGTACCTCAGGCGCCCTGCACTCTGCCACGGCAGCCCCACGTACGACACGTGTGGAGTGCACGTGCACCTGGAGGGGACCGCGTCAGTGCCCCAGGCTCCGCAGAACAAGCCCCGCCTTCCTAAGAAGGGGACTTTCTGCAACACTTGCAGAAACCCCGTCTGGCACTTCTCCACTGATTTTCTGGGTCAGCGGAGCCTCCTCAGGCGCTTCTGCACTTAATTCTGCGAGTGTGGAAACGAGAATGGACAATGGACTGCCTGGCGGGGTTCTCAGGAGCAGGCGGTAACGTGCAGCATAATCACAGGGAGGAGCAGCAGGGCATCTCCCCGCATGGCGCCCCCAGAACGGTCACCTGGGGACTCCTCCAAAGGAACGGACTCTGAGACGAGTCGTTTTGTCTACAGTTAGGCATGAGCTGTGGGGGCCTCCCTCCCAGTGAAGATGCCTTCCTTCTCCAGGTCTTCCCATCCTTCCAGGTGCTCATCTCCTCTAGGCAGCCCACCTGGCCTGTCTGCACCACAGGACAGGCTTGTATTAATCAGCCTCAGATCCTGTGATGTGCACCCGGTGGGTCAGGATTCCCACCGGGTCCTACAGTTCCCTGCTCATTGGATCATCGTCATGGCCCCAGAGGAGGGCAGGAGCCAGGGCTGGGGTGTGGTGTCAAGGAGCACTCAGGGCCCCGGGTGTCGCACACGGAACCAAAGGTCCCCGATGGGCCGTGCCTGGGAGGCTGGGGTCTGGCACGCACTCACTTTTGGTGATGCAGTGCTCAGCGGGCAGGAGGCGCTTCTTGAGGAGGCCTTGCAGCACGGAGCGCACGGACGGCCGGTGGACCAGCTGCAGCACGAAGAGGTGGGACTGCGAGGAAGAGTGATGCTTGGTCCTGTCCCACGGCCCCCATGGCCCACCCACCTGTAGCCTCTTCGGCTGCCCCTGTACCCGAGGCCCCTAGGAGGCCATGTCCACAGTGACCACTTCAGGAGCAGGTGCCCCGAGACCTGGGGGAGAAAGCCCTCAAGGACCAGGATGTGTCCTTGGACCTGGGAGTCAAGGGACCCAGGCTGGGGTCACTACCTGGGAGCAGCTGCCTCTGCTCTAAGCCAACAAGGCTATGGCAGACACTGAAACGCCCTGGGATGGGTCAGGGGACACTGGGCATCAGGAGTGGAGCCTGCCTCACTTCCCAGCCCTGCCCACCACTGACACCCCCCTCCCCCCGCCGCCCCGCATCCTCCACCCTTTCTGCCCAAGAGTGTCCCTGTACGTTCTGGGGTGTGCTCCTCAAAGACCACTTCAGTGGCTGTGGGGATAGGGCACGAAGACCCAAGGACAAGGCTGAGAAGGGGGTCGAGGACCTTGGCTCCCTGTGCTGTGCCCAACGCTCCCCCACACTCACACAGCAGCAGGCCGTGACGGTGATCTGGATGGTGTTGCGGCCTGGCTGGCACACGTGCTTGAGGTGCAGGGGCTTGTGGGAGGTCTTGTTGTCGCCACGCTCAATGGTGAGGGGCGTGGCGTTCACGCTGACCTGCACCGAGGCTGGCCAGTTGGTGTTCATCTGCCGGTCCTCGTGGTGGTAGCACTTGAACTGCAGCTCCAGGTCAGACCTGGGGGTGGGGCGGGGTGACGCGGGGCTCAGGGCGGCTCTGCCAGGGGGCTGCCCGTGGCCTCCACGACACCTCGCCAGGCCACGCCTCCCGAACTCAATGCAGCCCCATGTGTCATGCAGACCGTATCCTTGGCCTCAACTGCTCCCCCAGCCTCCCCAAGCTCTCCTCTCACCCTAGATATTCCCGCTGCCCCACCTCCAATCAAAACCCATCCCAACAATCCAGTTCCCCCCATAACTCCACATACCCATTCACTCCAGCCACGCCCCCACCCCAGCCATGGTCTCCAGCCCCTACTCTATAAGGGCCATGACTGTTCCCGTCCGCCCCCCCTCTCTGTCCCCCCCGGACAGGGACAGAGGAACAAAAAGACACTAATTTGACAAGACCACCGAGAGGCTGATTATGCCCATTGCAAGGCTCCTGTTGTGTGGGAGAAGCACCCAGGCCAGGGTGGGGTCTGGCTCAGGCCCCCTGAGGGGGCCTTGAAGACACATCACTAAAGGGAGTCGCCACGAAACCAGCAGTGACCACATACGCATGAAACCCAGCAGGGCTATAGGAAACCTCGTAGACAAGGGCACTCATGGGTAAGGAGGGGTGGGTGAGCAGGGCCCCTGCACCAGGGTCTCTCCACCTTCCTGCTGAGCACCTGAGCCGCATGCCCTCACGGCCACCCAGCTGTCTCTGGCCCTCACTGCAGCCTGCTCCAGGTGGCAGGTGTGTGGGCAGGTGTGTGCATGCACCATCTCAGACGCATCTCCTGCCTCGGAAGTGCTCACTGGGCAGCTGAGTGGCCCTGGTCACAGGCATGGCATGGAATTGAGTCCTGCCTGAGGAGGAAGGACTGAGGGTGCAGACACCACCAGGTTCTGGCATCCAAGAGACCCAGGCCCATGTCCCAGCTCCGCCCCTTGCCAGCTGTGAGAACCCCCCAAGCTAATTAGCTTCTCTGGCCTCCATTTCCGCATTGTTAACCGGGTAAGCACTGCCTGCTCAAAAGGTCAAAGATCAGGCATGGAAGGCAGGGAACACAGGGCCTGGCCCAGCAGGGACCTCCAGCCGCTCAGTGGCCTATCCTGGTGTCTGAGAAGCAGCCCCGCCAGGTGGCAGCCCCCACAGTCTGCAAGGCCTGTCAGTTCTGCCCCACCCAGCCCTGTTCTCACTCTAGCTTCTCTCTCCACATTCCTGCTCTGGCCACAAGGAGCCGCTCTCAAGTTCCTCTTGCCAGCTCAGGGCCTCTGCCCTGTAACACCCTGTGCTCAGCCTTTAGGTCTGGGAAGCCGTCCCTGACCACTCTCTTGGGACTGGGGTGAGTGACAGCTCTCTTCCCTCAGGCCACATGGGAAGGCTGCTTGTCTGTCTCTCCTGTACCTGCAGGTTCCCCATGACATCCCCAGGGCCTTGTGCACAGAGGGCCCAGTCAATGTTGCTGAACAGGTAAAGGTGGCAGGCTGATGTCATCCCCAGGGCCTTCCCCACCCGGCCTGGGCCCGTGCCCCTGCCCTGAACTCACCTCCACATCAGCGTCTGGTGGACTGTGGGCCGCAGGTGAAAGACATGGTTGCTGACGGCCAGGTTGTGCTCAAGGCGGAAGGGCTCCAGCACCACGCCATCCCGTACGGGGAACGTGAGCCGCAGCTCGTCATTGTGGGTGGCTGGGTGGGGGAGAAGCCGATGAGCCACAGGCCTCTGGCCGCCACGGGCGCACAGAAGTGTGGGCTCCGGGGCGTGGGGGGGCTCATTCACCCCCATCACATGCACCCTTGGCTGCATGCTCAGAGGAACACACAGGTGTGGGTGCAAACAGGGCCACAGAAGCTGGGCTGTGTGCTCTAGTACACACCAGCGAGCCCCTTACTTCTCCCAGTCTACCAGGCCCCATCCCGACCATCCCTGTCTCCTCCTCCCCCTACAGGCTCCCTGCTCTGGGAGCCCCGGCTTCCTCTCCCAGCCCCTTCCCAGCTGCTTCTCCCCCAGCCTCCTCCTGCCCTTTCTACATGCCCAGCCCCCAAAGGCAGGGCAACCTCCAAGCCCCTGGCTCCTGGACGGACACAGGCAGGGAGAGTGGGGCGCTCACCTGGGGGTGGTGGCAGAGCACTCATATTTGGCTTGATGTCAGGCGGGAAGGGTGGCTTAACATCTTGGCTGGGGGACAGGTACGGGGGGATGCTGCTCCCAGGGGTCATGGGGGGTGTGGGATTCCCTGGAACAGGCGAGTGGGGGTAATTTGCCACAGGAACTGGCCTGGGAGGCTGGAAGGAAAGAGAAGCCACACATAGGTTATGGGGTCACAGAGAGAGAAGGAACCATGGCTGTGGACACACACCCCACCCAACCCAGGTCCTAGGCTATGGGCTCTGCTCCCCTGAGGAAGGAGAGCCCCTGGAAAAACCACTCCCTCCTTCCTGGCTGCACCCAGGCTTCTGACCCCATCAGAAAACAGGTAGGAGGTGCAGGGTCCCCCAGCCCATTTGACCAATGGGGACCCAGGCCCTGGGTGATGGGGACTTGTCTGATGTAACCCTGGGAGGGAAGAGCTGGGTCAAGCCCAGGGTTCCCGCTCCCACATCAGGACTCTGGGCCAGCCCACTGGGGTCTGCAGCATCATAGGGCAGTGGCTCCCCAGGAGCCCCTCTCCCTTTCTCTCTTAGTCCCCACCTCGCTTTCTTCCAGGACCGGCCAGGGCCACCCGTACGCCCCCCCCCGTCACCCGCCACCCGAAGCTGCGGATTCTCTGGCCAGGCACGCGTGCCCCAGAGCAGATGACCCGAGAGCGCACCCCATCGCCAGGCCCCCCTCACATTCAGAGGCACTCGGGGCATAGTTCCTAAGACAAAAACTACGCACCCTATTGACGTTCCCTTGGCTGTAGTTACTGTAGCTGCTTCCCGAGAAGGTGTTATTCTGTCCATTAAACTGCTCCGGCTGTGAAAGCAAGATCAAGAGCACGTGAAGGGAGAGAAAGCCGCTCTCCTTCCTGCAATGAAATCTTTTGCGAGTATAGGGGTGCTGAAGAGGCCCCCCGTGCTGGGTGGGGAGCAGAGGGGGTAGAGCAGCTCACCCCCTGGGGGCAGCGTTCCCCTTCTCTCTGTCCACAGTTACTAACTTAGCAAAAGAGCTTACAAAAACACAAACACGATTGTGCCGAAGTTGGAGCAAAAATAGTAATGCCACACGGCAGGTGGCCACGTCAGTTGACATAATTCCTTGGCAAATACATGTAAGCTATTTCCAGAGTCTTCTAATCCCAAAGAAGGAAGACACTATGTGCCTGAAGACATTCATCGTAGTATCATTTCAAAAGCGAAAAGTCAGAAAAACCCAATGTCCACCAGAAAGGAAGGAAAAATACGGCAGCTACCTCCGGGGAATGCGAGGCGGCCAGCGCAAGTGGAACCACGACACACCGAGGCAACAAGTGGCATGCTCATGATCTCATGTCAGAGGTTAAAACATTGCACCACGCCCTGGCCGGTTTGGCTCAGTGGATAGAGCGTCAGCCTGAGGACAGAAGGGTCCCGGGTTCCATTCCAGTCAAGGGCACACACTTTGCTTGCAGTCTCTTGGCCCTGGTCGGGGGCATACGGGAGGCAACCAATTGATGCATCTCTCTCACATCAGTGTTTCTGTCTCTTCCTCTCTCTTCCACTCTCTCTAAAAATCAATGGAAAAATATCCTCGGGTGAGGATTAAAAAAAAAAAAAGCACAGCCACAACAACTCTACACCATGTTGGACATGCATGTGGAGAAACAAGGTTTTGATGAAATGTTAATGAATTCAGGGTGCTTTCCCTTTAAAAGACGTATTTCCTTTATTGTTATTATGTTGGGTGTGCTGCAAGTAGTCAAAGGAGAAGGAAAACCATCCTCTGAGCCCGTGAGGAGAGGAACCAAGAGAAGCCAGCCTGGCCTCTGGTCACTACGTGCAGAGCTCCGGGCAAGGACACGTCCTGGCGACTGCAGGGGACACCCACACCTCGAAGACACGGTGGGGTGGGGGTGTGGGGGGACTCACCTTGTAATACTGCCCCATGTTGACCGTGGGGGGCGGGTACTGCCCGGTGCTCGGCTGGCTGGGCATCCTTTGCCCGGGGTAGTTGGGCGAGGTGAGCGGCCGCGGGGGGTTGGGGGTGGGGTACTGGCCTGGCTGTGTGGGGAACTGGCTGTTTGGTCCGTATTGCTGGTTTCCATAGTTGGGCTGTGGCAGCAGAGAAAGCGGGAACCCGTCAGTGTCTGGGAGCTGAGCCGCTGGCTGGACTGCCAGGACCGCCCACCTCTCTCCTCCGCTGTCCTTGCCAGTTTCCCACCCTCGGAATCCCTCCCCACCTGGAAAGGGAGGTGGAGCCGATGAGCTTGGGGCGCTTCTTGCCTGGACAGGCGGGGACATTACATTCTGTCCATCTGGCCCTGAGCCGTCTTTTTCGAAGCACCGTGCCCTCTGAACTCTGGGGGTACCACTAAAGCCTCTCGTTAACACCATTGTGTGGGGGCTTGATTCTACAGCCCCCTTGGTGTGTCTCTGTCCTGGTGCTTGGTATGTGACGGGCACACAGACCACAGGCTGCGCCTCCGGAAGGTGACCCCACCCTGCATCTGAGGCTGTCGGAGGGCAATGTCCCCACACCCCACACTGTGTGGAACACACTGTTCAGTTCTGGGCCATCCGTGCAGAAGTCAGGAGACCAGGGTGGCGAAGGGCTAAGAAAACCCTCTCAGGGAGGCACTTGGAAGGGAAGGGGAGAGGAGAGGAGAGGAGAGGAGAGGAGAGGAGAGGAGAGGAGAGGGCTCCAGAGAGGGGGAGGGACAGGCAGGGGCACTGTCCTCGGAGAGCTATGAGGTGGCACATGCCACTTCTGCTCATGCTGGCCTCCACCCTCCAGTCACCTTCCCATCAGTGAGATCAAGTGGCCCAGCCATTATGTCCTGCAGAGCCAGTGCTTTCTCCTCCCCTGTGGGTTGAAACCCCTTGTCCATTCATTGTCTCTCTTGCCCTCTGGCCTCAGAGGTCTCGCAGACGCTCTGTCCCAGGGCCTGGCACAAAACAGGCCCTCAGTAACACTCGCTCAAGGACCGAAGGAAGGACCGGATAAAGCACAGAGGTGGGAGGCGTCTGTCGTGCTGAGGAACTCTAACTCCGTGCTGCGAACGTGGCTCTGCGACGGCGAGGTCCCCACCACACCCCTGGAGGCTGCGGCCTGCCCCCCAGGCTGGAGAAGGGATCCTGTACGGGACAGGGGCCCTGACTCAGCCCCACCCCAGGAGCCCAGCAGTTCACAGACTCTGGGGGGTGCCAGTCAAGCTGATGCCAGCTTCCTGGATAAGGGCCAGCCTGTGCCACCCAGTGCCACAGCCCAGGGTCAGGTACTTTGCACCGGGTCGCCCCAGCGTTCTAGGGAGAAGATGATGATCTAGTAAAAAGAATCAAGAGCCTCTGGTGGGCCCTGCTGTGGTAGGACAGCAGGGAGCGGGGCACTGGGGCAGGTGCTGGGCTGATGTCAGGCTGACGACCAGGAAGCCCCAGCCTTTTCCAGGGACACCTCCTTGGGTGCCAGCAGCCCTGCTGGCCGGGCTACGGAGGCCCCTGTGGCCCAGGCAGCGGGGACGACAGGAGTTTGAGCACAGAGAGGGCTGAGAGGGCTGAGCACGGGAGTGAGGCCAACAGCGTGAGGTCCCCTGAGAACAGCCAGGATCTTGGGGGCCAACTGCCTCCTCTGGCCCCTTCCTGAACTGGTGCCAACCTGAAGGCATGTCAGGGCCTGGCCCAGGCTCCTGGGTGTTTTTGGAGATCCCTGACCTCTCCCTGAGGACTCAGGACAGCTCACCAGTGGCCCAGCCACCTGCTAGCCCAAGCTAAGGTGGACGCCGAGGAACCCCACGGACCTTGAAGGGACTTATGGCCTTAGGGCTTTGAACTCACTGTGAGCCCCGGCTGAAGGCCAGAGTTCTGATACAAAGGGGTGAAGCTGACCTGGGAATGGGCACACAAGCCGAGTGCTGGGGAGATGCTCGGGCAGGGCTCTGTCCAGGGGAGGAATCAAGGCAGGCTTCCTGAGGGCTGTGTGCCAGCCCATGGTTCTGGGGGACCCGTGTCTTCTGCAGCTGACCAGACAGGCCACTTGCTACCAGCTTGTGGTCTGAGTGCTCCCTGCAGGCCTGGGGACACCCCCCAGAAGGCCTTCCTTCCCTGACCTCACTTGGAGCCCCATGTGGGTCCCTGCTCAGACCTATCTTTCCTGCTGAAGCCTCGGATCCCAGAGGCAGGAGGTGTGGATCTGACCCGTAGAGCAGCTGACTACAGACAGAAACACGCTGTCTGCCTTCCAGCCTCCTCTCCGATGTGGTCAGTCTTTAACGCTTACAGGCTGTTGTCTCCCCTCTAATGCTTGGAGGGAAGTGGGGAAGCCCTGGTGCGGGCGGGAGGCTGTGGGCCTATGGAAGTGTAGTTCCTTCCAAAGTGTCCCCGCTACCGTCCGCACGAGACAAACGCGAACGCTGACAGAGGCCACAGCTCGCCAGGCCCTCCCACGCCAGCCCAGGGCGAAGCTCCTCGTCTCCTCACTCAAGTCCCACAAGCAGCCCTCGGAGGGAGGCTGGAGCGCCACCGCCTTTTCCAGGTGACGAGGCTGAGCCTCAGGGAGGACTTGCTCAAGGTCTCCCAGCGGGGAAATGGCAGAGCTGGGCTTAAACCCAGGAGCCCCTGACTCCTCGGGCTCTAGCTTTTGGGCCAGGTTTCCCAAGGGGGTCAATCCCTTTCCAAGGTACTTCCCACAACTTCAAGCCCCAGGACCCTCCCTCCTCCAGCCCTGCCCACCACCTGCCTGTGGTCACACTCACCTCTCCTGGGTATGGCCTCTTTATGCTCTGAATGGGAAGGGACTGGGGCCGGGGGCCCGGGTAGGTCTGCTGGGGCATCCGCTGCCCATGTGTGCCAAAGGGGCTGATGCCGGGCGGCCGGGGCTGGTTCATGCCCATGGGAGGGCCGCTCATCCCGGAGGGTGTCATGCCAGCCGCCATGCTTGCAGGGTTCATGCTGCCCCCCATGGAGGCAGGCCCCCGTGGCCCGGGCTGGTTCATGAATTGGCTGTTATACGCCTGGGTGGGACCCATCTGGAAAGAGGAACAGACCTTCAACGGGAGAAGAAGAAAAAAAAAGAATAAAATGCCACATGCATTGAAAGTGCAGGGAGGGAAGGGTAGGGAGGTGGGGGGCTTGGGATGGGGGGCACTTTCCTGTGTGGTTGCCACTGGGGACCAGGCCCCTAGGAGCAGCCAGCCTCCTGGGCTCACTGCTGCCCTCTGCAGACCGCACAGGAAAGATGCAGCCCGAGGGGTTAGGGGGTGGGGCATGGTCACTCCAATGCACAGGCAGCATTTCCAGGGAGGCAGGCAGGAAATGGGTAAGAGGGTGCAGGGGCGGGCAGGACATGGGAGGATGGAGGCGGATGAGGATGGAGGCAGGAGCCCCTTTCCTGGAAGCCCTGGCCCCACCCTTGGTCCTTGGCCAATGGAGATACACCCTCCATCCAGATGTGGCCCAGTTCCTACCTCAGCCCACCAGCCCTGCTGTCTCAACCCTGCACCTGTCCTGCATTCCTGTGGGGGATGCCCCCTCCTCAAACCCCACCTGGTCCTTCTGAAGGTCAGGAGGGCAGAGCTAGGACCTGGGCGGGATTCACAGATGCTGACTAGGAGAGCAATGGCCCTCAGAGGCACCCAGGGACAAGCTGGTGACAAGGCTGTGCTAGACACCGAGCCCTCTTTGGTGAGGAGGAGCCCAGAGAGCAATATGGAACCTCTGCCCACATGCAGACACACACTATACCCAACCAGACACATCCACACCCTAACACAATCTCCATGTGCTCCCACGAAAACCCAATGTACCCCGACACCATCAGCTCCCTCAGCATACATAGCCCCACTGGCACCAACACCCCAATTCTGACACCCGGGGGGCTCTCTGAGGGGCTGGCTGGGCGAGACTGGACCAGGACTAGAGGGGCCCTTACCGGTCCATATTGGTTTATATCCTTATTCTGCGTCTCCTGCAAGGCTGCCACAGTGGCAGTGGCCGTGGCTGTGGCCGTGGCTGCGGCTGCTGCCACTGCAGCTG
>NW_005370081.1:335388-339357 GCF_000412655.1 Myotis brandtii | reverse complement strand
GCAGGCGGCCTGGTGTGCGGAGGGATCCCCATGCTTGCGGGGGCGTTAGGACCCCCGGGGTAACTGCGAGGGAGAGAAGGGAAGAGTTAGACATGCCTGGGCTGGGAGGGAGAGGATGGGGCCATTCCAGGCCCTCCTGCCCCCTGCTCACGGAGTGGGAGGTGTCTAGACTCAGAGCCCAGAGGGGACAGGGGCCTCTTGCGGGTTGGCAGCCATTCATGCCACTTGGCGACCACCGAGCTGCTGTGTTCCTGGAGCCCTGGCTCGACGTGGCTGATGCTCACTGTCATGAGCATTAAATCACTGCACCTTGCCCACCCTGCTGCTCAGCCCTGGAGGAGGATGTGGAATCTCAAGAGAACCCGAGCAACACGCCCAGAGCCCTCCAGAGGTGGATGGGCTGGCGATGCAGCTTCAGGTGTGTATGGCACCTGCGTTTAACCACCTGCTGCGCTGGTACTCGGCAGGGCTGCGGTCAGCCCTGGGAGCTGGGGAGGGGTGAGGTCAGGAAGGTGGTTTTGAACAGAGCAGGGCAGCAAGAGGAGAAATGGGGCACCTCCACCCCACCCATGTCCCGGAGCACCTTCCGGGGGGGCTCCTTGCCCTCCCCCCCTTCCCGTGAACAGGGGACTCTCAGCCTCTGCACAGCTCGGCCTCTGTAAGCAGCAGGCAGGGCTGAGCTCCCACGCCCCGTCTGAGGCTGCCCTTGAAGTCCCCTGAGCCAGCTTTCAGTGTCTTCCAACTTACACAGGTGTGAGGAGGAGGCACATTCTGAGGAATGGGGTCCTTCTATGCCCATGGGCCTGGTGGCTGTCACAGTGCCACCCAGCTGCTGTGGGCCAGGGATCAGCGGCCCGAGAATGAGGGACAGCGATGTCCCTTCATCGGATGGGATGGCTGGGGGCAGAGGCGCCCGGGCTCACCAGCCCTACAGGCCAGGAAGCATGGCACCGGGACTGAAATCGGACTCTGCCTGGATGAGGGGAAGAGCAGGGTGCCCGGCGCGCTGAGGCTCACCTGGCCCCGAAGCCCCCGCTGCCAGGGTAGTTGGGCCGGCCGTACATGCCCTGCTGGATGTAGGGCTGTGCAGGACCCGCCTTGGCCGAGAACTGCTGCTGCTGCCCAGCAAACTGGGGGGAGTTGAGGCCGGGGTTGCTGGTGGTCATGCCCGACGCCATGGGGTTGCCGCCTGGATTCATGGGGTTGTTGGCATTGGCCATAGGGTTCCCGAGGACCTGTGGGCAGAAAGGGTGGCTGTCACCCGAGGGAGTAGCCCCAGGTGACATGGAGAGAAAAAAGAAGAAACGGGGAAAGGGCGGTGGAGAAAATGAAGCAGAGGGAGGGCAAGAGAGGAAAAGGAGAATAAAGGGGGGCATTTACTGTGCCCAGAGTGCACGATGATCAGAGGAGGAACCCAGCCAGCAGGCAGCAGAGAGAACCTCAGCCAGAGGGGAAGCGAGGAGCTGGGCCTGCACCGGGCAGGTGGGGAAGCAGAGGGGCCTGGATGCCCAGAGGGTGGCCACCCAGAGGCCCTGGTGGCTGCCATGTGACGGCAAAGAGAAGCCCAACTTGCCAGCGACGGAGGGCAGCAGGATCCTGGCTGAGGGGCCCCTGTGGGCCCGAGACCACAGGCGATTCCCTCCAGGGCGGCACTAGCCCTGAGCCGGCCTCATGGCCATGGTAGGGACCGGGGCTGGGCGGGCAGAGAGGAAGGAGTGGAGAAAAGAGGAAGGCACGAGTGGGAGGCAGGGTTGACTAGGGATTTGTCACAAGTTTAGGCTTCACATTTTGCTGAAATCTAAGCAGGTCATCCAGGGTCAAGGACCACAGATGTTGGAGCCCTGATGCCATTAACACTCAGGAAGTCCTGTTTACCCAACCAAGGAACCGCGGGCCGGGGAAGAAGCCCTGCTGTCCGTCCGTGAGATGAAAGCTACTCCCCCAGAAAGGCCCTAGGAGGGGGCAGTGCCCAGGGCCAGATGCTGCCCTCCGGAGGCAGGTGTGAGCCCATCCTGGGTGGAGGCGTGCCCACGGCTGGGTGTGCCCCGCACGCTGGTCCTCCAGCTGGGCAGAGCCTGGGATAGCAAGGAGGGCTGGCCTGTGACCCGAGGGCCCCAGGGCTCGAGGGATGGTCCCACCTGGAGGGGCTATGATGGGGGCAGGATAGGCTCTTACCTGGCTCTGGGATGTGTTGGTCACTCCCCACACCGTGGTGACCACGGAGAGGGAGCCGGGAGGCTGGTTGGTGTTCTGCTGCCAGGGGACAGGGTCGTAGGGGAATGACCCATCACTGCAAACGGAGACAGAGGGGTTCTCAGGGGCTGCGGACACTGAGCAGGCCAGGGTGTGCCCACCACCCGCCGTGCTCTGCGGCTCCCAGCCAAGCCTGGCAGTTCTGCATCCCCAAGGCCTGGCACAGAGGCCGGTGCAGGACAGGTGCATCTCAGATGGTGACAGACTGCCAGGGTGGCCACCTCTCCTGCCGCCCCCAGGCTGTCTGTCTCACCCAAGCCTGAAGTCCACAGGCCACACCACAGAGGAGGAAGAGAGAGACCTGCAGGCTGACTCTCAGCGCCTCCTGCAGCCACGCTCGGACTCTCAGGGGCTGTCTCTAGAACCATCTCTCGCTCCCCCGCACCAGCTTCCCCTGGGAACTTCCCGGGCCCTTCTCAGAAAAGGTCAGAAGGCCCCAGCCTGAGTGCTGGCTCTTCCCCTTCCTCCCGAGCCCTCGTGGGGGGCTGCCTGCCCAGGCGGTCCACGTGGCTGTTGGAAGGCGCTTCCTCTGTCACTTTCTTCCCACTCCAGACCACGGGTCTCGGCCACCTCTCCCACTGCCTCTGTGCACACCCGCCACGCTAAGCGCTCCGGCACCTGAGACCTGGGCACAATCAGAGGTTTTCAATTGCCCTCATGTTACCAGGCAAAGTCCAAACGGACACTGCGAAACGACCTACCCTGACCACGTCCCACCGGGCTTCCCGCCTTGGCTCCCTCCATCCCGGAACTTTTTTTTCCGCTGTTCCCAAATCTTCCCAGTCACCTCGCTAGGCCCAGCAGGACCCACCTTGTTCGGTGACATCTCTCGAGGAACCCCCAAACACCAGAAGCCAGGGCCTAACCTCAGGCCCTGCCCTACACACAGTAAGTGCTCAATAGTGGCTTCCTTTTATTATCGGCCGTGGTGCAGGCGGAGAGTGAGGCCCAGCAGACCCAGAGGAGAGAGGATCCGGGCACAACCCCAGAGAGAGGGCTGGCAGGGTCCCAGCCCCGGGGGTGCCAGGCTGGGCTGCCTCGTCCCTCAGCGACTCCTGCACTGACTCTCTAGCACCTTGCACACAAGATGCATGGCCCCGGGAAGGACAAAAGGCAGAGCACTCAATTGCGGTCCCACCTCGGCCCACGGCATTCCGGCGGGAATGAGGCCTGCAAGGCGGCACTACTGGGTACTTGGGGGGAGCAGCTCTGGAGGAGGGTGGCATGGCAGAGGGCATCTCATGCCTCCGTCTGGCTCGTGTCTTCAGAAAGTCAGCAGAAGACAAAGACCTTCACTCACACCTGGAGGTCAGGACTTCCAGGAGGGATGCTGTCCTGTGCCACAGGCATGGAGGGTTGCTGGGGGTCTTGCACCTGCTCCTTGCCAGGTGGAGCCCTTGGCAGTGTGGGTGGAGTCGGGTGGGCACCTTGCAGAGGTGCTCAGGCTGAAGGGCAGGACTGTGACACTGTGTGTCTATGCTTGCTCTTCCCTTGCCTGGCCCAGGCTTCCTTCTTGTCTCTGCTCACCAGTCATTCCCTGGCGGGCCTGTCCCAACCTCCTGGTGTGAGAGCAACCCCACTGCATCCCCTCTCCTCTTGCCCTGCCTTTTGGTAGCCTGGGTCCAAGTGCTGGTCCTGACCCTTCCTGGCTCAGGGACCTGGTGGACGTTTCCGAGCCCGATGCATTCAGCATCCTCATCTGTAAAAGTGGGCCTG
>NW_005370081.1:328027-335310 GCF_000412655.1 Myotis brandtii | reverse complement strand
ACCCCCACTGCCACCCACTCAGTGTTTTCCAGATGCTGGTCATGAAACACGAGTGGGTCATGACATCAAACGGGGCCGGGGAAAAGGTGGGACCAACACAAAGCAATCGAGCGAGATCACTTGGTAAGCCTGAATGCTGTCCTTGACCTTATGTCTTGATTTCACTGTCAGTATAGATGCGCCCTGGGTCACAGTGTAATGTGCACGTTCACTGTGGGTCAGGTAGGCTCGAACAGCACAGGCCTTGGCAATACTCCCGAGGTGAGTCAGAGGAGAATGCAGACGGAGGCTTTCTGAGCTGGAAAGTGACCCAGACTCAGGCATACTCATGACTTCCGGGGAAAACAGCGGGTCGAGAATGGGGAGAGAAGCTGCTCTCAGGGACCTGCCCTCCTGCCTGCTCCCTACTGGCCAGACCCCCACCATAGGGGTCCTCAGAGAGGGGCCGAGGCCCAGAGGCACAGGCCAAAGGGGACACACAGCTCACAGTACACACACCTGGGGGTGCTGACTGGGGACCCAGAGAACCCAGGCGGGAGGAGAAGCACAGGAAAGTGAGCAAGGCGCCCGCTCCTCGGTGCGGCCGGGCCGGAAGAACCTCTGCTCTCCAGGCCGAGGTCCCTGGCCTTTGCGGCTGCCTGCTGGGAAGTACTTCCCTCCTCTGTCCATATCTGGCTGCCATTCAGAGGGCGGCCAGAGCGCCTGGGATCTGAGAGCCCCACTCTTGGTAATCCTGCCCACGACAACGAGGAAGCCGCTGGACCCCCTCTCATGCGGGGCCTCCGTCCTGGGTGTGGTTGGATGGAACTCAGGACCCCCAGCCACTGCCCAGAGCACAAGCCGGGTCTGTCCTCTCTCCCTCCAGGTCTCCTGCCCCACAAGCTCTACCCGCGGGCAGGCTGACGTCTGCCATGGCACCTGCAGGTTGAGGAAGTGAAGCCGGGCGAGCCCCAGAGGCCAGCAGCTGCCGCCTCACCACCTCAGCGGGGAGGCCCCCTGCTCGCCAGGATCCTTCACAGGCCCACAAACAGCTCCGACTGCCTGCCTGCCGCTCCGTGGGTGGGCCTTGTGGGCGGAAACCGGCTCCTTCCTGTTTCGCCCCCTCTACCCCAAACTCGGTGAGAAGCAAACTTAGCCCATGTTCCCAAACTGGGCATTCCACTGTCTGGCTGGTAGGCTCCCCCAGAGCCCAGGCGCACACCAGTGGGCAAGCATGTGTATGAGGGACACGTATGTGTGCATATGCACGAGCCCCGCTGGCAGGCTGCTGTGCACACCGGGGGAGGAGACGGGCACACACACAGGGGTGGTCTCGGGGACTCGCTCGCCTCCACTTGCACCTGCTGCAGAAGCAGAAGTGGCAGCCGCACCAACACGGCTGTGACTCATCTCCTGGGCAGACAGCTCCTGCTGTCACAGCGAAGACTCTCGCCCCCACAGGCACGGCACTCAGCCCTGCCAATGCCATTGCCCAGACATCACCACTGGGGCTTGCCCTGTCCCTGTGCCCAAGGATCAGGGACAAGCCAGGCTCCTGGGCCCTACAGGATGAGAGGGGGCCCAGGGTGACAAAGATAAGACGTGTGTGTGTGTGTGTGTGTGTGTGTGTGTGTGTGTGGAGGGGTGTCCCGAGGCTCCTTTCCTCCCCCTGGCAAGTCCTATTTCACCAGCAGACATGCTCAGCCCAGGCCAGAGGTCCTTGGCATTTCCCCGCTGCCCACTGGGCGGAGGGAGGTCCGAGCCCCCAGGATCCGAGAACCCCATGCCTAGTAATCCTGCCCAGCTCTGCACATCCTTGATCCAGCCAGACCCGGTCTCATGTCTGAGCTGCCCCAGCCACAGCCCTGCAGCCAGAACTGCCTCAAATCCCATTCCTCCTGCAGAGGCACCTGTGCCAGGAGCCGCGTGCAATCTCAGCGGTGTTCTCCTGCCAAGCGCCTTCTAACACAGGGGGCAGCTAGCTGCTTTCCCACCTCTGTACCTCTTCCCAGCTGGATGCTTCGTCCCCATCCTGAGAAATGCCACTCATCCTCCTCCTCCAAAGGCCACTTTCTTCAGGAAGCCCTGGCCATGTCCACTCACTCCTCCTGCTTTTGGGGTCTGCATGAGCCCCCCTGCCCAGGAGCCCAGAGTTTTCGGGCTCCCTGTTCCTGGCAAGATGCCTGCCCACCCGCCAGGACTGAGGAGCCCTTGCTAATCAAAGTGCCAGGGAGAAACAGCACCGACCGTGTTCATCCTCCGAGGGCAGCCGGGAATGAACGAAAGCGTCCGTGCATTAAGTCTGACTGCCGACCACCTACACGTACTTGTGGCCAGAGGCGCCTGCACCCAGGAAGTGGGCGGTCCTGCCCTCCAGAAAGAGGGACAGAGGGAGGTGAACGAAGCCACTACTCTCTGTGCCTCAGTGTCACCTGTAAAATGGGGACGGTACTGCCCCTCCCTCCAGAGGTTGTCATGGGGATTAAGCGAGCCCACATGTGTAAGGCAAAATGACTGACTCCAGCACATCTCGGCACCCCAAAACCGTTGGCTGCGGTTATTGTTGCTCTTGTTATGATGTATGTAGTGGCTTCTACACGCAGAGACAATGTGAAGTGACTTTCACTTAGAACTTGTTTCATTCCTTTAAGTGAGCTCAAGGGCCAGGGCGCAGCAGGCCCACCCATCCCTCCATCTGAGGGGGCTTAGGATCCAGTAGGCAGAGCTGCCCCTACAAAGATGGCTACAATGCAAGGAGGCACGCGCTGCGAGGATGACCGAGAACGGGACAGCTTCGGGGGGCTTCCCGGGGCGTCATCTTTGGGAAGCCCCCCTGCATGAAGGGACAGAGGATACGTAAAGTTTGGCCTCAAAGACAGGCTGCAGAGAAAACCCAAACAGTGTCCCAGGAAAACAACACTTTCTATATCACATCACTAGCTTTGGCCTGAACTCAGTTTACAGGCCAACGTTCAAGGGCTCTGACTTAACATTTTTGAGGTTAACATTCAAATGGCACAGGGAGGCCTTGCAGGACAGTGCTTACCCATCTGGGCTCTGAACTTAACTTTTTGGGGAGTTTTGGCTTTGGTCCTGGTGATTTCTATGATCTGGGGCATGTTACTTAAGTCAGTTTCAACTTTCTCATCTGTAAAATGGGACTAACACTCTCCTAGGATGAATCATACAAATACAGGTAAAGTTTAGCACAGTGCCTGGCGGACAGCCCCTGTTCAACTGTACTTACATTTTTCTCTCCCTTTCTCCAGCCTGATTGCCCTGTAGAGCAATCACTTGATGATACACTGAAGGTGCTTGGAAGTTTGGCAAATATGCTATCCATGGGAGGAGGCATTATTATCATTCCTGACTGTTGGACATATCTTCCACGCCTCTGAGGCTTTCCTTCGTGTTCCTCCGTCTTCCCTTTTCTATCTAGTGAACTCCTACCTCTACTTCAAAGCCCAGCCTGGATATTCCCTTTTGTGACTCTCCTAAACAGGACCAAGGGAATTTTCCTGGTTCCCTCAGCACCTTTTTCATATATATTATAAAGAGCTCTTCACACTGCAGTGAGAGTAGATGGCTCATAGGTGTGTTTGCCAGCTCCATGGGCAGTGACTGGTGTTTGCTAAATGTGGGAAATGAGTCAAGCCCAGGAAGAGGGAGGGATGGGTAACTCCCGTGGCAGTGTCTGCAGGAGGGAAGAGGAGGAGGGCTGAGTTATTTCTTCCCCTGCACTTCTAACAGCCACTTTATTTGGGAGAAATAACGAATTCCGATTAAGGGCATTGTCAGACCCTAATGAATTTCCCCGATCCAGCTCTACTGGCCCCGTCTCTGTGCGAGGCTGTAGTGTTATCACTAATGAAACACAAGGCAGTGAGGAGCCAAAGTCCCCACCCGCTTTAATTTAGGGGAACCATTAACAGCGCTCTCCATCATCACAATTACTGGGGCTTTTTTCCTCCCTGCGGTGAAGCTGAGAGGAACTTGTGCAGCTAACTGCATATTGGAGGGCCTTAAATTTTTTTGAATAGGAAGGAGGAAAGGAAAAGATCTGTGCATTTTGGCAACCTGGAACTGATGGAGCAGGATTTATGAGTCCTTCAATCTCCCTTTCACTTACTGTTTCTTTTTTTTTAAATTTTCTGGGGGCAAGAAGAAGGGTTAATTACAAACTGAGCTTTTAGGTAGGTGTGCAAACAGCTAAAAATGAAAGTGGTGAAGGTGGTGTGATATGACCAAGGGAATAAGACCCCTTCTTTGTTAGCTGACCACGAATGACCACATTAGAGTCGGATGTCACCAGGCTGGGGTTGGGAGAATAACAACTAGTCCAGTGGGCTCCCTGTGTGCAGGCCTGGTGACGAGCATGTAGGTCTTGTGCTGCTGCTTTTTCACTCCTATAGATGAGGAAACTGAGGCACAGAGAGGTTATGGAACTGCTCCAAAGTTACCCAGCTAGAAGATGGCAGAGCTGAAAGTCAACGCCCGTCAGCCTGGCTCCTGGGCCTATGCCCCAACCTGCTGCAGTGGGGAGCACCAGCACCCCGTCCCGGTCCAGGGGAGCACCAGTGCCCTGCCCAGGTTCAAGGGGAGCACCAGTGCCCTGCCCAGGTTCAAAGGGAGCACCAGCACACAGCTCAGGTACAAGGGGAGCACCAGTACTCTGTCCAGGTTCAAGGGGAGCACCAGCACCCTGCTCAGGTCCAGGGGAGCACCAGTGTCCTGCCCAGGTTCAGGGGAGCACCAGCACACGGCTCAGGTACAAGGGGAGTACCAGCACTCTGTCCAGGTACAAGGGGAGCACCAGCACCCTGCTCAGGTCCAGGGGAGCACCAGTGTCCTGCCCAGGTTCAAGGGGAGCACCAGCACACTGCCCAGGTTCAACGGGAGCACCAGGGCCCTGCCCAGGTACAAAAGGAGCACCAGTGCCCTGCCCAGGTCCAGGGGAGCACCAGTGTCCTGCCCAGGAGCCTCTCCTCTGGGGGTCACACACCCCTCACCTGGAAGAGGTGGCACCCTTCAGCCTCAGAGTCTTCCCCAGCAATTTCGGGCTTTGATTGTAATCAAATTAAGAGTGAAACAAGATTTATTAGGCTTTTAATTACCTTTGCAGCACTGATTTGCATACCAACAATGTGTCAATCACAAATGGCGTTTTTAACCACTCATTAAAAATCCGGGAGCAAAAGGCAGAAATGTTTGCTGGCGTCAAGTCCGGGTCACAGTGCAGGGGCTGGGAGGGGTCCTGCTGCCTGGCCGCAGGCCGAAGCCCCTTCCTGCCCTGGGCTGGCCTCTCCAGGCTTCCCTTCTCCTGGGCAGGGCTCTGCACCTCCTACAGCTCCGTGGTCAGGACCAAACAGGGAGCGAGTCCAAATGCTGCTTCCCAAACCCTAAAGCTCTACCCAAGCCTGTGGGTACTCAAGGTTCTTCCTGGCCACCGGCACCGTCAGGGCCGCCTCGGGGCCGCAGTGACTTGACCTTTTCTGACACCTCCTCAGGGGGGGCCTCGCCTGGAGGCACTGGCCCCAACCACAGCCTGGTGCTGTGGCGCCCTCCTCTGCCCTCTGTGGCCTGTAACGGGCGTGACTGCATTACCTGAGCTACAGAAACCCAAGTCACAGAGTTCCCAAAACAGCCTGGGCATCCAAGCTTCCGGGCACTCCTCACCCTCTCCTGTCTGCTTGTCCTGAGAGCCCTCAAGCAGGACCTGAATCTTCAAATAGCCAGGCACCTGCTAGCACCAAATCCTGAACATCCCAGGTCCCCACGCTCACCCGGCCCACCGTCTCCTTATGAAAAGGCAAAAGGAGCTTGCTTCCTCCAGGTCACTCAGTACAGGTGTGGAGGAGGATGGTCAAAACCGGCGCTGATCTTCCCTGTGAAAGTGCAGGTCACCCTGAACAGCGTGGGCTTGGACTGCGCGGGTCCACTGACAGGGATTTTTCAACCGACCTGCGCAGTCCAAGCCCGTGTTATGCAGGCTGCTCCCGAGCAGCCTCCCGACAGTCAGCCTGGCACCTTCCTCCTCCTGAACCTCAAGGCCAAGCCTGCCTACCACCCAAGCAGCCCCTGGCCCAGCCTGGGGACACTGCCCTCTCACCTGTGCGACAGAGTGGGTTTCATGGAGCTCATGGAGTTGAGGGGGGGCTGCATGGGGAGTTTCCCGGGGGGGTCGCTCTGGCGGCTCTTCTGATGTCGCAGCAGCAGCAGGCGGCCGAGCTCCTCGCACCAGGAGGACAGCAGGGCTGCAAGGACAGAGAGGACGATTAGTGTCACCTCGGCCACCACCGTGACGTGCCCGCCCCACCTCACTCTCCCAGTGTTAGCAACGCTCCCCACTTTCGTGTGACACCAGGAGGGTCACTAAGACTGCACAGGAGGCCTCAGTGTTCTCACCTGTAAAGTGGGACTAACACCCCCCTGAAAAGCTTCTGTGGCTGTAGGAGCAGCTCAGAGGGGGGCCGATTTCAACGGCAAAGAAGAGAGGCAAGATGGTGGAGGGGACGGCAGAGACGATGCCAAGGGGAGACCAGGGGGAGCCAAACAGCACGGCCAGCCGCCCCCAGGCGTCTCAGTGAAGCCCACCCCCAGACTCTGGACAAGCAGCTCGACGAGGCTTCTCCCCGTGGGGTGGAGCCCAAACCACAAGGCTGAGACAAAGCCCAGAGCTTCCTGGAGCCTGTGGACAAGCCCAGGAGTGCCTGCACCATTCTCCACGGAACCGCTCCCGGCCATGGGCTCCCTGAGCAGGTGTGCGCACAGCTTCGGTCACAGCTGAGACGGGCCCTGCGCTGCTGGCACAAGGCTGGAGACGACAGAGGACTCCCAGGCCAGAGGGCTGCCCAGGGGTGGGGTGGGAGCTAAGCCAGAGTCTCCCAAGGGCACCAGAGGCAGGAAGGCCTGGGAACCCTCCACATCCAGCCTTAGAGACACCTTGAAAACCAAGAGCAAAGCAGCTCTAATTAACAGGGTAGGAAAGTGCCCATTTTCTTTCATCCGTCACTGTCCCAGTGTGGCCACCAGGGGCCAAAAGCACCCTCAAGGTCAGCATGTCTGGTCAGTCGTTCCAAAGTGCAAGAGCGAGCCGAGGTTTGGGGAGGGAGTGAGGAGTCAGGAGGGCTCGGCAGTCATCAGTTTGCTGTGTGACCTGAAGGAGCTGGCAGACCCTCTCTGGGCCTCAGTTTGCTTGCAGGGGAGAGGAGTGATGACTATTGCCCTGATTTCCTCCCAGGGCTGTGGTGAGGAGCAGATGGGGGAACTGCTGAGACTGCGCAGAAGCCAACGGGAGGTCCCGG
>NW_005370081.1:317655-327927 GCF_000412655.1 Myotis brandtii | reverse complement strand
CACTCCTGCCACGAGCACTTCACTCAGACTGATCTGATAGCTCTGGAAATAGTCAACCAGGCCAGGTGGTCAGGGACCTTTTGAACCCAGGACTGCTTCAGCCACTTGGCTGGACAGAGTCCACTCTCTCATTTCCAGGGTCTCCCATCCGAACGCTGTGCAACATGCTTCTGTGGCCTTCCCTTGAATGCCCCGCAGGATCCAGGATGTCAGCTACTATCCCCATTCTACAGATGAGACGACTGAGGCTCAGGCAGGCAAAGTCACTCGCTCCAGTAACCAGCAAGGGCCAGACGCACAGTTGGTGCCCCTGCCCCAGTGACAGAGTCTAACATGGGGCCAGAATGTGGGGAGGAGAGGAAACCCTTCGAAAGGCAAACACCAAGCAGCATGGCCTCCAGCCCCTCGGACGGCATCGCGGGCCTCGGCTGAGTCCGCCCTTTCCCATGTTCAGCCGGCACTGGGGAAAGATGCCCAGAGTGACTGGGCCGCTACCACTTCAAACCGCTCAGAACCTGAATAGGGTCCCCCATCAGCAGGGCTGGGAACCATCTGAAACCCTGCCAGGCTCTGGCCCTGCCTGTGGCCCAGGCAAGCTCTATCAGGAGTGGGGAGCAAACGGGGCCCAGCATTTGGGGAGCAGCAGGTCCTTTCCTGCCCCTCACTGAGTGGGCAGGGTCCAGGAGGCGGTTTTAGGACCAGCAGAAGCACTCCGCCCATCCAGTCCTGCTGTGAGCTGCCAGGGAGAGAGGTGCCCACGTTCCCATGGGCACGCTGGGGCCCAAGGTCAAGGGAAGGGCAGTGGTTCTTACAGGGAATTGGGCAGAAAGGTGAGCATCCCACCTTCTCAGCTGTGTGGGGCACAAACATGCCCGTGGGGGCCACAATCCAGCGTGTGCCCCCTCCCAGTAGAGTGCCCGTGTCTCGCTCCAGGCCGGGGTGCCAATGGGCCAGCTATGTCTTAAAAGCTGTGTCCTGCCCCTTCCTGTGGGGCTCGCCTTGCCACCACTGCACAGGGAGGAGAGGGCTGGAGAGAAGCCCCCACCCTGGCCTGTGTCGGCTCAGAAACCGAGGCAAACGCCTCTAGAGTGGGCGCCCAGCACACGGCTGCCGCAGCTTGGGGGGAGCAGCTATTCACAAACAGAAATGAATTTCTAGATTGCGCCATTCTTCTCCCAGGCCCCTAGTTACTGCTTCTTTGTGCGGGGGGCACTGGGCATCTGGAAACTCATTTGCACGCCAAGCACGAGGCGCTGGATCACAGCGATGCAGGGACTGCTCGGCTGCCAGCACAAAGGACGGCACAGATGGTGCGCCCGCTGCCCGCCCTGCCCTCCCGCCCCTCCCAGCCCTCGCTCCTCCTGGGGGCCACCGAGCCGGAGCCGTGCAGGAGGCATTCAGAGCTTTCCTCCAATGACACCGGCCACCCTCCCGCTTGGTCAAGGACCGCCCTCATCTTCCTATCGCTAATGGAGTGTTTTCCTTAAAGGGGAGAAAATGCAGGGAGGCGGGTGGCATGGTCGGGCTTAGATGCTGTGACAGATGGGGTGTGTGCATCAGGCAGCCAGTCAGTGCACAACACAAATGCCAGGGCAGCCACGTTCCTGCAACTAAGAGGGACAAGACGGGGAGCGAGGAAGCAGCGCCCTCACCCCTCGGCCTGAGCACAGCGGCCCCCCGGGCAGACACACGGCGGGGAGACGCATCCGGGCGGGGAGAGGCGCGGCAGACGGACCCAGTGCATGCTGTCATCACGGCTTAAACCAACACAGGCTGTTCTGAGGCAAATGCTAGTGAATGACAGCGTGTGGGAATCTGCAGCCAGACAGGGAGTCTGGGCGCTGTCAGAACCAGCAGGACCGGCAGACAGAGGCAGGTAGAGATGACACACACAGGAAGACAGCCCGGGGGGTGGGGGGTGTCCAGGGCTCCGGGAGTGTGTCTGCATGTGCCCGGGACCTGGCTGTCCTGCGTGTCTCTGCTTTGGGCACGCGCTGGACTGGGGAGGAGTCCCGGGCACGAAGAGTCCCAGGGTGGGGAGGGCGGTGGGCAGGCCTGGTGTGGTGTGCACAGAGCACACCCGTCACGGGAAGAATTTCAGGGAGACACTGGCCGTGCAGGCAGGGTCAGGAGTGTCCCTCCGACTGCGCGGGGAGCCACCCTTCCCTCATCCTGTGAGCGCCACCACTGAGAACTACGTGACCTCGGGCAACTTACAGAAGCGCTCTGGGCTTCAGTGTTTTGATCTGTTAAATGGGCACAACACGCATGCACACTCCTTAAGGCAGCGGTTCTCAACCTGTGGGTCGCGACCCCTTTGGCGGTGGAACGACCCTTTCACAGGGGTCGCCTAAGACCATCCTGCATATCAGATATTTACATGACGATTCATAACAGTAGCAACATTACAGTTATGAAGTAGCAACGAAAATAATTTTATGGTTGGGTCACAACATGAGGAACTGTATTTAAAGGGCCAGAAGGTGGAGAACCACTGCCTTAAGGTTATTCTGCCGTCTGAAGGACACTAACACGCATCACGTGGTTAAAACCGTGTCTGGTGCGTGGTGAGCACAGTCCTTGCAAGCGCTGTGCGAGGTCTCCGGAGAGCAGAGGGCACATGTGCGTATGTGGTGTTCTCCGCAGGCAGCAAGGTGCCTGTGACTGAGAGGAAGCCATCCCAGGCCCCTCCAGAAGGTGTCAACGAAGCCCCAAGGAACACCAGTGCCACAGCACCCAGGAGAGGGAGGGGAGGGGAGGGGACCACAGAGGGCAGGCCGTGGGCAGCAGGGCTAAGAGCCCAGGCGCTGGAGTCCCACAGACGGGACTTGGAAGTTGGGTCCCGCCACTCAAGCGGCTTCACCATGTGGGGCTGCGATTTCCCATCTGTGAAATGGGCTGAACAGAAGCTGCCCGCCTCAGCAAGTGCACCTGAGCCGTAATGACTGCTGTCAACCAACCGCAGGGGTGTCCAAGAACGGGAGGGAGGGTGGGCAGAGACCACAGCAGCCCCAGAAAAGCAGCCCCTCAATCCAACACCCACCGCCACACCACGTAACACCAGGCAAGCTGGGAGGCACCACATCCGGGACGGATCTGCAAGACCTGATCCCAGCTCTGTCTCTGCCACCCACGTGGCCCCTTCGGCAACTCATCTGACCATCCTGTGCCTCGGTTTCTTCGTCTCTAAAGTGGGTGGTGGTAACTCCACTCCCACGCATAGTTGTAAGGAGGAGCCAAGTCACCAGGGAGAAGCGCAGGAGCAGCACCAGGCGACACAGTCGGTGCTACACGCGGGCTTGTTCCAAAGACATTAGTGCTATCGACCTTGGCTGGCAGCCGAGTGGCCACCAGGACAGACAGGGCCCTTGGCACCTCTGTGCACTCTGACCACACAGCAGAGCACAGAGACACATGAACTGGGTGGCGTGAGCTCTGAAAGTCACAGGTGTGTGTGTGTGTGGGGGGGGGGCCTCAGTGTGTGGGAGGCCCCGGCAGACAATGAGGACCCCCCGCAGCACTGTGAGTGGGGCGGGCAGGGCAGGCTCCTTAGCGTCCAGAACAGCCGCAACCAAGGCCCAGATTTCATTTGGCCCCATCTTGAGCCCTGGCCTTTAGCAGCCAAATTCCAGAAGGCCACATCCACAGGGGAAGCAGGAGTCCCGAGGGGTCCATGGAAGGGAGAGGGGACTCCAGGGAGGGAGAAGACACGATGGCTGATCTCTGATGCTCCCACTGCCGACACATCTCTCCAGCCCGTCGAGGAAACCCCAAGGGACCCCGGGGTCCACTCCAGACCTGCCACGGACGTCAACAACGCCGGGCACGTGCCAGCAGCATGTGCCTCACTCACGGCAGATGCTGTGCCCTGTGTGGTCTGCACCAGGGGGGCAGGAAGCAGTGGTGCGTGAGACCAGGGGCGGCGCACCTTCTATTCCTGGGCTCCGGGAGACGGGTCTAGGGCCCTACACCAGAGGACACCACGGCTAAGGCACCATGAGCTCCTCTGGACGAGAAATGAAAGTGATGCTGGGCCCGAGAGTCAGAGGGGTGCAGGACGCAGGTCTGAGGGAAGGCACCAGGGGGGAGCCCCAAGATCTTCCTGGCCACCCCCCCTGGCAGCCCGCAGCCACTACAGTGTCCTTTAGGGACAAGAAACAGCAACAACCAACAGATGTAAGAGTGAGGGCAGGTCTGCAGTGGAGCCCTGGGGAGGCTTAGCCCTGGCCGGGCCCAGGTGTGTCCCCCTTGGGGACAGTGACCAGCCTTGCATTTGCCTCTGTATCTGCAGCTTCCGGGAGAGCAGCCGCCCAGGCTGGGCTGACCAGATGGACCGGGGCCAGGGCAACATTTTCTCTGAGAGGCAGCGGATGGAGGAGCCTGCATTCCCAACGTGGGAACTGCGGGGCTCCAGGTAGGGAGGTGGAGCTGTGTTTTCTAGAGCAGCTCTTAGCCAGCGGACAGGGAGCAGCTGGGGGTGGAGGGGAGACAGAGGCTGGGGTCTGAAAGCCAGAGCATCAAAGAGGTAGACAAGCTCACTGGGTATGTGTGAGAGGCTGTCCCTCCCAGGCTGCACTCAGGCTTGGAAAGGGGCCAAAACCAGAGGCAGCCATGGTGGCCACAGGAAAAACAAGGCAGCTCTTCCCGTGGAGGAGAGCAGGGGGAGGCTAGCTGGCCTGGATGCTCATTCCCAGTCAGGCCTGGGCATCAGGAAGGGGTGGAGTGGCAGTGGGCCATCCAGGAGGATTAGCAAAGGTGCTGCCGCCTGGGGACGCCTCTCGCAAATGAAACAAAAGCGTGCTGTATCAAAGAGCCTCCCAGCTGCTAACAGGCTGCTGCAGGACAGAGGAATAGTGTGTGTGAGCGAGAGAGGGAGGGGCTTCCAAGACCCAGGATGGACAGGGCTTGGGTGCCCAGGAGGCGACCTGCCAGGCATGGCCCTCTCATGCCGTGCCCTGGTGGAGGGGGGAGGCGAGTGGGGCAGAGAGGGGTGGAAAGAGGTCCCGGGAGCATGCAGCCGGGTTCACTGCCAATGAAAAGCACGAATGGCACTTTTTCAAATGCTTCCTCCCCATCCGCTTAACTGAATCCATACAAATGGCAGCAGAGCACGGGGGTCCCATTCCCAGGGGGAAGTCTGGCCTGTCAGCTGGGGGGCCTCACCAGGGAGTCAGGATGCAAGAACCAGGCAACCACGCTGGGCTCCTCCCTCTCCCTCTGCCTCCCTGACCCAGGAGCCTGTGCCATGGCCACTGGATTCCCAGGAGCACCTCAGCCACCCCAGGCGATGCCCCTCCAGTACCCTCTCCTGCCCCACCCTCAGATCATCATGGCCTGCGTCTCTGCAGTCTGCCCCTTCGGCTTCTTTTCTGTCCCCATCACCTTCTGCTGCTGTGTCTGTTCTCCCCTGAATTATGACAAGTGTGTCCCATCCTTTCTCTCAGCCTCCAGCCCCGCCTCCCAGCAACCCACACTCGGCAAGACAGCCCGAGGACCTTTCCGATCGCGTCCCCAGAGGCGGTACAGGTGGACAGCGGGGCTCAGTGGTTACCTGGGGAAAGCTGTGGTGTTCTACAGCACGAGCAGGAGCCCCGAGGCCACGCTGAGATCCGAGGGGTTTGCTTCTGCCACCCCAGCACCCGGAGCAACGTCTGGCACAGGCTATGCAAACACACGACTAAGGGACTGAAATGAATCACAGCTGGATAACCCAACATGCAAAGGATGGGCGAGCGGGACAGACACTGGGCACGCTGTGCCTGAGACCCGGACCCCCAGGGCAACACCTGCGACCTGCCGCCGTGACCTTTAAACCTGCCGGCAGCCCCCCCTTCCTCCAGGGCAGGGCCCTATCCTCAGGGGCATTAGCCCTGAGAGAAATCCCTTCACGGATGTGTACAGAGGCTAGTGCTTCATCAAACACAATCTGCAACCAAGTCAGGTGACCCTTGTTTTGTGACCTGCAGAGCCATTGGTGAGCCGCCAAAATGGGGACTGAAGGTAAGCAGTTGACAGAAACAACAAGGTCGTTTAATTTGGGAGGCCGGCTGCAGCCCTGGGTCCCCTCTGCTCAGGGGCTGGCCCCGGTCTTCATGCTAATGGTGTCTGCCCACGTGGCCTTCCCACAGCCTCGCACCAGGGCTCCCGGGGGACGCTGCTGCTTCTCTTCCTGCCTCCCCGGCCCAGGCCACACCCTCCTACCCTCTGATCTTCCTCTTTCATCTCCTGAACACGGAGTCCTGGGACCACTGCCCAGGAAAGCTTGGGGGTCAGGATGGTGGGAACTCCTGCCTGCACCTGGGGACCAGGGTTCCAGACTCCAGACCTGTGCAGAGGAGAGGTGAGGCCCCGGAAGGGAGGGCCTAGGGGGAGGACACGGGGTTGGAGATGACAACGGCCTGGGAGAGCCTGTCTCAGCTGTAACGTGAGGCGACAACAGGAGGACCCTCTGCTCTCAGGTCTGGTGCGAGGAGCCCCAAAATGAAGGGAGGGCCCGAGTTTTAAAGCACATGTGAGAAATGGCTAGCTTCGTGCCAGAGAGCCTCAACTGGAAACCTGGGAGCTATAAAAGGCCGGCTACCTGCTGCCTCCAGAAGGCAGCGTGGCCAAGCACTGTGCACACTGTGCCTGAGACCCAGACTATCAGGGTAACTTGAACCCAGGCTGCTCAAATCCCAGCTCAACCCCTTAGCAGCTGTGTGACCTGGGGTGCATTACTTAACCTTTCCGCACTCTGGTTTTCCCTTCTGTAAAATGGGAACGATAAGCATTACCAGCTCCTCAATTGTCATGAGGATTAAACAAGCGAATACGCATAATGTGCTAGTACAATGCCTGACACAGAGGAAGGATTATATAAGAACAAACTGTTATTTTGTTGTTGATATTGAGCACATATCCCTTTAGGATTAAGACGCGTCTGTCTCCCATCTACTGTGCTGCTGCCCAGACAAAATACAATTCCCTTCACCCATCTCCAAGAGGATCGCAGTGCTCACATGCCTGGGGCCCAGCCTGCACCGGCTCCTGCATATGGGGCGGGCAGTGCTGCTGCCAGCACCACTGTGCCCAAGATTCTCCCTGCCAGGCACTCTGCACTGAGGGGAGCCCGGGCCCTGGAAGCTGCTCCCCCGCCATGCAGTGCAGGCGGCCAGTCTGGGCCAGTCCTCCTGAGAGCCCCGGGCGTGGCGCTGGGGTGGACCTTGCAGCAGTCCTCCCCATACGGGGCCTGCGGAGTGGCACCAACAAGGGGCAGGTCACTGAGGCCTGGCCACTCCTCAGCCTGCATCCCCTATGTGTCCAGCAGAAGGTGGGACTGGGACTGAGCCAAGGGCAGAGCTGCTCCCATCCCCATGCTTCCAGCAGGAACGGGTGACCCGAGCCTCCCCCACCCCCGCACACAGCTCTCCTTAGCTGTGCTTTGTGGGCCTGCCTCCGCTGGGCGCCCCCAGAAACGGAAAAAGAGCCCCTCCCTGCCATTTCTCTCGGGTCATCTCCTCCCAGGAGGAAACAGCACAGGATGCACATGACCAGAGGGGCGGGTGCCGGGGCAGTGGCTGCTGGGCTTCAGGAAGCCAGGTGCCTGTGCCATCATGACCACGAACACAGCGGGGCAGCCGGGGCCACGTGGGCATGTCTGTGAAATGGAGTGGCACTCCCCACTGTAGACAGTGGAGACCTAACGGGGTCAGGAGGGCGCACAGACAGCCCTTTCGTTTTCCCTACAGCCTGGCGCCCTCTGCTTCACTGAAGCCCACAACACGCACGCAGCGAGGGGCAGGCCGAGGACGCTTCCTGTCTGTTTACGAAGCAGAAATCGCAGCCCAAGGGGAGTGATTCACCCCTAGTCACACTGCAGGACGGATTCTGCTGCCGGCCCACAAACCAGTGATGTCACGCATCTGGGAGCAGGCACAGCCCCAAGACAACAGTTCTGTGCTCCCGCCCACCTTCCCACGATTAGGCATCCTCCCAGCTTCTTGTCCCAGTTTGCTACCAACTTCCTGCGGGGCCTCGGGCAACTTCCTCTCTCCGGGCCGTATGTGAAAGACTAGGTGCTGGCCTCACAGTGGGGCCACATCTCTCGCAGCTGAGGTCAGCCTCGACCCCTTCTCAATCCTGCAGGTGCTGTGGGATGAGCGGCCCATCCTCACACCTGGACTGGGCACTCCCCCCAACCAGGTGTGGGCTGTAGACGGGAGGGTCTCCGGAGAGCTCACCTTGCCCAGGTGCCCGGTTTCCTGAGGCAGAGGCCCAGAGTGGGGAGTATCTGCTGAGGCCTGGCGGCGGTGTGTGCAGGACCAGGGGTGACGGGAGCTGGGAGGGGAGGACGTGAGGGGGAAGGCTTCCCCCTGGTTAGAGGAAATGTCTTTTCTGGAGGGTTGTAGGTTGGACTGTGGGGACCCTGACAGCTGACCCTTGGGACATAAAACCAGAGAGGTTTTCCTTGGGGACATCTTGCTTTCCTGCAAAACGGCCGTATCACAGCACCCAGCCGCACGCTGTCCTGAGTTCCAGCTACTTCTGGTTTTTCTAGATCATTCCCACACTCTGCTCCCTGCTCTGCCATCTCCCATCACGGTGTGGGCAAGAAAGTCAAAACAACCCTGCCCCTCTCCTGCCTGGCCGCCTGGCTGCCCCACATGCAGGGAGACCGAGCAGGTGATGGTGTGGCCGGCCCAGGATGCATCTGGAGGCTCATGGCCCACCCCACCCTGCCCCGCCCCACTGGGCCCTACCTGCTTCCCAGTGGTTGGCAGGTCCTGCCATGTCAGGTCCTGAGGTCCAGCCCAGCCCGAGAGGGACTCTGGGCCATTCCCTCCCTCCAGGAACACTCGTCCGTTCCCACCCCCCTCCCCAAGGGATGCCCGGGTTGGCAGGAGCTGGGAGTCTCAAGGCGTGTGAACTCACCCTGGGAACTGAACTCTGGGGACCTCAGAGCTGGCAGGGCTGATTCCCAAACCGGTTTGGCTGTCCATCCCTCACCCAGGGGAGGCTGGGCCTGCTGAGCAGGCGACTCAGCCTCAGAGAAGTCAGCCAGGCTGAGCCTGTCCGGGCTGAGGCTTTGGGAAAATCCCAGCCTGGAAAACTCCCCGCCCACCTCCCACCTCCCACCACCATCTGAACCTTCCTGGATAACACAGGTCCAACGAAAAAACACCCCGGAGAAGCTCAAGGTGGGCAGTTTTGTCGGAAAGAGAATGCTACCCTCCTCCTGTAGGTGCGCCTCCGTCCTCCAGCCGGAGGGAGGGGCTCGGGCAGGGGCGTCGGTCAGCGTTGCTGTCCGGGGAGACCAGCTGGCGGGGAGCTCCCACTGAGCACCGTGTCCCCTCGAGGGGGCTGGGTCACACACCCCGGCCCCTGGACTCTCACAAGCCACCGAGTGGTGGGGGTATCACAGGCCCCATTTTAGACATGAGGGGTGACACAGAGAAGAGGGTAACCTGGCTCAGGGAACACCTGAGCCTGCAGCAGGACAAGGGTGGGATCTAGACCACCTCCGCTGAAAACTATACAGCATTACTAGCAAAGCAGGTGTGGGGAGGGCTGGGGCCCTGAGCCACCCCACAAGAGACTGAGGCCAGGAGACCTCTGTGCCTACCCCCCATATTCTGAGAGGACGTGGGTTCCAACAGGACAAGTCCCTTTGGCTACCCCAGGACTGACCAGACTACCCATAGGGGGCGGGGGTGGTGGTGCTGAGAGTCACCAGTCTCCCCACTTCCAGCTCATTCCGCGGCAGCACCTGAGCAGAATGGAGGAGGCCAGGGGCCCAGCGCAGCGAGGATGCTCTCCCTATACCTTGCAACTCGCCCCATATGTTGCAAGACAAGACCCGAGCCACACCTGCCCTGCCTCTGCAGCCTGGAGCCGTGCCCCTCATTCCAGCAGGCGCCACCTGAAGAACCCATTTTCCATTCTGTACTCGTAGTTTCTCCTGGGAGCTAAACACCACGGCCCATACTTGCTCCCAGGGAGCCAGGGGGTAAGGAGGGGTTGCGGGAACCCGCTTCTTCCCGGGTAATTGACTTTTCTACGGCTTCCCAGCTGGGTGCGTGCAGTTTGGCTGTGTCCTCCCGCTCCCAGCATAAGGAGAGATCGGAGTGAGGCCAGTTCCTTCCCAAGGTCACCGAGACCCAGAGTCTAAACACCACGGCCTTCATGTGTGCTGGGAGGCCTTGCTGTGCACTCCCTCCATCCTCTCCGGCGCCCGTGTCCAACCCCATGACTCTCAAATAGAAGTTTCCTCCCCCGCCCCCCGCCCCCCCGGCC
>NW_005370081.1:316538-317501 GCF_000412655.1 Myotis brandtii | reverse complement strand
GAAGCAGCCTGGAGCTGAGACTACCCAGGCGCCTTTGTTTCTATAGAGGAGCCGCCTGATAAACCTCTCAGCCCTGAGCAGTGACAGGGTGTGTGCTGCGGTGATGGGGCTGGACAGCGGCTGGGGCAGGCA
This sequence comes from Myotis brandtii, assembly GCF_000412655.1. Lineage (NCBI taxonomy): Eukaryota > Metazoa > Chordata > Mammalia > Chiroptera > Vespertilionidae > Myotis > Myotis brandtii. The sequence continues at coordinate 317,369 of NW_005370081.1, read as the reverse complement.
TCACCTTGTCAGGTGACCCTTGACCACCGAGAGTTGGGTTCAGGTCACTGCTCTTTGAGAAAGCAGATTCAGGAAAACCTGCTGATGGGACCCCCAGCTCTCCTGCCTCCACCATTTGCACCTACACTCCTCCTTCCCCTGGCTGAGGTACCTGGTTATCTCCAGAGTCTCGGGTTCCTGGTGCAAGAAACACCGTGAGTGCTTCTCCTCCCACCGCAGGCCTGTGAGCTGAGGCCCGAGCCAGCCGGCTGCCTTAGGGGCAGAGGGACCCTCCAGCTGCAGTCACTCTGCACACCAGGCAGGTGTTTCAGCTCAGGGACACGTGAGCCGGCCCCACGGGCGTTCAGTGGCAGATTCAGATGCTCCTTCTTGACCCTGCACTGTGGGTTCTCCACCCAAAACCACGGGCAGGGTTTCCCCTCTCGCCCATCTATCCAGCAAGAGCAGTGGATGGCCTGCCTGAACATTTCACGTTTCCAAGTACTGGCTTCCTAGTTGGTCACGCCACCCCTTTTCCAAGAAACCCCGAGTGCGAATGTTTGAAGGAGCCCTGGAACCCACCCATGCCCGGCTGTTACCTCTCCACGTGCTTAGCAGGGGGTTGGCAGTGGCTGCCCCAGCTGCCCTAACACCAGCCTGGCCTCCACTCATCCCACAGAGCTCTCCTCCACGGCAGGGGCACCTGTGCATTTTCCAGACTACTTGTCATTCTTTATTTTATTTAATGTATTTCTTTATTTTACTTGTCATTCCATAGTATGCCATCTACTTGTTTTAGCTACGCAAAGGTGGACACCATGCCAAGGAAACCTGACAGAGAGACTGAATTTA
>NW_005370081.1:310402-316378 GCF_000412655.1 Myotis brandtii | reverse complement strand
GGCAGGAAACGAGAGCAGAGCTTTCCCCCTGCAGAAGCGCCTTTACGTGACGAGATGATTCTCTGTGAGGTTTCTTTAAATATCTAGCTGCCTTGTTGCAATGAAAATAAGAATCATTTGTAAGGGTTCCATTTACATCTAGTGCTTCCTGGCTGCACCTGTGACTCAGGGTGTAGCACACCTGGGTGACGTCTGGGTGAATGTACGTCCTGGATGGTGAGGTCCCAGGGCAGGACTGAACCACAGAGGTCTCGCCCGGGGGTTCCCAACTTTACCTGCGCATCGGAATGATCTGGAAGCTTGTTAAAATACAGACTGCTGTGCCTCACACCAGGGGGCTGTGTGGTTCAGTGGGTCTGGGGTGGAGCCTAAGGCGTTACATTTCTAACCAGTTCCCAGGTGATGCTTGTGCAGCGGGTCCGTGGACCCCGCTTTGAGAAGCACAGGTCTAGAATGGTGGGTGAGCTCAGTGGTCATTTGCTGCATGAACAGGGGGTGGGGTGGGGGAGAGGAAGGAACCACTCTTCCCTCACCCCTTCTGAGTTCAGAATGCACACAAGCTCTCAGACCAGGATATCGCTGCTGACCTCCCTGATCTGAAGGCCCTGGGGTTCTGACCTGGACTCTCTTCCTGGTTTTGGTACAAAAGAAAGAGCATGGGATGGGGAGTCAGAAGAGGGTGCGCCTGGCTGTTTCCTACCCGCTCTGAACTGTGTGGTCTGGGGCAGAGCCTGGCAGGTGTGTGCACCTGTGCTTCTTCACCTGCATGTACCTCTCTCACCGAGTTGCTCGAAAGGTGTCCCGGGGCCATCTTGACAGTGGCCGTTACAAGATGGAGAACTTGCTTCAGGCCAGGCTCTGTTCTGAGCACTTTACATGCATCTGCATCGGCTCATTCAAGACTCTCTGCTATGAGGTCACTAGTATTGTCTCCCCATGGAATTTCTCAGCCCCACCACTTGCTGGTGTCAGCTGTGTGGCCCTGCACCCTCCCTCTGGGCCTGCCTCCTGGTGCTGAAGGGCTGCGTTAGGCCCCACAGACTCGCTCAGCAAGCTCACTCAGCACGCTGAGGCTCTCAGGAAGCAGCCCGGGCAGCTGTCATCACAGGCGGGGGACAGACAGCAGCCTGGGCCATCTGCAGTTCAGGCTAGCTCCCCACTTCTCCTGCAGAGCGGCTGGGGGAGGGAGCATCATTTGTTTAGGTCTCTGCAGTGTTTAATCACCACCCAGCTCTCCCACCCTCTCCCCCCTCCAGCGCCTGCTCTGTCCCTGCAGGAAACACTCCGTGCCTTCTGCCTCTAATGGAGGCAGTGAAAAATGAACACGACACCCAAAGAGAAGGCAACACCAGGCAGGGAGGGGGAGACCAGCCACCCGGGTCCTGACACCACTGACCACCTGGCAGGGCCCCAGAGCAAATGTGACTGCCTCCCAGGGAGCGGGAACACAGAGCCCGGGCCCTCCTGGGCCCTTGGAGCACCTGAGGCCAGGAATCCATCCTCTGCCTCTCCCCGAAGAGCCACAGGCCATGTGCGGGACATGCCCCCACGAGGGGCAGCTGCAGGCCAGGCGGGAACGCCACGCATGCCTCCTCTTCTGAGTTTCTTTTCCTGACACTCCCCTGGGGTGGGGATCACCACCCCATCTCACAGGAGGGAGCTGGCGCTCAGAGAGGGACAGCAACCACAACAGGCAAGTGGGCACTATTTATTTTACCTAATCAAAGTACTTTTTATTTATATAAGTCACACATAAATCCATTCTCCATAGAAAACTAACATTGCAGGTAGATTCCAGAAGAGGGATTAGGCCCACTTTTCCCATTACATCTGATGGTTCCACCTCACCGTACCTTGTGCCACCGTCCCTTAACTTTTAACTGTTATTTTGGAGAAGTTATGTGTGAGTGCGATTAAAAATACATAGAGGTAGAAAAAGGGTATGCACTGAAAACCAGTCTCCCCACCCCAGGCTCGCTGCCGGTTCCTCTCACGGGGGAACCACGCCCGCAGCTTTGGGTTTCCATCCAGAGCTATTCTGTTGTTTACATGCAGCACAGCCTTTGCAAAGCCTGCCTGCCAGGTCCTGGCCCTGGACACCCATGTGGTTCACCCCTCCCGCGTCCTTACTCTTTCCTGGCGAGGGCTTCCCTGACCTTTCCAGCTGATAAACTGGAACACCTCCCCCTGCACCGACTCCCTCCCCGGCGCTCGCCTGCTATTCCTCCTCCAGAGCATTGGGCATCTTCTACTTCCTCTCGTATTTACTCCCCGACAGCCCACTCCCTGCACTGGGAGAGCTTTTGTTCCGGTGCAGGGTTTCCACATGCTGTGGTCACTGCCACATCCTCGCGGCCTGGAACAGTGCCTGACACATGGGCAACAGTCAACACCAATGGATGGCTGAGCATGGGCCTGGCACGGATGGGCAGATCCCACCCTGACACAAAGGGTGGCGTGTCATACATGCTGTTCTCAGCCTCCTGTTGGAGAACGCCTGTTTCTCCTTGCCTCTCCAAGGACCCACAGCACATGCTCAGAATGACTGGCTGGAGACCTGACCCCTACCTCACACCACAGACATAAATAAATAAATAAATAAATAAATAAAAGGCAATACAATACATTGTCTAGAAGATGATATAGGAGATTATCTCCATGACCTTGGGATTGGGGAAGATTCTCAAAGGAGCCACAGCAAACACTAATCAGGAAAAGATGTCAAATTTTCCAATATTAAAGCCAACAACTTCTGGCATATCAAAATACTCCATTAAGAGAATGAAAAGGCTAGCCCAGGGTGCCGGGGGAGTCCGAGAGAGACGGAAGCCACGGTGAGGCCCAGGTCCAGGGCTCTAGGGAGTCAGCTCCTCAAGACGGTCTGCAGCCACCTGGGAAGGCTGCTCGAAAGAGGTGGAGGTTGACTCCATCTCACTCGTCCCCCAGCTCTTGCCTCTTCCGCCTCCTCCCTGAGAAATCAGAGGCTTAAGACAGACAGGAGCCCCAGCCCCCTTCCTGCCCCACGCAGAGACAACCAAGCAAGAAAAAGCAAATTCAAGAGCCCAGGAGCCTGGCGGCCTTGGCAAGTTTGGCTTGACAGGGCAAGAGCAGTTAACAAAGCTCACACCATCCATCACTGGGCCCAGCCATTTAGATACTGGACATTTGATTAAACTAATATGGGTGGCGGGGACGAGGCATGGCTGGGCGCTTCCTACCCTCGCCTACAAATTAGACCGTCTCACCCAATCCGATTACCTTGACTGCCACATTTATCTCAGGCACAGGGCCATCCATCACTCCTCACAGCTGGCCCTGTGCCTCCTCCTGCAGGAGGGGAGGGGAATGCCCTCAGTTCCAGCAGGCGGGGCTCACTCAGCCGCTCCTCCCTTCGTCTGTTCCACAAGTGAGGCCCTTATCCTCACCCGCACACCGTGAAACGGGACAACACGGAGCAGCGGAGCAGCGCTGTCCAACAGAGCTTTGCAGGATGGAAACTTCCTGTCTGTGCTGTTCTGCCCGGGAGCCACCAGCCCGTGTGACTAGTGAGCACTTGAAAAGTGGCTAGTGTGGCTGAGAAGCTGAGTTTTACATTTTGTTTAACTTGACTTCATTACATTTAAGGGTAAACGGCCACGTGGGGCCCTGGCTCCGCCGTCAGACACGGAGGATACAGTGGTTGCTGCCTTTCTGGGGTTGTCGCGAAGGGTCAACGAGGCAGCTTGCAATGCCTGCACGTGACCAATGCTCTCCAAAGGCTGGGCCTGCTCTCCTGGAAGGGAGGGCTGCACTCTGAGGCCAAGGACAACAGCAGCTTCTCTCTGAAAACCCTGAACTGACAACGTGGTCACCTTTGCCGTCTCACAGTCCAGCAGGTCAGCAGGCTCCGTTTTAAGGAAAAGCACGGAGGCACCTGGGTAAAGATGGCACAAACCACACAGTGGCAGAGACAGGACTCAAGTCTTTGTGGCTCTGCCTGCCCACTGGACACCTGGTGACCTAGGAGACGCACAGCAGGAGCAAGGTTCAGGGTGGGGCAAGTGAGGGCAGGTCTGCTGGGCAGGAGGGGGTGGCAACCTCTCCCTGGCACTGCATCGCCCAGCTTCCCTAGACTGGTATCCTCCTCTCAAAGCCAGCACCGAGGAGGGGGGTGCCAGGCACAGGGGTACCCCAGAGTCACCTCTAAGCCAGGCCCTTCCCAGCATGCCCCAGCCCGTCAGTCCAAGCCCAGGGCAGCACCGAGGCCCCTCCCAGCACAGGCAGAGCCGGAGTAACCCACAGAATTTTTGGTTCTAAATATACCAACTGTAGATGGGCCGGGCCTGAGGCTTTAGCAGTGACCAGGGCAACCAGACAGTGAGCCTCAGGGGCACTTGGACCAGTGAGAGCTCAGGGACACCAGGCTGCCTCCTGCTTTACAGGATGCCAGTGAGCACAGGCTGGACTCGAAGGCTGGCAGACGGGGGTCCAAACCAGCTCCTGGGCCAGGAATGAATCTGAGGGCTCTGGGCAAGCCGGGTCCCTTCCCAGGGCTGTGGTGGGGATGAGAGGTGCTAATGAATGTGTGAACAGAACGCAGCACCCCACAGAGCCTGTTCACATGATTGGTATTGTCGGAGGTCTCAGGGCAGGTCCAAGGTCAGGGGAGATGACTCCCACCCGGCCCCGGCCCCGGGCCTGGGAAGGCTGGCGAGGGCAGCACTCCAGCAGGAGCCTGAGACTTCATTCCTCAAGGATCTACTGTGTGACCTGCCATGAGCTGTGTCACCGTCACCCGTTGGGGTCTCCTTTATCAAAAACAAGCATAAAGTCACAAGCATGTGCAAATCCTTCAGTGAGGATCAGAGGAGACATGCAAAAGCACTTAGAACCTAGATGTGAACAAATCTGCTAGAATCTAAGTGTGCCAGTGGGCAGGCTTCCCAGTAACTTCAGAGCAGCCTGACCTGCAGAGAAATAAGCTCCCCAAGGGAAGACAAGCCCCGCAGAAACAGCAGGCGATTAGGAGTCTGGTCTTCTGACACTTGAGAGATGTCCCGCTGGCAGCGGACTTCCCACAGGACCAGAGGCCGGGCAGAGGCAGGCAGGTCACCGGCAGCATGCCTGGTGGGCCCCCTCGGAGCTTGATGTAGCCGTGGCTGGCAAGCTCCCAGGAGTGGGCTGACCTGGCCCACGGGGCTGGGTGCTGTGGCCTGCAGCTGGTCCAGCTGCAGGAGGAGTAGGCTGCCCTGGATGGAATGTAGGAGGTTCCTGGCAGGAAATCACCACCAGGCTGGGAGATGAGGGAGGGAAGGCAGCAGGGTGCGAGCCAGACAGGAGAAGAGCCTTCTGGGACAAGGTGCCTGGACGAGCCAGAGGTGAGATGGGATTTGGGGAGAGTATACCGGGGAGCTGAGGAGGCCTCCCTGGAACACCTCCCCCGAGATGCACCCTTCTCCGCCATCTCAGTTGAAGGTATACTTAGCCACTCACACATTAGTATAAATGAGTTCACAACAAACTGTGCCAAGACGCGCAAGTAATTGAAGGGAAAAGAATGGGGTGGGGGAAGACGGCAGGCAGCTCTCCCTAGCCAGCCACTTCCTCAAAGGCAAGACTCCGAGATCTCCCCAATGGAGACCCCGCTGCTGGGATCACCAGCATTCCCTCACCCCTCCCCAAAATGCCAACACTCTTTTGTTGCCACTTAAACCAATTTGGGGGTAATTCTGCAGGCAATTGTCTTCCGATTTACAATGCGGCTCAGTGATTGCATCCAGGCTGATGGTTCAGGCTGTAATTGTATGGTAATCACTTCTGTTTATGATCGATGCGGAAATCACTATTGTTTTCCAGCAGGCTTGTTAAATCAAAAAAGTGTAGGAGTGGGGAGGGAGGGTTTATTTTTGTGAGTTGGGAGCCCTGAGAAAATGAAATTAAGGAGAGCAATCCAATGTGTGTGTGTGTGTGTGGGGGGGGGGGGGGGGGGGGGTAAAG
>NW_005370081.1:302765-310110 GCF_000412655.1 Myotis brandtii | reverse complement strand
GGGGGGGGGGGGGGGTGGTGGTGGTAAAGGCACTCTCATTGGCTCAGAACTGAGACAGAGGGAGGGACACAGACAGTGAGAGCGACAGGAAGGGCCAGGTGGAGAGGCAGAGGCACTCGTGGGTAGAGACACGGGAGGTAGGCAGGAAGGCCCAAGGAATGGCCAGGCTTGGGACAGAGATGGTCAGATCCACACAGGACGCCCCGACAGACCCCACTGCTCACAATGCAGAGACACCACGAGAGATACTAGGAGATCCTTTTGACACACGCCCACACTTGACCAGACCTGCCCTCTCCACTCCTGGAGAGGTGGGGACAACCAGGTGCCAGGTGGCAGGCCAGACACTACCTGCCTGCCAAGGCTGGGGTGCCCTACCTGCCCCATCTGGGATCTGCCTGCCTTCTCCTTGCCCTTACCCCAAGACCGCCTGAAAATACGGTGGCAGATGGCACCTGGGGGCTCAGGTGGCAGGAGTAGGGCAGTGTTGTGAGGTGAGCTGCTGCTGTGGGGAATGGAGAGCTGCCCACCTGGCGGGCAGAAACCCGAACCTCCCAGAGGCTGCAGGGAACAGGCTTGGGCTGGGTGAGGGGCCATGGCTCCCAGGGCAGTCACGGGCACTCCATGGCACCACAGGACTAAGCCAGTCCAGGCTGGAGGCCAAGGCCCTGTATGGAGTGAGTAGGCACCAGCTGTTACGTGCAGCTCAGACAAACCTCCTGGTTGCAGGCTGAGCTTGGCTACGAGGCATATGCTTTTTCAGCTACACACCCTTCTTCCCCAGCAAAAGTGCACGGAGACCACGCACACAAGCACTGAAAATCACGACTGTGGCCAAAAATACCAGGTGTCTGGTTTCCAACGCCTGCAGGCCGCCGCCCTTCACCTCTGCCAGCTCTCCTTGTGTTGCTGCCCCTCTCTGTCTAAATCGCCCTCCAGATTCCATGGTTCTGCCTCCTCTCCACGGAGCCTTTCCCATCCAACTGGACCTTCCTCTCCCGGGCCCCGGGGACTGAACGTCAGGCTGACGGTGATGCAGGACTTCAACGGCCCACAGGACCGGCTCAGTGACTTCGGCAGCTTGCTTCAACAGTCAACGGGGACTGGCAGGCTATCCCCTAGCACGGTGACCTCCCAACGGCTAGAGCGAGAGCAGCATTCAGAGCCTTCCCCGAAATGTTAGCCTTAGCACAGAAGGCTCCCCACCTGATGACGTGGCCTCCCTCCAACGCAGAGCACCCTGACTCTGCTGCTGTGCCCGCATGTCGTCTCAGACAGCCAGGGCCCGGGGTGGTGGGCAGTGAGCCTGGCCCTCCTTGAATAAAGGAGAGGACCGTCCCCTCTCCTGTAGGCCCTCCTGGGCCTGGGCCCAGGCCGTGAACTTGCCCTGGCCTGGCCCTCCAACAGGCCACCCCCAGCCAGGCTGGCCCCTGAACTGAGGTGCCCCAGCTGCCTGACTGGGGTTCCGCAGGGCATTCCAGGCAGCTGTGGAAAACTTTAGAAGGGGAACAATCGCTCCAATTCTACTTCCAGGATTCAGCCTAAGAAAACATGACTTTCCCCGGGGAATCGGCTTCTGGAGAGTGTACACAAACAAGTGATGGTCTTCAACATTCACAACAGAGCGGCCACAGTGAGGGTTTCCATTGCACTGTAGTTGCCTCAACAGAGAGGGACACGCCAGGGTGGAGAGCACATGTGTGCTTGTGTTTGTGTGCATGGCCTGGGTGACCACACAGGGCATGTGGGATCTTTTATGGGGTCACAGCCTCATCCTTGCTCTGCTCAGGGATCCCTAACCACACCCCAGATCCTGCGGTCTGAACACCACGCTGGCTCAGGCCTGTCGGGGAGGCAGGGGGAGGTCTCCTGGTGGGCACTAAAGACACACTCTGAAGGTGAAGGCCAGAGGTGGAGCGTGAACTTCACCCTGACATTCCCACCCCCGCCCGCAGTTCCCTCTGCTCAGTGTTGATAATGACAGCAGCTCCCCTCTCAGGAGGCTGAAGAGCTCTAGAAACATCGCTATTTTTACTTCCTGCTCCAACCTGTAACCCTGACTCCTGCTGACTTAGCACCCTGAAGTCTGGTCCCGGGGTGAGCAGTTTAGGGGAAGGCCCCTGGCCAGGGTGTTCGCCCCCCTGCACCCTCCTCCCCCAGAGGGGAAGAGCAGCCCAGGTGAGTTTGCAGGGCTGCCAGCAGGATATGGGGGACCTGTTCCTGTCCAAGTGGCTGTGCCCAGGAAACAAGGCTGTGAGGGCTCAGAGGCCCAGCCTACCCCAGGTCCTTTAATCCTGGTGCTAAATAGGGTAGGCATCAACAACCCCATTTTTCAGATGGGGAAAGTAGGGGCCCTGAGAGGCGAGGAGTGGAACGCAGGAGGCCCTCTGACTCTGCAGGCCTCCACACAGCAACAGTCCGAGAGTCTCTGTCTGCAGGGCGCTCTGAGAATATTCACACCATTCTTCTGCCATCCCCGAGACAGGCAGAGAGGAAGCTGTGGCAGCCAGGGCCAATTTCCCGGGAAGGCCACGGAACGCCCTTCCCTGGAGGTCTAGGTCCAGTCATCTTCCCAAAGATGGGACAGGCCTTCTGGGTCCGCACCAGCGGGCCTTCCCAGGCCTCCCCCAGCCCCGGGAGCCGTGCCGTGAGCAATGCCGCTGTGCCAGATGCTGTTGGCCATCTGGGGGCAGAGGGGAATGCGCTCAGAAGTGTCCAGGCCTCAGAGTGAGCCCCTCTCAGAGCCCTGGGTCTGCCCTCTGGTTGGAGTGGGCTAAGGGCCTGCCTGCACAGGGGAAGGCAGAGGCCAGGCCAGTCACGGGACGCCCCTCCTACCTCAGCATGACGACAGCAGTTAACATGAAATGCATCCTTTGTGCCAGGCACATGGACTCGGCCGTCCTCACAGCGGTCTCGCGGCCACTGCTATTATCATCCCAGGTTCTGGGTGTGGAGGCCGAGGCATCGCAGACCTGCCTGAGGCCACACAGACTGGCCCTGCCTCGCCCTTACAAGGCGGGAGAGATGACGTGGGCATCGGCATGCCCAGAGGAATCGCAACGTGTTCACCTCACACACCACCCAGCTCCCACGCCACAGACACCCGCCAACACCGAGTGCTAGCAAATCTGCACAAACCCGTGAGAACACCTCCATATACACTCAGTCAGCAGTCATCCAACATGTAAGTGCCCCGCACGGGTCCAATAGGACACATGTGTGTTCAGTTGCATGGGTACATGATACATGTGTGCAGATGCAAACTGCACATCACATTTCCAAAACGTTCCATCTTATACTTCTATTCTCCAGTCCCACCTCCCCCCGCAATGGGCTCACCGCACTTCACTCCCAGGCACACGCACAGCCCTGCACACCCACTGCCTTTCCTCCATCCCCAACATCTTCACCTGGGGACCTTAGGCTCCCCGAGGGCAGGGACCCTGTGTTTTTCACATTCCCACCGATCCCACCCAGAGCCAGCTCTCCATTGTTTATTCATTCGCTCAAAACATATTAGTGTACTATAGCCCATCTGAATGCAGCACATCCAAACTTGAATGAGCTGTAGCCCTGAACTTGAATGCAATGTTCCTGCACAACCCAGGGCTGGACTGAGCGCTGTAATTACTGCCCCGTGAACCGCGAGGGGCGCAGGCGTGGACATTAGTGAGCACGCAGCACGGAGGGTGTGTGATGCAGTGCCCAGCAGGACACTCAGCCCCTCCCGTTGTTACAACAGGCCTACTAGGTGAGGGCGCCCCATTTACACAGGAGGCAACTCAAGTATCAAACTCTAGATCGCCTGGGTGGGGTGCCAGCAAGGCCGGGGGTACCAAGTGTCTAAGACCAGGGAGGTGTCCTGCACACTCCTGTGAGAGGGGACAGGCATCCAGAAGCCCCGCCTGGGAAGAAATCTCCATCGCGGAGACAAAATTTCATCCTGGTCAACGAATGTATTTCTCAGGAAAGTTCAGAGCCCTGAGAGGACTATCCGCCTGCCGGTCCTGTCCTGGGGAGGCTTAATTCCGCGGTGGGGTGGGGGTGCTGGGCTAGAGGGTGGCTGGGCAGTGATGCCCCCTCATCTGTGGCAGGAGCCTGCCCACCAGGGTGCCTGCTGCTCACTGTGCCTTCGGGCAGGGCACAGAGGGTGGAGGACCCACCCCTGTTTCAGGTCAGAGTGGCCTGGACAGAAGCCAGAGCCTGTGCTCTCAGAGGGAAGCTCTCGGCAGCCCCCTCCCTGGGCTGGGCTGCCACCCTGAGGTGGGGCGGGGACCCCAGAAGTTACTGAGACCCAGTGGGTGAGGTTGCCCTGAGTCTGGTAAGGTGTGTGTGGGGTGTTCGCGGCTTTGGGTGCTGCCACCCTGAGCTCCCAGGACAGCAAGTGCGCCCTCCATCCAGGGCTATGCTGGGCCCTGGAGCTTTCAGGGCCTTTTGTGAGCAAATGAGAAGCAGACCCAACTGAGGGTTATACCAGTTGTCCTCATGCCTGCAGAGCAGCCACAGTTTCTCTTAGCAAACATTGAGGCAGTCCTGAGCCTCGGCCAAGAGGCCTGGGGCCCCAGAGGCCAGGCAGGGGTGCAGGGGAGAGAGCAGAGCATTCCTCGTGTTGTACTGGAGTAAAGGCCCCCACACAGGCCGGTGGGCGGTGGGGATGCAGGGCGTTCCGACAAGTTCTGGCTGCGATGGAGGATCACCAGGTAGGGAAGTAGGAGGACATTCCCCAGTGTAACAGGCCTTGCACACATGCAGGGAGACCCACGGCCGAGCAGCAAGGACAGCTGCTGTTTCCTCAGGGCTGACCAGGTCCAAGCACTGTGTTCAAGGCTACAGCTGGAATATACTCTAACGCTCCCACAACCCTGTGAGCTAGGTACCATTCCATTTTACAGATGAGGAAACTGAGGCCTGGAGAGGGTTAGACAGAGGTCCCAGTGTGTGGACAGTAGAGGGAGGGGAGATAATGGTGAGCAAGGCTCGGGAAGAGAAGCCTCCAAGGCAGCGGTTCTCAACCTGTGGGTCGCGACCCCTTTGGAGGTCGAACGACCCTTTCACAGGGGTCGCCTAAGACCATCAGAAAACACATATATAATTACATATTGTTTTTGTGATTAATCACTATGCTTTAATTATGTTCAATTTGTAACAATAAAAATACATCCTGCATATCAGATATTTACATTACGATTCATAACAGTTGCAAAATTACAGTTATGAAGTAGCAACAAAAATAATTTTATGGTTGGGGGTCACCACAACATGAGGAACTGTATTAAAGGGTCGCGGCATTAGGAAGGTTGAGAACCACTGCTCTAAGGGGTGAGGGCCTCCAGCCCTAATGGGGCGGGGTGGGCACAGGAGGGCCATGTCCTCCCACTGGAACCCCTCAGGCCCCCACACAGCTGCCCCAGCACTCACCCTGTGTGCAGTCTGGTCCCTCAGGCCCGGGCTGAGTGCTGTTCAGCCTCTGGAGCCCAGCGCCCAGCCCCCAGACCAGCGCCAAGCACAGGGCAGTGCCGTCAAGGCCTGGGGTGAGAGAGGAAGCAGCGCACTGGCTCCTGCGACCTCTCCGCAATTCCTAGAATTTGCTGTCCCTTGTTCCTTTCCTGGAGCCCTCTGCACAGCTGGAAGCCAGGCTTGGCCCCGGGCCTGACCCCAGAACCACCTCAACATGGCACAGCTCATGGACCTTCTACCCAGAAAATGCACCCTGCACAATGTGGGGGCTCCTAGACCCCAACAAACTCTCCATGGCCCTCAGAGGGGAGGAGAGACGTTCTTGTGAGTCACCAGAGGGCTTCAGAGGCCCAAGGTGCAGACTTCCTCCAGAGGGAAATGAAAGTGGGTGTGTGCTGGCCATGCGTGCTTCCTTCAGGCCTGGGACACACACCGGGCCTCCCAGGCGCAGCCACTGGGGACAGACCTGCCGCTTCTCATCGGGACAGAACGAGGGACATTCGCACCCCCTCTCCCCCACTGGTTTCTTCAGGCTCTCTGTCTGCAGCAGCCACCGTCATGCCGGAGGGGGAGCAACCCCGGGGCGGCCCGCCCTCCACACTACACAGCAAGACCTGTCTGCTCACAACACCTCCAAGAACATCTTACAGAAAAGGAAACTGAGGCTGGAGATGGCGCTGGGACAAGGAAGCACCCGGTCTCTCGGGCTCAGGAACTCAAGAGACCAAAAGCCCAGCTGGTTTGGGAGCTAAATGTCTGCTGTGCAGACTCACGTCAACCTGGTTAGTGATGAGAGCTGCCACGCAGTGAGCAGTTACGATGTGCCAGACACTGAGCTGAGCCCTCTCAGCCCACCTCATGATGCTCCGTTACAAGGGGGCCAGGCAGAGGCAGGCACATCTTATTGATTAGAAGAAAGAGGGTTAGAGAAGTCAAGTGACTTACCCAAAGTCACCCAGCAAACGACAGATGTGGGTTTCATAATTGCTCCCGACACTGTCTTGGAAAGACACTGGGTGGCCCCATTTTAAGAGCCTCAGGGGTGAGGCAGGGAGGTCCTGCAGGGCCCTGTGCTTCAGAAAGGGCAGGAGGCCCAGGCCCTCTGCAGGGAGGTTGGGGTAGGAGCAGCGACTGGAGCTGCTGACAGGAGGCAGGCAGTCCCCATCTTTCAGGCCCTGGGCCCTGCTCCTTGTGGGCCGGCGATGACACAGCTCCAAGGGCCTTTACACAGACCCCCAGGCGCAGCACCGTCCCACACAACTTCCTGTGCTGATGGGGCCACTGAAAACTGAAATGTGGCCAGTGTGATTCCGAGCTGAGGTTTTAATTTAATTTAATAGATGTTTAAATGGCCGCATGTGGCTAGTGGCTGCACAGGACAGCACAGTAATCCAGTGCTTCTCCCTATAGTTGGGGGCCCGACAAGGGCTCCCCCATGTCACATGGTCCACTTGGAAAGCCACAGCTGGCCAAGAACTCGGGCCTCCTCCTTTCTCCCGGGGGACTGCCTTTGCTGTGACCCACCGATGCCCAGGGTGGTCATTTAAGAGATGGTTGTTGAGCACCCAGCACTAAGACACGTCATGGGTGTCCCATCCTGCCACTCACAATATAGTGGGGCCGACACCCGGTGCACAAGTGACCCCACAAACAGTGCGGGTCCTGGGCGTGCAAACGAGTGGAAGGAACGCAGGAGACAGGGTCCAGGTCTGTGTGGGTGTCTGGGGCGGGGGACCAGGGAAGGCTCCCGGGTGGCGACATTTGAGCAGGGCCTGGAAGCAGGTGGATGGAGGAGACAAAAAGAAGGACACCTTGGGTCCTTTTCCCTTCCATCTGAAACTGGCCCCCCCCCCCCCCCCCCTTTTCCCACCCCCCCCCCTACCCGCAG
>NW_005370081.1:297409-302755 GCF_000412655.1 Myotis brandtii | reverse complement strand
GCCCCCCCCCCCCCACCCATTTTCACAGCCCTCCCTCTATACGGAGGGGCTGAAACAGAACCTGTTAAATCTGTGAATCTCCAACCAGGTTACACCCTTAGGAGGCGGAGAGAGTGCCCATAAGTCTCCTGCTGCCCCAGGCCTGACTCTAGCAGCCCAGAGGCTGCCCCGTCACCTGCCCCTGCAGTCCCAGCCCCGGAGAGCTGAATGGCCCACATTGATTTGAAACCTCCCGGGCCTAGCGGTCACCCCGGAGAGACTGGGACAGGCTCCACAAACACGGCCTCTTTTTCCAGGAGAGAGCAGAGGGCGCCAAGGGGAGGTCTGGCCAAGTTCCACCAAGTTCCCAGAGCTCCTCAGAAGAGCTGACTGCCCTTGCCCCCCACCATGGGCGACCACAAAACAGGAACCCTGTGACAGGGCAGGCTTTCCATTGCGTCAGCAGAGGCAGGGGCATTCCCGCAGCAGAGCCCCGACCTCGCATGCTCCCCCACTTCCCTGCACGGACTCCAGCCTACAGCTGGGCAGCAGCTACTCCTGGACGTCCTCTGTGGCTCCCACAGCCCCGAGACAAGATCTGTGCTCCCCAGTGGGCTTTCAGCACTGGCTCCACTTCCCCCACTCACCTCCACCAAGTCCTCTGGAGGGACATCCTCCCTTCTCCTGAAGTGCCACACCTCTCCTGATTCCCCGCCTTTGCACCTGCAGGCCCTCCCACCCAAATCCTACCCATTTCCAAAACCAAGTTCCACCTGTGGGCTCTTGGACTCGCGTCCTCAGCTCACTTCTGTCCTAAATCTCCGTCCTTCTGGGACAAAGTTGTCCAGAGGAACTTTCTGCCACAGTGGAAACATGCTCTAATCTGAGCTGCCCAGTCTGACAGCCACCAGCCACATGTGGCTGCTGAACATTTGAGATGTGGCGAGTGACTACCATCCTGACTGCAGAGTTCCAGGTGCAGCTCCCTCGGAGGCTGGGAAGAGTAGGCCACTCCAGCCCCAAGGTCACCACTGCCCCCTCTTCTTTCTACAGCTCTTAGGGTGTGGAACGTGGGTCTCTGCTCATTCAGTTCTCCTTGCCCTGCTGCACCAATATTCCCACTGAGTCCTCAGACTTGGTTCCTGCCTTTCGTCCCCCCGCCACCCCGCCCAAGCGCGGGCACACACACACACACACACACACACACACACACGCACACTCTCTAGCATAAGATGAGTAGTTGGACTCTGGAGTGCAGTCTTCCCTTTCACAGATGAGAACACAGCAACGTGCTCAGTACAGAGATGAGAACAGAGGCCCCCAAAGGGGAAGTGACTTGCCAAAGGTCACACACTAATTTGACACCAGATCATAGACATGATCACTTGAGGGCTAGGCCCCAACAGCCATGTTTCCACGAAGAGTGTGGGAATTATCTGGGCAAACTTTGTAAAACCAAAGCCCAAAGCCTTACCCGGGAACTACCAATCTGCCAATGGGACTGGGAGCCTTGGCCTCCTGGAATGTGGGTGTCCTGGCTAAAGCCCCTAATTCAACACACATGCACGAAGTACCCACTACTGCCCCAGGCTGGGCACTCAGAAGGCCTGGCCTGGCCCCACGGTGGGTGGGGGCAGTGGGAGAACCCAACAGAGTTGTGGGGGCTTAGAGAGGCCCCTGAAGCCAGCTCCAAGCTCAAGTGGGTGCCATGGCTGGGGCTATTGAGAGGGTGGTAAGGGCCTACTTCCTGAACCTGCTCAGGCAGGAGGATAGCAGATTATCCGGCAGGCCCAGCCCAATGCTCTGGGCGGCAGAGGTCAGTCAGTTTTGAAGGGCACACAGGACAAATCAGACAGACTCTGGGGAACAAGAGTGCTGTGGGCATCCCCAGCAGCGGGGGCGGGGGATCCTGACTCCAGGGAAAAGCACAGTGAGCAGGAGCCTTGAACACTCCCCCTACCACACTCGAGCCTGGAAATCTGGGAGTGTCCCCAAAGGTCCCCTCATCCCTCAAGCTCCACTGGATGGGCCTTGAAGACCCACTTTCCGGGGGACCCTGGCCAGGAGCCACCCCCCAGTCAGACCTCCCCTCCAGTCAGCTCAGGGGCATGGAGAGCTAGAAGCTGCAGTGAGCCTGATGCCGGGCAGAGGTGGGCACCTCAGGACACAAGGACAAGGCCAGAGCAAGTGACCTCACCTGAGGGTCGGAGCAGGAAACTGAAGCAAAGCACAATGAAACCTTATCTAAGTCTCAAGTTCAAAATGGCAGACTGGAAAGTGGGATTTACAGTGCACCTTGAGGGCCTTAGCTTCATGCACACTGCGCTGCGTGTGACCTTGGGCAGGAAGGCCCTTCGCCCACCCAGGCAGTGGCTGCCTGTCCTTCCCTGGCTGCGGTGAGTGGCCAGGCACTCCCTGGGGAGCTGGAAGTGAATTGGGGAAGGGGCCTTGTTTTTCCCTGAGCAGGCTCCCTCGTGGGCTGCTGCTTCTCTGCCGGCCCCGGAGATTTTGCTCCGGCAGCTGCGGCTTCTGGGGAGCGTGGCACAGCCACGGCCCATGGCATGAGGGGCAGCACGCCCTGGCAGGGTGGGAGCAAATGTCCCCAAATTCTCCTACCCCAGGGCTGGGGCCCGTGCACCTTCTCAGGGGTGGTGCTAGCGAACCTGGCCACAGGCCCACTGACAGTCCTTCCCCGTGGGGAAGAGCCAGTCTCTCCCTCAGGACCGTGTTGATCAGGTAAACACCTCCCTCGCCCGGAGCCTCTCTCCCTCTCCTTCTAGCTCTGCCAGCTCAGAACTCTCTGTTCCCGGACCTGGAGCTGAGCTGGCTCTCCCGCCCGATCGATGGGTGAGTTCACAAAGCCTGACGCCTACCAGGCACCACGACAGTCCTGAGGGAGGTCTGAGGCTGCTCCTGGGATGGCTGCCTACCCTTGCCCCCTGGCTGACCTCAGCTGGGTGGCGGAGCCCTGGCAGAGGAGTCGGAGAGCTGGAGCTCATGCCACTTCCTGGGTGACCTTGGGCAAAACCAAGCCTCAGCTTTCTCCTGAGCTAAATGGGAGCAGCTGGCTTATCTATATCCCCTCACTGGGAGGCTGTCAAAATAAAGTGCTAAGAAAATGGAAGGTGCCTTTATCAAACGGACTCACCCTGCACGGCCACACCTGTGGGCTCTTGGACTAGTGTCCTCAGCTCACTTCTGTCCTAAATCTCCGTCCTTCTAGGCCAAAGCGGTTCAGAGGAACTTTCTGCCACAGTGGAACATGCTCTAATCTGAGCCCTAGTGTGATAGCCACCAGCCACGTGTGGCTCCTGAACATCTGAGATGTGGCGAGTGACTACCATCCTGGCTGCAGAGTTCCAGGTGCAGCTCCCTCATCCTTACTCTGAGGCGTGACCCAGGAAGAGCCACCAGGAAGCTCCCAGGCGGGACTCGGGCTGAACATCTGTGGGAGCGATTCTCAGCCTGACTGGCCGACACCAGACTGGGGGCTCATCTCAGAGAGCCCAGGGACTAAGCATGGCCCGGCTCTTAGTTCTCAGCCAACACCGACTTCAATCCAGAAGTGCTCTTTCAATCCCTCCAGCGCCTCCCACTCCAATAGGGAAAACAGTCCTGGACCAGCTGTCCCCTCATTCCGTCACTCAGCAGTCATCAAGCATCTACCCCTTGCCGGGCACTGTGATTGGCACTGGGGGAGACAGTGATGAGTAACACATGGCCCCTGCCTTCATGGAGCTCACAGTCAAGGCCTTGCTCCAGTCCCAGTGATAACTGGCTTCCTCCATCCCCTACTGGGTGGTTGACCTCAGACCCATCAGTTTCCCATTTGAAACGGGGATGGGGGATGGGGGGTGGGGGGGAGGAGGCAAGTCCTAAGTGCACAGACTGTGGTGAGAACTAAGAGGCAAGAAGAGACAGGTGAAGGGGCTCTGGCGGGTGGAAGGCTGAGCAGGGTAGCATTAGGAAGCAAGTCTCAAACTCAGTGCCGGCTGCTGCTTCCGGTAGAGACCCAGATTCTCACCAAAGCATTGCTGTTTGGTGGTTTCTCACTAAGGAAGTTCAGGGTAAAAATAGCACAGGAGGGGACTTGAATCCAACTAGTTCGGGGGTAGTCACTGCCTGGCTACTAAATAAGAAAAGGGAAGAGGTGTATTAGCCGCCACATGGATCTCAAGACTCACTGCCCCCCCCCCCCGCCCCCGACACACAGTGGGACAGGGCCTTTGGCCCTGTATTGGGTGGGAGAGGGGTTTCATGTGCAGAGGCCCCAGAACTGGAGGGGGGCCTAAGTCCCCATACACCACCTGGGGTCACCCTGATTTCAGGGTAGTACCACCTGGCCCTCTCCAGCACTTCCCAGTCAGATTTCTGGCCCACTGTAGCCCACTCTCAAGGATGGGTCTTTAAGAAGCACTCTGGCACCAACTGCTTACCAGCTGCCCCACAAAACCTTCCTGCTGAAGAAGGCACAGCCATGCCCAGTGCCCATCTGGCAGTTTGGCCTAATAGTCAAGGGCAGGGGACCCGGGCCCCCACCCTGAGAATGAAAGTCTCCTGAAGCCCATCTAAGGAGTGCCATCTACCTGCACTGGTGCAAAGGGTTAGGGCAGGGAAAGTCAGATCCCTGCCCTCTTCTGGTCTCACCCAACCTGGTTTCCAGTTGGATCCAGGAACTGGGACCTAACTAGCGCCATGGGTAACAAGACTTATAAGATCCCAACACCAAAACCACTGGCTCAAACCTCCTTTTAGCCCCAGTGCAGTGATCTGAGAAACCTACTCTAAGGTCTTAAAGATCTTTACAGGCTGGTGTCAGGCACCCCAGAAAGGCCCCTTCCTGCTCTCCAGTGCAAACCTGTCTCTCGCCTCCTCCAGCCGGCCTCCCTAGCAAACACTTGTCAGAAGTCTGGTTTGCACCTATCTCCACCCCCACCCCCCACACACCCCAAGAGAGCCCTGCGGAAAGGGTGGCATCACCAGCCACGGTGGGGGGGGGGGGGGCTCTGGAGGCTTTCAGCATTAGGGCAGCACCCTGACAAAGGAGCAGCTTGAAGTTAAGGACCCTTGGCCGCTGCCTCCGCGGAAGGCTTCCTGGCCATTCTTCTTTTGCAATAGGAGCCTATTGAGGACTGAGCCTTGTAAAATGTCTGCTGGAGAGCCAACACTTCACCTTCGGGGAGCGGGTGAGGGGAAGCCCCTGGCCCCGGGGAGAAATGAGGACCCCTTCTGTGGGCGCACAAAACGGCCCGGTACACGCCGGTGCCACTCTCGCGGCCAAGCCTCGGGCTGACACCATGCAGCACACGGCGCTACCCACAATGCACCGGCCCTCTCTGTCACACACAGGCACGCACACTCACCCCG
>NW_005370081.1:269692-296113 GCF_000412655.1 Myotis brandtii | reverse complement strand
CTCCGCCTAGGCAATTAATTGGAAGCGACGCTAGTGCAAGTGGGGCTCCCGAAGCGCTGTCGCCCCGAGGGGGCCACCGGTAGGGCGCTGGTGGGGGATGACTTCAGGTGTCTCCCGCCTCTCCACCCCCCCGCAGCGAGTCATCCCAAGTGGTCATGCTAATGAGGGTACCCCGCGTGGTGAAGGCGGAGGAGGGAGTTGGCCTAGAGGCGGCCGCGGCCCGGGGGAGGGGAGGAGGCGGGCACGACTGGGCGATTCGGATTGCGACGTCGACTTAAAGGATTTTCGGGACGGGTTGGGGAGGAGGAGGCAGGCAGCATGGCATCGTCCCAGGCACAGGGGCCCCTGCCACCCTGGGGTTCTCCGAGTGTGGAGCCCGGGGCTGGATGAGCGGGCGCACGTACACTCGAGTTCCTCGACTTCGGGGAGTTCCTGTGCCCTGCAGCCAGCGGCGATAGGGAAGCCGGGGGCCGCAGCTGCCTGAGGCCCCGCCCTTCCCCGGGAGCTACTGCCTTCCTGACTTTGCATCCTGTGGTGGCCGTGGCCTCTTCCTTCCAGCCTGTCTGTCGCAGAAGCTCCTGGCACTGAGCCGAGCTTAGCCCAGGTGTACCCCTCCGCACCGCAGACACCCCTGGAAGCCCACCCGCTGCCCTACCCCAAAGGGCTCTTCGCCCCTCCCTCTTTGGTGGGCACTTCCCAGCACTATCATCCCCTAGGCCCCGGGGAGAAGCTATTTTATAGCCCTCTCCCTCGGCCCCGCCCACCCGCCAGTGAAAGTTTCTTGAATGGTGACCTAACTGCCCCAAACAATTAGGAAGGTAAGCGGGACGCCATCATTCATCTCTAAGTAAAGGTAGCCAGAGCCGTCCTTAAAATCTCTGTTGGAGTGCCCTGCACTGCTCTCCCCGCCATCTCAGGAAATTGATCAGGCTCACCAGCCTTTGCCATTGCTTCTCCCACTTCGTTCCGGATTACCCCCTACACCCCTTTTCAGTCGGAGCCTCTGGCTGCCCCCTAAACCTTCGGTGGGTCCCACTGCCCACCCTGGAAGTGGAGGAGACAAATCACTTACCCAAAAATTATTTCTTGCTCCTCGTTTGACATAAACGGTTAGCAGGCTCTAATCCCACCCACTGATGCTTGAAATACCTCTTTTGGGATTGGCATTTGTCCTGGGGGTTTCCCCTGAGAGGAGATGGTTAAATGGACTAATTCAGACTTTATAACACGCTGCCTTTTGGACAAGAACTAGCTCCCTACAGGAGAGATTAATTGGCGTCCCCTTCCTGGGGGCCAAGCTCAGGGCCTCCAGGGGAAAAAGACTAACTTCTCTGCCCAGCACAGAACCCACCTTTGCTCATCTCAACTCCTCTAAAGGCTTCCTTGAGGACAATCCTTTATTTGCTGAGACATTCATTAGGGTCCTGCCCATCCCAAGCAGCCCCACCGGGGTTTGGGGTCCCAGAGGGAAAAGCCCTGTGGGCAGCGAGAACTCTCCTCTTTCTTTGGTTGGCCCAGTGCCCATTGCAGACCCTCAGGACAACATACTCCAAAGCCCAGTGCTCGGCCGAGACACCCAGAAACAGACGGGCACGACAATGTGGCCCGCCTTTCAGAAGAAACACTGAGATGGGTGTCTCGGTCCCGGTTTCTAACATTTGGTTTCAACCTCATGTCAGGGTTGCATACAGAATCCAAACAGCCAAGACCTCAAGCAAGTAGGTCACTTTCCGCCTGGAACCTCCCTCCCTAGAAGTTCTGTGCAATGATAGTTCTGAGCCACCAAGGACCCGAGGTTTAGAACTCGCAGGGTCATCCTTCAAATACCCAGTATGTGTTGGTGCTATGTGGCCAGCCCCAGGCACTTAGTTCAGAAAACCGCTCCGATAGGTTGAGCTACAATTGGTTCCTGGAATTGAGCAGAGGTTTATACCAGAGGGACACACCTGGAGGCACTGCCTGGGAAACAGATGGCCCCACCAGTCCCCCTCCCCCACCTTCCAGGGACCCACTCAGGGAAAAGCCCTAGGGTGGTGTAGAAGAGCATCGATATGCTAACATTTAAGCTTCTCTGGCCTGGGACCTACAGTTTTGTACTTTCTCCAGGTAAGAACCCCCCTCCCCCAAGTAATTAGGAAAACAAAATATTTTCAAGCTTGCATTCACCAGCCAAAGCTAGGGTTTTCACATGCTAATTTCCAGGTCGGCTCAGGGCCCCACTCAGGCACCTCTCCTGCCCAATTGGTAGCAAGCTCTCCTCAATACCACACTTCCCAGCCTAAGGAAATCCGGGTACTCCCACCAGTTCCTGCTTCAGAAAGGCTTCTCCCTACTAACTTCACATTCCAACTCCACTTTTCTAACTTCCAAAGGTTTGCTCAAAAGCCTGGGGCCCACAGTGGGCCGTCCCACCCCCTGGGCGCCGGCCTTGATAAGGATCTACAGGAAAGGGGCGCAGACAAAGGAGCTCCACCTCAGCGCTTAGTCGCTCTGTGAGCTCTCCGAGTGACCTCAGCGAGGGGGGCCCAGCCCGGGGAATGACTTGGGAGGCAGAAGAAAGGAAGAAAAAAGGGAGAGCTGCGCCCCGGGGCCCTGGCTCCTTGATGAATGCCCCAGAGCGCTTGCGAAGCCTGACTCGGGGATCAATAGCGGGTGGCTTTTCTTGCGCGTGTTTGAACTCCTCCTGCTGTGAGCCCTGTTGAGGAGGGGCGGCCAATAAATCACAGCTCTGCAGCCAGGAAGGGAGGAGGGTGGAGGGAGGATGCTGCCCCAGCTGGGTTAGCCTGTCACGTGGAACCCACCTCGACAGGACCCACCAGGCCCTGGAGGGAGGGGACTGCTTCGGTTGGGTCTGGGGTGTGAGAGAAGCCCCCTCTAGGATGCCAGCTCACCTACAGAGGGATGGGGCTCCCAGACCCTGAACCAGCTGTGCAGGCCAGTACGGAGAAAAAGGGTAAAGCCACCTAGGATGTAGGTCACCCTGGGGTGGAAAGTGGCTCAGGGCTGGGTTGCCCCAGTGCAGAGCTTTGCGTGGTGGGAGGCCTAGGGGCACACAAAAGCCAAGCTCCCTCCCCTGAGACTGCAGACCAAGAGGTGGCTCTTGGGGCACTCTGTCTTCCTGGTTCAGGCCTTGCTCATTCAGTAGGTCTCAATAAGGAACCCAAGGACTCAGAGATGTCACCCGTGCAGTGCAGGCTCAAGCACTCACAGGGAGAGGGAGGTAGACAAGAAGGCCTTGGGCAGGTCTGTGGGTGAGTGTGACAGGCATGAGCTCAGGTCCTAGGCCATCCACCTTCAGACAACTGGTCCTTTTCAAAATGCATGGCAGGGAGCACAGGGCAGGAGTGGATAAAAGCACACACACAGGCCCCGGAGCAAGTCTCCCCGACAGCTCAGGCAGCGGCCCTGGGTGCTGACTCAGGGGCGCCGCTTCCAGGGACCTTTTTCTGGGGCTTCTGTCCTCTCACCTCTGAGGGGACCAGGCACAAACGCCTGTGTCTTTTGATAATGCTGTTCCCTCTGCCCTTTTCCTTCCACTGCCCTAGTCAACCTCCTCAATTCTGCCTGTCCAGGCACAGTTGAGGTTCAGCTCCTGGCCAAGGCAGGTGTCCCCCCAGGCCTCAGAACCCTGCCCACACACCGGGACAGCAGGGGGGCACACTCCTACTTGGGACACAGAGCTGGGCCCGAAGCCGGATCCAGGCCCCTACTGGGTCCGGAATAACAGAACCCACGGTGACAGAGTGCTTGCTGGTTGCCAGGCTCGGGTCCAGGCACTTTCCAAGTATCAACACGCCGTCCTCACCAACAAGCTTCTCTGATAAGGTGTGATTATTGTTTCTACTCTAGAGACAACAACATCGAGGCACAGAGAGGTTTAGACCACCCGCCGCAGGATTTACGCTACCCAGCAATCGGACTGCAAGTGCACCGGTAACCATCGCACGCCATTTCCAAGGTGGGCTCCGCGGCCCAGAGCAGAGAGGCCGACACAGCCACACAGAGAGGGCTGTGCTGACAGTGATGCCCCTGACTCCTTTTACATCCTTTCCAGCACACATCGCGTGTCCTGAAATAATTCCTTTCCTTGTGCTTCTTTTGTGTTTAGTAACCACCTGGCATTTGGGGTTGGCTGGGACGCCACCTGAGGTGGGCTGGAGGACACGGTAGAGGAGACCCTCCTGGGTCCGCCTCGCCACTGCACCCCTCCCCTGTCCTGGATTGACCCACTACCGGGCCCTCATCCTCAGCTTAGCCTGCATTCCCAGAAGTCTGCATTTGGCTTCTGCCCAAATCTTATCATTTCACTAAGAAAACAGAACTCACCCCTGCCCCACACCTCCTTTCCGCACCTCCGAGAAGCCCTACAATTGCGAGGTGAGTGGGGGCCCAGGAAAGCCTCCTGCCAGGCCGAAGGAGAGAGGACAGGGGAGGGAACCCAGGAACCAGGTACAAAATGGCCAGAGGTGGCTTCACTCTCCAAGAGCTGCCGCCTCTCTACGTGCTCAGCTGGGAAGGTGGCCACCCCCAAGGCTGTCTGCCCGTGCCACTGGGGTGCCCTCAGCCCCTCAGCCACCGGGATGTCATGTGGGCAGAGAAGCCGGCAAACGGGCTAGAGTGGATCAGGAAGGAAGTGTCCATGTCCCCTATGAACGAGCTGTGGAGGGAAGGGACGGGCCTGGGTTTGGAGGCGAGACTCAGGAAACAAGTGCTGACTAGCTGGTGCCCTGGACAAGTCACTCAGGCTTCCTGGGGCTCCGCCTCCTCGTCTGTAACATGGGAGCAAGGACACCTAACACCAGGTCCTAGGGAGGACGAAAGGAGGTAACAGTGATGATTCTCCAGCGGTTGGGAGTGTGCTGTTGTGGGTGGAACTGTGTCCCCCAAAGATGTTGAAGTCCTGTGACCGTGACATTATTTGGAAATAGGATGAGGCCATTGGGGTGGCCCTTGATCCCATGACTGGTGGACTTATAAAAAGCAGAAACTTGGACAGAGAGAGAGAGAGAGACATGCACACAGGGAGAATGTCGCGTGAAGAGCCACATGTCAGGGACACCAGAAGCTAGAAAAGGGACCTGGAACAGACCCTTCCTACAGTCATCAGAGGGGGCATGGCCGGGCCAATACCACACCCTGATCTTGGACGTCTCACCCCCAGAACTGTGAGACGTATGTTTCTGTGGTTTAAGGTCTGTGAGTCTTTGTCACGGCAGCCCCAGCAATGAGTACCCACGGTGACGCTGTGACACGGAAGTTGCAGCATATCATCCTCGGCTCCTATCCCTTCCTCCAGTGGCTCCGATTCGGTCAGTGCAAAACCCGAGTACTTATGGCCCACAAGACCCCGGTGACCTGGCACTCAACCCCCCTGACCTCGTTTCCTCCCCCGGTTACTCTGCTCCCGCCTTGCTGCCCCTCTGGCTGCCGCTGCCCCAGATGCACCCTCAGGGGTTTGCCGGGCAGCTCTTCTCCAGGTCCCAGGCTCCTCCTGCCTCCTGCAGGCTTTCGCTAGGTGACCCCTTCTTGGGGAAGCCCTCCTCAGCCACACTGGCCCACCCTGCTGCAACTCGTCCCTGACTTGGCTCTCCCTTCACACTTATGACTGGTGTATGTGAATTACTCCTCTCGTTCCCTCTGTCTTCCTTCCAGAAGGCAAGCTCCCTGTCGACGGTGACTTTTGTCCCTTCTGTACAGATTATTTCGACAGCACCTGGAATGTGCCAGGCAGATGTGTGCTATTTGCTGCCTGAATGAGTGAGGGGGTCAGGAACGAATGAGTGAGCAGCAGGGTCTGTGAGCCCTGCCTCCCCTGCCCGCCCACCCAGAGCCCAGGTCCCCAGCCTGCTGTGTGGAAGAACATGGCTGTTTCTCAGTGGAGGCAGCCTGCTCAGACAGGAAGCTCGGGCCGGCTAACAAAGGGGCTGCCGGAGGTGGTGGGAGCGCAACACCCAGGCCTCTAATGAATCTTTCCCCATTGATTTCTGGAGTCGCCTTTGAAGGCCAGGGACAGCAAGGCAGCTCGAATGTCCATGCCTCAGCAGTCCTGGGGTTTTATTGCTTCTCCCAGGACTCAGCTTTGACAGGGGCTTCCGGATGGCCCCGGGGTTGGACTGACATAAGCTCCCTGCAGTTGGAAAGGCAATTTCCTTTCCTGTTGAAGCTGTCTGTCTGTCTGTCTCACTGCCTGGCTGTGCAGCACACCTCCCATCTGGGCTGGGGCAGCAGAATTCCACTCCTGATTCTCCCCAGACAAAGGCTTGTGCAGGCCCAGGAGGATGCCGTCCACTTTGCAGAGGGAGAAATGGGCTCAGCAGGGAGCGGGGGAATGGAGGGAGGGAGGATTTAAGGCCACACACACAGTCTGACCCAGAGCTGAGTGCAGGCTCGGGGCCACACTAGGGTCGAGTGGCTGCTGGAGCCCAGCATCTGACCCCACTGTGCCCCCAATCTTGGCAGGGCCTGTTGTGTCCAGCACTTTCCCCTACAGAGCCTCTACTCGCTTTGGGGTGCTACGGTTGGTACGAGCAGAGGAAGGGTGGTTGAGAAGCACGCCGAAGCACCTCAGTATGTTCTGGGCAGCAGTAGATAGAAGCTGTACAAACGTCCTAAGCTCATTACAGCTCATCAGGAACCCGACATCACCAGGGGCACTCCCCTCCCTCCTCTCTTGACAGTGAGATGCCTGCTCGCTCCCAGCCCCTGGCAGCCCAGGGATCCAGTGGCTTCCTTTACTCCTCAGTGTGGTCCCAGGTGTCCCCCACTCCCTGGGGCTTTGGACTTGAGCAGACAGGCCATGTAGGAATGTCTGTCTGGGGAAAATCCAAAGTGGCCGCCAGGGCAGGGCAAGGAGTGGGAGGCCTGATGTTGCAATCAGGATCTGCAGAGCTGAACTTGGCAGGTGGGAACAGCACACTCCTCTGCCTGACGCCAAGTGCCCAACTGAGATAGACTCTGCCTGGGAGAGAGACTTGGGGGCTTGCTGTGTGACCAAGAGCAGGTCACTGTCTCTCTCTGGGCCATAGCTACCCCCCCACCCCCAGTGACGACATCTAGTGCAGGTGCTGGATCAAAATTGCTGCTGAGGGCACTGGTCTCTCCAAGTCCGGCTGAGAAAGCCCCAAGAAGTGTCACTACTGAGCTGACCACCACTGATTTCCTATAGAGACCAGAGCAGGCCAGACAAGATGCCTACAACACATGTAGTCCTCTTAAGGCAAAGAAGCCAGTTCCAAAGTAGAGGGCCCATTATGCTCCCATTCTTGTCCATTTACTGGCATCTGTAGGCGTATCATTTTTGGTGCCCTGTGAATTCCGTAAGTGGCAGGGATTTTGTCTGTTTTGATCACTGCTATATCCTCAGTGGCTCTGTACCCAGCACATAGTAGGTACTCAACAAATATTTGTTGAATAATGGTTATTCACCAAGTTATCCCATGGTAGTGGGATTTCAGCTATTCTTTACTTTCTTTATAATTTTCTTAATTGTTTACAAGGAGTATGTATTATTTTTGTGATTAGAAATAAACACCCCATGAAACCACTTTCATTTTCGAGTTAAGTGAATGCAAAGTTAAGACTTTCCCCCCAAAAAAGGTGCTGTGCACCATCTTCAGAAGCAATAACTCGAGAGTCAAGCATAGAACGATTCCGCGTAACCAAGTGTTCTTCAAGGCCCAGCCTGTGGGTGGCCTGAGCATGACGTGGGCAATAGGCATCCTTTCCCTCTCCACATGGCACAATTCCATCCCAGTAGTCTCTTGTCTGGACCCCTGAAATAGCCTCCAAACGGTTTTCCTGGCCTCTGACCCCTAGGTTCCTCCTCTACCTGCTGAGCCTTTCTAAAAGACAAATCTGATCATGTCACTCCCTTGTCTAAAACCATCCATGGCTCCCCAGTACTCTCAGAATCAAGTTTCAAATTCAAGTTTGAGTTCCTTAGGCATTCAAGGCCCTGGAAGTCTCATGCATAGTTTCTGGAAGGGACCTTTTGCAACCCTCAACCTGGGTTGCTCCTGTCTGGGTGCCTCCAACAAGTTCCTTACAGGCATTTGTAATCCCTGGTTTGCTCACCTTCACTGGAGGCAGGCTCTCCCTCCAAAACGACTGGCAATCATAGTTGAACAGTGTCTGGGTGCCAGCATGCAGCTGGGAAGGGAAACTGCTACAAATCCCAGGGTGGCAGGGAAGCTTCCCCCCCGCCACCCCTCCCCCCTCGCCCTCAATCTGGGGACCTTTCCAAGGGGATGAGGAGCCGGATACCCTTGATGAATTGAAAGGCAGGGCAAGCCATGGCCAGCATCATGGGTTGGGGCTCTTAAGAAGGAAAAAAATCAGCCCTGGGATCTCAGCCCTTAGGATGCTATGGTTGGGGCCAAGCAGTACTGCCTCTTCACTGCCTCAGTTTCCCCATTTGGGATGCAGGCAGTATTCTGGGATGCATGGTAGAAAGCTGCAGCCCTGGGAACACTGGTCCCCCTCAGCAAGGGGAGCCCATGCCCCCCTCGGGCCCCAGACAGACCCGGGAGTGTGGTGTGTAATTGAATTTGGCCTAATTACCTAATTGCACTGAGGAACAACCAGGACTGACAGAGACCTCGGATGGTGGGAAGCCAGGAGCCAAGAGGCAGTCCCCAGATTGCCTAGGTAGGCATTCAGGGAAGCAGTGCCAGGAACTAGCACCTTCATGTCCCTTAACCCCCAGGTGGCTTGGAACCCTGGTGTCACTGTTCCCATTCTAAAGGTGAGGAAACTGAGGTTCAGAGGGAAGCATGTTGCACAAGGGACACCAAGTCAGAGATGTAGAGAGGAAATATGAACCCACATTCCTTCTGCACCTGGGGCCTTTGCACATGCTGTTCCCTCTGCCTGGAATGCCTTTCTCCAGCCTCCTCTCTGGGCATATTTTCTCCTTGCAGCCTTCCTGCTAAGGTCATTTCCTCAAGAAAGCCTTCTCTAAGCTCCCAGGCTCATGCCCCCGCCCCCCTACCTGTCTTTGTAGAAGCCATCAATGATTACATCATCAGGAATCCGTCACCACCCGGTGCACTCCCCTCCTTTTCCCCGACAGTGCTGAGTGAGCTCCCAGGCTCCTGGTCCCCTCTACCTGCCTTTGCAGAACCCACCAAGGATTACATCACGGGCGAAGGGCACTTGTTCCAAGTCTGGAGCTCCCGGAGGACAAGGGCTACAGCCGCCTCGCGCACACTGCCCAGCATCCAGCACAGGCCCAGGGCACTGTGGTGCTCACACCTGTTTGCTGAATGAGCGGCTGCATAACCTGTGCCTTCTGGGCCTTTTCCAGACACAGTCAATTGGTTTTCTGCCACCTCTGGCCTGAGTCTTGGGGGTGAGGGTCTCATCTACAAGAAGTACTGCACCTGGGGCTCTGCCAGGAGTCCCTCAGTGTCAGGGGAGCTAGAGTGATGCTGCAGGGCAGACGCACCCTCCGGACAACTGGCCCCCAGAGTGGATGGGCAGGAGGTCCACTCTGAGGCCCTGAGCTGGGGCTGCAGATACAAGATCCCACTGTTGGGGGGTAAAGGGACAGGCGCAGGGTCACTCAGCTTGCCAAGAGCCAGAGCTGGAAGCCAGGCCTGCCCAAATCTGGGACCTGGCCTCACTGCGCCTCACTGAGCTGTGAGCGAAGGAACAAGGCTAACTTACAGAAGGTCAAGTACTTTAATCCAAAGAAAACCATGTGAATGGTGGGATTTCAGGGCTCATGAGATAAGGCAGGACAGAGGCAGCTGCCCACTGGGCTAATTCACAAGGCAGCTCTGCTCCCAGAATGCATTAGGCCTCCATTCATCTAGGACTCGGGCTTGTCAAGCCTCTGGCCTCGTGCCTCCTTTTGGGAGGTGGTCTGACCTGGCACCCAAGTGTGTGGGTCTGGAGCAGGACTGCCTGGGTCTAATTCTAGCCCTGCCATTTGCTGGCTGTGTGGCCTTAAGCGAGTAATTAACCTCTCTGAGTATCAGTTTTTTCTTAATATCTTTGTAAAGATGGACCAGGTTAAGGATTCAATACAAGTTAACTCTTTAATTGATTAGGTGTAGTAGTAGAATAATGGGAGTATTAGAAGTTTAGCATGGCAGTATTAATAATGGTAGCATCAGAGTAACCGTAGCGGTCCTGGGAGTACCAGTACTAGTAGTATTGGGAAGCGTATTCGTGGTGTTTTATCATGCCAGCCCATCCCGGTACAATGAGGGACCCTGGGATGACGGCTCCCTCTCTCTGTGCCAGGCTCCTCTCAGATAAAAGTAGGGGGTTGGGCCCGGTGATCCTGAAAGGCCCCCTGCACTCTGACCTCCACGCCAGAGAGTAATAGTTGCAATAAAAACAATACCCCTATCGATACTTATTATTTATGCTTATCATAGGCCCCGTGTTCTCCCAAAGGCACTGTCCTCCTGCTTCCCTTTCCTCTCCAGCACAGAGCACCCTCCTCCCCAACCCAGCCTTCTTTCCTCTCACAGCTGATTTTTTTGGTGGGATGTATTCTCTACCTAATGGTTTCACCTCAGCGGCTGGATGTGGCAAATGGATACTGAGTTTTCACACCATGCAGGGCACAGCTTCCCCCACATCATCCCATGTAATCCTCAACACCAACAACCCTAGGAGGGAGGTATGGTTAGCCCCATTTCCTGCCACAGCTAAAGCTCAGAGAGGTGGTGTCCGTGACCTACAGCCACACAGCATGAAAGCAGGGGAGCAGCATGCAAGCCCAGTGTGGCCTACCTCCATGGCTGGATACTTGCCATGCAGGTGCTTACTACACCTTAACGGGTCCTGCCCTCCCCACCCCCAGCCCCACTCAGGTGCTCCTCAGCCCCAGTTCTCCCCTGCCGAGAGGGCATGAGGTCTCTGTGTATTCAAGGAAGATGACATAGTCCCATGGACTCTACAGACAGACCCTTCCTCCTCCCATCAGCACGGCCCACCTGTCTCTGCCTTGGTCCTCAAGACTGAAGTCCCTGCTTCCACAGCCACCTGAGAGCCAGCGGCAGTTACAGCTGGACTGGTCAGCGCTGGGTCTCAAACAAGAGGTGGTCAGTGACGTAAAAAACCTCTGGAGTTTTCTTGCCGAACTGGAAGCCCTGCTAGTTCTGGGCATGTGTCTCGTGTGGTCTCAGGTGGTCCCCTGCACAGAGGCTGCCCTGCTGGGGGCGCTGGATCCCCCAGAGCCAGCCAGGGCCTTCCTGTGTCAGCTCCTGGCTGTGAGCACATGGGGGTCTGTGACACTGAGCTGAGGCAGCCTTTTCTGCACAAGGGGAAACCCCTGGACCCCAGAGCCCAGCCTTGATGGACCAGGACAAGAGTGCCTTGGAGGAAACAGACCCTCCTCTGCAAGGCCACCTCCACACCCCCTGTCCTCTCTCTCTAGAGGGGCAGTGCCTGTCCTCCTCTGTTCTTGTTTTTTCTCTCTCACAGTTCTCTCTCCATTTGGGGTGGGAGGAGAAGAACCAGATGCAGAAGCCCTGTCCCCCGGGGGTGGCACACCAGTCTTCCCCCGGAGACCACCCAAGAGCCTCACTTCCACAGCGGCTCACAGCCAAGCAGCCGGCGATCTGGCCACACTTCCCTGCACTCGGCTTCCCCACGGAGCACCACAGCACACCCATTTCCTGCCTGCTGCCTGCACGGGGAGGGCGCGCTCCCATCTTCTCTCTCCCAAGCTCCATCTCACAGACGTGAGCCCTTCACACACAGGGCCCCCTGCCTCCCGGCCTCCGGGCAGACGCTTAATTGGGAGGAAGTGATTCTAAACATCTGGGGTGCACATCTGAGAGTGGGCTCAAGACCACACGGAGCCTGGAGGAAATGGCAATACAGGCAATTATGTCACTTCCTCAGCTGAGGGTGCTCAGGAGGGGGCAGCACCAAATGGCAGCAGGCATTTCGGGGGCACCGTCCAGGCCTGGGCTGGGGCAGATCGGGGGCATCTGTGGACAGTGAGCCTGGGCCCCAGGGCAGAGGATGCAGGGGACTCCAGGCAGAGCTGAGCTGCAGTCCCCAGAGGAAAGGGGAGACAAAGGCAATGAAGGCAAGAGAAGGAAAAAGAGGGAGGGATAGAGGGGAGAAGAGAGGGGGCAGGAGAGGGAGAGAGGGAGAGAGGGGAGGGAGGAGTGAAACAAGGAGCAGGAGGGGAAGAGAGGGAAGGGCAGAGGCAGAGGACTATTTTGCTCAGCTTACAGAGGCCTTGGGCTTCCAGGACACGGAGCTGCCGGGCAGCCAACCCACCAGGCGGCAGAGGGACCCTGTCCTGACCCTGCTGAGACCCCGGGCATGGCCGTCACTTTCTGAGCTCCCGTTTCCGTGTCTGGAAAAGGGGCCAGAGCTCTCCCGGTGGGGGAGTCAGGGGCTCTCCTACGTGAGGTGATGGTGGATCGGGCTATCACTGCCCTGACCCTCAGTTTTCCAACCTTTCGGGGCTGGGAACTTACTGCTGGGAGTGGCTGGCCCAGGAGGTTCCCCTCTTCTTCAGCGCCCCCCTTTGCTCATGTGGGTCTGTGACTTTATGCCTTCCCTAAGCACACCCAGGTCTGTGAGCTCCTGGAGGGTTCCCTAAGTGCCAATCACCACGTCAGCATATAAATGAGTGCCCGGGCCGCACTGTGGAAGGGTGAAGTCGTTTATCCTTTGCACCGAGTTTCGCTGGTGTTATAATTATGTGCCTGTTTCAAAGGCAGACTCCTAATCCCCTGCCCCCCGCCCCCAGTAATTCCTGTTTCCTGCTGTAGACAATGGTGCTCTTCATCCCAAACAGGTGAAACTGGGTCCTTTGGAATGATCTACAGGAGCCCAGCCCCAGGCACCGGTTCCCACCTGGCCAGCCTCAACAAGCCAGGAAATGCGCCTAGGAATATAAGGAAGCCACTGATAACAAATAGCTCCTCAAGGAAAGCCATTGGCCAGAGGCCCCGAGCTCTGGGGTCTGCTCCTCTCTGGGCCCAGGAATAGCAAGGGCAGACTTGGCCTAGGTGGCCATGCTTCCTTCCAGCCACCTGCCTGGCCACCACCCTGTCTCCAGCGAGGAGAATTACCACCGTGCAGGGCTTCCACTGCAAAACACAAACACCTGGTTGCCTGGGCAGCACCTTGCCAGGGTGATGTGATCCAGATGGTCCCTTGAGAGGCAGATGGGTTGCCACGGAAACAGAATCCCTGCCTCTCCAGCCAGGAGACTCGGATTTTAGATGGGCTGGACCCCAAGCTTAGAGAAGTGAAGTGATTTGCATAAAGCCACACAGCAAGTATAGATCTAAGAGCCTGTATGGCAAGGCAGGATTTCAGAATCAGAACAATTAGGCACGAAGCCCTTTTGCGATGGCAGCTGGTGCTAAGTACTTTGTACCCATTCTTTTGCGAGAGGCTGGGAGGCTTGGCCGCGGTCACATGTACCATGGAAGTGATGGAGCTAAGCAGCGACCAGTCAGCCTGATCCTGAAACCTGAGTTTGGACCCCTGTCCCATGCTGCCCCCAGGTTGTGCATGTCCTGAGACCAGCCCTATCCTAGTGGACCACACGAGGGCCACCGGACTTGTGGAGGTCAGCCAAGCTGGGGCCCGCAGGCTGAGACCCACAGTTTCCAGAAGACGGAGCAAGTATTTGGAGTTGGGGCAGGCCCTTCCATCCTGGTCCACACCCTTCCGTCCTCATTCTCTTGCTTCTTGCCTCCACCTCTTCAGTCGGCCACGCATAAAGCCACCCATTCAGAGCCATCTACTCATTCATTCCTTGCCCTCTTACACAAAGGATTTGAGTTGCTTTAGAAAGTTAGGAAGTCTCTCTGTGTGCCAGT
Organism: Myotis brandtii; assembly: GCF_000412655.1. Taxonomy (NCBI): domain Eukaryota; kingdom Metazoa; phylum Chordata; class Mammalia; order Chiroptera; family Vespertilionidae; genus Myotis; species Myotis brandtii. The sequence goes on along the minus strand of NW_005370081.1, from coordinate 282,302 downwards.
TTTCCAATCTATAAAATGGGTTGGGCCATTGTATCAGCGCTGATGTTCGTAACATATCCAGCCAGTGCTTGGCATGAAGAAGGAGCTCAATAGACAGCACTTTAAATAGACAGCACTTTAAACGTGACTTTCTCTCTTGAAGGAATTTTGGGAAGGGTTGCTGGGAGACTTGATGAGACACAGGCCCTCAAATCTCCCCAGCCCAAGGCACAGACAGGTGCTGCTTGCCCTGTGCAGCCTCCCGCAGCTCTCCTCTCCTCTCCTCTCCTCTCCTCTCCTCTCCTCCAGGATTGTGCGTTCGATCCCTGGTCAAGGGCACATACTTCATTTGCAGGTTCAATCCCCAGCCCCGATTGTGGGAACATGTGTGAGGCAACCAGTTGATGTGTCTCTCTCACATTGATGTTTCTCTCTCTCTTTCTCTCTGTCTCTCCTCTCCTCTCCTCTCCTCTCCTCTCCTCTCCTCCCTCCTCTGCTTTGGAGAAAGGAGGTGCTCTTACCCCCACTGAGCCTCTGTTGTCCTGGAGACAGCCTTGGGCTCTGGCCTGGAGCCTCAGGAAGGGGCTGTGCCCTGCCCGAGTTAAGAGGACCCACTCCTCTACTCACTTGGGGATGAATGTGGTTGGTATTTACGTTGGCCCTACCTACCCACACAAGTTCCATATTTTCCAAACCTCACACCACGGCGCAGCATCAGGCACAGGGTTTTCAGCTGCCTCCAGGTAGGACGGGCATCCTGAGGAAGTCTGAGTGCCAATATGTGGGAAGAAGATGGCTAACATGTATACAGCACTTACTAGACACCAGGCCTTATTCTAAGCCTGTATACACGTTAACTATGATGTAGGCATTATTATTATCACCTTTTATCAAATGAGGTGACCGTGGAGAGAAGTTAAGTGACTTTTCCGAGGTCACACGGCTGACAGGTGAAGGGCTGGGTGGGACTCTGGGCTTTTAATTACTGCTCGTCTCTATGAAACAGATGAAGGGTTTCTGGAAAATAGATTTGAAACTGGGGCCGACCAAGAAATGCGGCAGTAAGAGCTGACATGTACTGCATGTTCACTTTGTGCAGGGCTCTGCCACTCACCACTTGGGGCCGTGAATACTGAATGAGCTCAAAGATGGGTGGGTGCTTAACCCACCAACAAGGGCAAATCTCATCAAATACTGTACTTAATGCTTCCACCTCCGGCCCTGGCTGCGTAGCTCAGTTGGTTAGAGTGTCATCCTGATACACCAAGTTTGCAGGTTCGATCCCCGGTTAGAACACATACAAGAATCAACCAATGAATGCATAAATAAATGGAACAACAAATTGATGTCCTTATCTCTCTCTCTCTCCCTCTTTCTTCCCCTTCCTATCTCTCTCGCAAAAAACACACACCAAAAAACTTGCCTGGCCAGTGTGGCCCAGTGGTTGAGAGCGTCAACCTATGAACCAGGAGGTCACAGTTCGATTCCCCATCAGGGCACATGCCGAGGGTTGCAGGATCGATTCCCCAGTAGGGGGCTTGCAGGAGGCAGCCGATCAATGATTCTCTCTCATCATTGATGTTTCTATCTCTTGCTCCATCCCCCTTCCTCTCTGAAGTAGATTAAAAAAAAAAAAAAAACTCCCCCTGAAAGCATTTCAGGTAACCATGACAAGCTGGCCTGAGCCATTACCATCCTTTTCCAGGATTTCATGTCAACTTGCTCAGTAAAGGGCAGCTTATGGCCTCAGGGTCAGATAGTCTTGTTTGAATCACAATTCCTGCTCTTTGCAGCCAAGTGGCCTTGGTTAAATTACCCACTCTTCCTAAAGCCCATTTCCTCCTCTGGAAAAAGAGGAGACATGGGTCTGGGATCACGTGGGATAAGTGAGTTCATGGATGCGCCACATGGTGCCTGGTTCTGGAAAAATGCTGATCAAACATTTACTGTCACCATCAGATTTCTTTCCTAATCCAAATGCCCTGGCCCTGGAAGGCTAAACAGGCAAGACTGAAGACACCTGCCCATCGTTAATTCCTGCCTGCCTGTCTCACCCAGAAAGTATTTACAAGGCTGTGGCTTGCAGTGCTTGCTTAAAAAGTTCCAGAACCACCACACCCACTTTCTGCCAAGTCCCTGCTCCATTTCACTCTCACACCCTCGAATCCCACGAAATCCCTCCTCTGGGGTGAGAATGCTAAGCTCCATCTTAAAACCAAGGCTCTGGCTCCCTTAATCCTCTTACCTGGCTCTTTGCTCTGTGGAATTAATTGCTGCCAATGGCGTTATTCACTTCGTAGGGGCAGCCATGGCACCTGCAGGGCAGCCTGGGTCGGAGGGAACTGCTTTGGCTGGACCTCTGTCCCAATGCCCCTTTGGCCTGGGCAGCCGAAGGCAGCACGGTGGCTGCAGGTGGCAACCTGGGTGCCAGTAGGGTGATAACCCTGTGGCCCTGCATCTCCCCAGAGGCTGTCAGCCTCGGGGGACACCTGCAGAGAAGCAGGAGAGCCAAAGTTCTGGTCCCACTTCTGCCCCTGCCCGGGCCACCTCCCCATCCGTCAGAGCCTCCGTCTCCTTATCTTTCAGTGGGAATCAGCCTGTCTTGGGGGTCTCATGGAACTGGACAAGGAAGGCCGTATCAAAGGCTGTGCTGGGTACAGGATGGCTGTCATTTCTCCCCTGCAGAATGGGGCATTCGTTGATTTCAAGCCCTGAGAGTGACTGTGTGTGGTGCCTTTATATGTATTCGTAGCCCCTGTGCTCAGTGCAGAGTGGGCCTGGCACAAGACGCTAATCATTCCTTGTCCTCAAAATTTCTTCTTTTAAAAAATTATTTTTAATTGAATTTATTGGGGTGGACATTGGTTAATAAAATCATACAGGCTTCAGGTATACAATTCTACATCATCTGTATATTGTAGTGTGTGTTTACAACCCCAAGTGGGAGAACATATTGGCTGATACGTCTGATAAGGGCTTAATATCTAAAGTTTATAAGGAACTTATAAAACTCGACACCAAAAAAACAAATAATCCAATTAAGAAATGGGCGAAGGACCTGAACAGACACTTCTCCAAAGAGGACATACAGACGGCCGATAGACAGATGAAAGGATGCTCATCGTGACTCATCCTCAGAGAGATGCAAATCAAAGCCACATCTGTCAGAATGGCTGCCACCAATAGACCAACAAACAAGTGTTGGTGAGGATGTAGAGACAACTCCCTTTTAATATTTTTTTATTTTGAGAGGCATTCTCATGTCCGTGACCTCACCACACTTCCTGTTGCTGTGAAGGTGGAGAAATGGTGTAGATGCATTAGACTGGAAGAAACTGATGCTGGGCAGGGCACTGCCGCCCAGGGGAGACGGAGGTAGAGTGTCCCCCAGACCCCCATGGCTTCATCACTTCTGTCCTCTGAGTGAGGCACCTTCAGGTGTGGCCTAGAGGATGGGGCCCCTGAGACAGCGTCGGTGGCCGTGGGACCCAGTGAGGAAACCACCACCACGCCAGCTCTCCTCCCGTGCCCGGGATGCTGCTATTTCAAGGAGGGGAGTCTCATTCCTAAAGCCCCGTCATGCTTTTAACGGGCGGAAAGCTGGCCCAGGCTCTAGCTGCAGAACCGGAACCTGTGGCTAAACCCAACACAGGGCGGTCTCTGTTGTCGTTAATTTGACAGTGTCTGGGGCAAGGGACACTGGTCTGCCAGTTGTGGTAGTGATGTAAGATAGAGAGTTTCCTTTAAAAATGCCCATCTTGAGGTCAAAACGAGCGAGAAACAATATGAGAATACGACCCTAATACGAGTGGGACTGGGCAGCGGCGGGAAGAAGGCTGGGATGCAGTGACTGGTGCTGGGAGGGCCTCTGCTGCAGGAGCCCAGGCGCCTCCTCACGCCCGCTGCTCACGGTGCGCGTGACTCAGCCACGGCGCTTCCACGCCCCAACCCCACGCAGCCCTCAACCCACAGTGGACGCCCGACGTTGGATCAACGCCTCCTCGTCCTTGCCTCTCAGACTGAGGAGGCCACATCCTACTCAGTCTCCCAGAGCTCCTTGCAGGCCCCACAGCAGGTACTTGTTTAACCACACGTTTCACCAGCCCCCCCCCCCCCCACCCCCATCTCTTTTCCCTGCTTCTCTACCAGTGTTTTCTTGGACCCCCCTGAATAAGTCTCGTCGCAGGGTCTGCATCTGGTGGAACCTAAACTCAGACACATCATTTCATTGGGGGCTCCTCCAGCAACCTTGCCTTTCCCTACCATGTGCCTCATCGATCCCTCCCGTCCCTTGAAGACCCCTGTCCCAATCCTGGGGCCAGGGCGAGGAGTCCCCGAGTGCAGGTAAGAGAGGCAGCCCCATGTCGAGAGGCTTCTGCACCGCCTGTCAGGACCCCCAGGCACCCCCGCCAGGGGCGGATGTCTAACTCGGCCACCCATCCTCACTTAGGACGGGTCTGGACAGCAGACATGCAGCAGCTGGGCCTCGGCAGCACTGCCCCTGCACAGCCCGGCTCCGTGGGGGAGCCAGCGATGAGCTAATCCTGCAGCAGACGTGGAGACAGGAAGAGCAGCCTCCCCGCGAGCAGAGGCCTGCCCCGGGCTCTGGGGAACCAGAGAGGCCGGCACTGGGAAAACTGCTGAGCCGGCCGCAGACAAGGGCGCTCTTGTCTCCCCCGCCCTGGCCAACTCCAGCCAAACTCAGGAAGAACCCACAACGACCTTCGCTGCTTCTGCTTAAAAACAGAACCCGTGCTCCCTGTGAAAATGTGCGGAATCGAGTCACCCCCACCCGACCTGAGAGATTCAATATTTGTAGGTAGACGTTTGGGTATATCCCCTCCGTTTTCTGTTTCCTGTGCCTACATAAATATATGTCTTCTATGTATTCGTACCTGGTTGAGGTCATACAGAACATCCCCTTTTGTTCCCTTCTAAAAAAACGAACGTCACAAGCATTTCCACATGGCAATGATTCTTGGGAGAGCTCGTTTGCAATGGCTGCAGAGTGGCCACCGAAATACTCAGCTCCCTTTTCTGGGGACTTAAGCTCTTTCTAAATATGCCTCCTCTCATCCTTCCATGGCACTGCGCCCTCCTGGCTGTTCATGCCGGACACCCCAGGGACCATCACAGCCACCCCTCCCCCCAATTCCTTAGCCTGGGAACCATGTGTCCACAAACCCTCCGTCACATGGGCTCCTCCCACTGTTCTTTTTTTCCAAAAGGCCACTGGATCCCAGGCCTCAGCCCTCAGGGAGCTGGGTATGGGGAGGAGAGCCAGGGGCTACTGGCCCAGGACAACCTACCCCACCTGCTTGCTCAAGGTCACTCAGCGGTCCAAGTCCTGCTTCCAGCCCTGGGAAGCCATGTGACCTGGGTCTGTCTCTTCCCTGTTGGAGCCTCAGTTTCCTCCTCTATAAAATGGGCATGCTGTTCAGAGCCCCAGTGGCCTCTCCAACTGAACTGGCAGGGGGTGAGCGCGTGAAAGGTTTGGTCCATTAAACAGGGCTGATTGCAAGTCCATTCCCAGGGGCCCAGCGATAAAGTCCAGAGTCCTTTCCTGAGCAGGACCTGCCTGCAGTGCAGGGGCCAGGGCAGGAGGAAGGCAGGCAGGTCCCTCCCCCACATCCCAGCTCTGCGGAGCTCACATGAGGAGGGGTGGGGGCTGATGTGCAGGAGGAAGTCTGTCCCTGGCCTTGACAAGGCGCCCAACCAGGCGGCCTGGCATTTCAAGGGCAAGGGAGGGCCTGCCTGCCCACTGTCTCTGGGAGAGCCGCAGGCGTTAACAAATCCCCTGCAATTTGCACCCACCAATCCCGCCTGCTCGCCGGGCAGCCGCAAGCCGTTTTTCACGCAGAGCTGCGCACAGCTTTGTCTTAGAGAGACAGATCTGGCAGGGTGTTCCTGAATGAGGCCATTTGTCCTCCCTGGTGATGGTGACGGGAAGGCGGCTGGCTGTGTGCTCTGGGGTGGACAAGAGGTGGTGGTGGGGGGGGGATAGGGAGGCAATGGGGGATGTGTGAAGGGGGAGATAGGCCACCTCGTTCAGCCAGGTGGGAGCAAGTGTTGTTTTCAAAGACAGAGGGTTTGTAACCCACCTTCTGCTTAAGGAGCCTGGGGAGAGGCGGTGAACTGACCTGGCTGGCCCCCAATGCCTGTGCCCTGGTCCACCCCAACCGTCTGAAGGAGGCGGGACTCTCACCACGGGCCTGGGGTCAGGGTCTGTCTCTGAGCCCTGGGACTGCTGTGGAAGCCCCTGGGGCTGAGGGCTCCAGGTTGGACAGAGACCTGTGTGGGCCCCTCCGGCGGGCGTGGTTCCCAGGCTGGAAGGAGCAAGGCAGGGCCCACCACATCCTGATTCTTCACCTCCCTGGCTGGCTAGGGCCCAGGGTGTGTCTCGGTCGCCTTCCCAGGGTCTGCTGCCACTCCCCTGGGCGCTGTCAACACATCAGAGAAACCGGAGCAAGCAGATGCTGGTCAACACAAGCAAGCGACCCACTTTGTGGGGCTTCCCTCCTGGTCCAGGGCTCAGGCTGTGTTGGGAGGTGAGGGTGTGCTTGGAATAGAGGTGGGAAACGCACATGCCCACAGGGCCTGGGTGTGTCCAACTGTGGGAAATGCTCAGTGGGTGACAATGGGGGAGCATGGCACTCCTGCGGCGGGTCAGCCACCACCAGTGAGTCGTGGGTTCAAGGTCCCCACTGAAAAGCAGGCATGTGACTGGACAGTGAAGAGCCAACGTAGGCAGCTAACCTGCGGTAGGACCTCAGATGTCGGTGGGCCACCTCCAGCTCACGGCGGGTGATTGACAGCCACCCTCTCCACTGCTCACTGAGGAAGGTTGAGCTCCTCTCCTTGGGTTTCAGGGGCTGCCTCTTTACCCCCCCCCCCCCCTCCTGAGTTCTCTGCTCCCTTGTCCTTCCCTCTCCAGGCACGTACAGGCTGCCTTTCCCAGGATGCTGCCCGGACACCCTGGCAGCCCCTACCTGCTGCTCTCTCCACACTTTCCACTTGGCCACCAGCCCGTGCCTTGCATCTCCCAGATGAGAGCAAGCCCAGTCATCACTGACCTGTCCCAGGGAGACAGGCAGGGCATGAGGACACACCCCTGCACCCTAGCCTCTCGTCCAGGCTCTGTCTGCCTTGCTGTGACCAGGGGCAGTCCCCCTTCTCTGGACCCGGGCTCCCATCCTTTGGCTTCTGGCATTCCTATTATTTTAACATGCTGCTGGGCTGCTTACAGAGGTCAGCTGAGGGGACACAGGCATTCAAGCTTGGACAGTAGCTGAGGCATGCAGAGGGCTCCTGGGGACCTCGGAGGTGGTGACTGCTTGGTGCTTGGCGCCCACGGAGCCAGCAGGCATGGGCCCGCTCAAGTGCCGAGGAGGCTGACATTTCTGTGCTGCCTGCCAAGTTGCTGCGGGCTGGCACACAGTGGCAGTGGGGGCGGGTGGGCATGCTGCAGTCCTGGGGGACAGGCCAGGTGACCTTCCGTACTAAGGCAGAGGAGGGAGCAGCTTGGCCCCCAAGGACCTTGCCAGGGAGGAGGCTCCTGCCCGCCGCGTGTGCGCCTGCTCCTGTGTGCGAGCGTCAGGCTAAAGGCTGCACCAGAACAAAGAGCTGGGGGCTGGGTATCTGAGGGGCCCACGTGGAGACGCCTGACTTGGCGGTTTGCTGCAGTGTCTGCTCTCTCTCTCTCTCTCTCTCTCGCTCGCTCTCGCTCTCTCTCACACACACACACTCACACACGAAGAGCACTGCCCCCAGGCCTGAGCTCCAGCTCCAGAGCCCACCAATGCTGGCGAGCACAGCCAGCCCAGCCCAGCGCCATCCCTCCTGACAAAGCACCGCTCCTTACTGCATGATCTCATCCCACCAGCCCTCATCTGGCCCCAGCTTGGCCTCCTGACAAGAGAGACAGACAGGGAGAGGGAGCAGGAGAAGGGGTGGGGGAGGCAGGCAGGGAGAGAAGGGGAGACACACACACAGACACACAAAGATACAGCTCCCCTGATACACACACACACACACACACACACACACCCTAATGTATCCCCCCGAGACCCACTCACCATCTCACACACACAGACATGTGTGCACACACAAACACCAAGGAGAAAGTCTGAGAGGCGGAGGGAAGGGAAGGACGGACAGAGACAGACAGACAACATCAGAGACCCCCAGAGAGAAAGGAGGGGAGAGACCGGGAGGGTGAAAATTGCACAAGCCAATCAGACATGGTGGGAGCCCAGACGGAGACGGAAAGACTGGAGGGCAGAGAGGCAGCACACGCTGGCTGCAAGGGCTCTGAGGACAGAGAACATTCTAGAGCTGCAGAGGCCTGGCTGGGAGGGGCCTGGTCAGGCCCAGCTGTGGGCAGGGTGGCCACGGGACCCCCACAGCTGTACCAGAGGTGGGTGACACAGGTCATGCACCCACAAAGCCTCAGGGAAGGAGCAGAGGAGAGCTGTGTCACAACAGGCAAGTCACAAGGCCTCTCGGAGTTTAGCTCCCTCCTTCATAGGTGTAGGTAATACCCCGTCTTACAAAGCTGGGGCTGCAGCAAGATCGGGGAGCACCCAGCACGCATCAGCAGGGCCATAAGAGACCCATGAGGGAGGGCTGCACGGGGCCTGACCTCTCCCTGAGACAGGGAAAAGCTGGGGCTTCTGGGGGAGCCCACTTTCCTGCTTACCCCTGACCCTTTGACACACTTTCCTGCCTTGGTTTTGCCTTTGACCTATTCTTTAGGTAAGGGGTGGGGAACAATTTTTCTGCCAAGGGCTATTTGGATATTTATAACATCATTTGAGGGCCAGGCAAAATTATCAACTTAAAAATTAGCCTGCTATATGTGGTCAAACATTTAATTAACTCAGCCCTAATGCTTTGGCAGGGCCAGACCAAAATTCGAGGGCCTTACATGGCCGAGTGCCAGATGTTCCCCAGCCCTGTTCTAGTTTCATCCCCTTGTCTCCACCCAACTCCACAAGAAGTGGAGCCTTCCTGGTCCAGCACCAGCATCCTCGTCCTAATGTCCCCAGCAATCTGTCAACCAGTTCCCCTCCTGCCCCCCACCCCACCCCTGCAACCTGTTCTTTTCTAGCTGGAACAATCTTTGCAAAATGAGAATTTAGCCATGTTCTCATTACTTTTAGAACGAAGACATAATCCTCAAGACAGGCCCCGTGGGTTCTCACTGCTGCTGACTTCTGCTTCTGGGCTCTGGAACCACTGCCGTTAGTTCTGCCAAAAGCCATGCTTCCTTCTACCTCAGGGCCTTTGCACAGATGGTTGTTCCCTTTACCTGGGAGGAAGCTCTTCCTCCTTCATCTATTCAACTCTTACTCAGCCTTCTGCCACCCCCGAGGGGTCTCATGGCATCCCTGAATTTTCCTTCATGGCACTTACCACAGCTTAAATTTACACACATGCATACATACACATAACACAAATGCACATGCACATACACCTGTGATTATCTGATCAATGTTTCTCTCTCTCTCTCTCTAGACCAGGGGCCAGGAAACCATGGCCTATACCTGCTTTCGTGAAAAAGGTTTTATTGGAACTAGCCACACTCATTCATATCGCCTTTGGTTGCTTTCGTATGGACTGTGAGGCCTAAACTATTGACTATCAGGCCCTTTACAGAAAAGGTTCGTCAATCCCTGCTCCAGACTGCAAGTTTGCCAAGGTGGGGCCGAGTCTGTTTTATTTCTCATGTAGCCCAGCCCTGGCCAGGTGCCTGTGCAGAGCAGGTGCTTAACAGAGACATGGATGCATGTGTTTCTTGCATAAGTAGCCATTTTTACCTTGTCAAAATTGTACTGACTTAAGTTATTACGAAAACTGCAGATTCCATCAGGAACAGACATCACTTAAGAGATTCCAAGCGCATTTCTGGCAAGCAGTTCAATACAACAGCGACTTCTCAGCCCAGGCCAGCGCACCAAGGATCCCACAGCAGCGACTGGCCAAGGAGACCCTGCCCCACGGTTCAGAGGTGCCCACGACCCTGTGCACGACTGCCACAGACCTGAGAGGGAGCCCCACTCTCATTCAAGAGGTTAGGACTGAGGAAAACACATCACGAGACGCCCTTTACATGTTTTCATTAAGGCTCTTTCTACATCCACTCCAAAGACCTATCAACGAACTCAGAGAAAACGTCCATTTTATCCTTATACGGAGAAATCATTGATTTTTTTTCTTTTTCAATAAGTTGTTCTGACTTGGTAAGAATGTTAACAACAGCTAGACACTATGCTTGGTGCTGTACAAACTTCTAGAACTTAAAGTGATCACTGCAAGGTAGGTCACATGGTCATTCCTGCCTTCCTGGGGAGAGGAACTGAGGCTCAGAGACCACACGCTCAGCAGGGGCCGGGCTGGGTAGTGACAGGCCCTTGGAGTGTTAAAGCTTACACTGCACCCCTGCCTCAGCGATGAGGATGGTGGGGAGTGTGCAGCCGTATCTGCCTGGTGGGCATGGAGCCCTCACAGACAGAATGCTGCCTGCCTCCTTCAGGGCCTCTATTTAAGACAGGGCCATGAGGTCTCTGTTAGAAGCCTGGATGTGCTGATTTATTTTTATTTAACAATTTTTTTGAATGACTCCAGTGGAGTGTCAGGGTTAAGAATGATGACTCTGGAGTACAGACCTGGGCTTAAATCCCAGCTCGGCCACTTTTCAGCTGAGTGACCTGGGGAAATCTCTTCAGCTTCTCTAAGCCTCAGTTTCTTCATCTGTAAAATGGGAATGATCACAGTGCTCATGCCCAGGGGTCACTATGGTGATGAAATGAGACAATGTACAGCTCCCTTTAGCCTGCTGTTGGGTGTGGTGTGCCTTGGACCACCTGCTGGCCCTGAAGTGCCCCCGAAGGTAAGAATACTTCCCGAGACAAGGAACAAGTCCCGCCCACGGGCTCTGAGCCCGGCTGCTCCTGGAGGTTCACACCACATCTGGGTAAACCTAGGCACCAGCCAACGGAGGTGGCGAACAGCCCTGGGTTAGAGTCCAGTTCCCCTCCCACATCCCGATGATGTCTGTGGAGCCCCCAGTGGTCACCTACCGGCAGACTTCGGAGTGAACTTGTCTCGGTTCGCAGCACACACAGCCAGCAGTCTGTAGCCGAGGTCCAGGTCGAACCCTTGCTGAGCTGCTACCCGACTGACCACCTGCCAGCAAGAGGGGAAGGAAAGGCAGGGGTGAGTCACTGCCTACCCCAGGCCTCTGTGCCCAAGGAGCAGATGTGCCCATTTTATGGGCGAGGCGGGCAGGCTGAGGCCTCGTCAGTCACTCAACAAACACGGACAAGCACATCTTCCACGCCAGGCTTCCCGGACTCCAGGAGGCCCATGCCCACCTCCTCCCCGCCATCATCATAGATCTTCTGTACCCACCGTCTCAGGGCCTTGCTACCCTCATCCTCCAAGCAAGGTCCCCTCCCAGAGCACTGACACCCCCCGCCCCCTGAGTTCGAATCTGCCCAGAAGGAGAAACACTGACTTAGGACACTGGGCTCCCGTGGAGCCTCAGCTTGGAGTCGCCCAGAGAGACACTCCTACACTCCTCGCTGCTCAGCACTGGGCCAAGCCCCTTGCAGCCCTCGGACCTCAGCCCAGAAACTGTACACTCTCCCGCGTGGCCTGGGTCAGTCCCCAGGGCCAAGCACCGCTCCACACAGGCGGCTTCCGTAAGGGCATCGCCAATAGCTGCATATCCGGAGCCTGGAGGTCCCACCACCTCCCGTGAACCTAGAAGTACGGCCCAGGAGGGAGCGGGGAGGGCCCGGGAGGGCTGGCCGTCCCGGGGAGCGGTGTGGGCCAGGGTGCTCTGGGGGCCCTGCGAGTGGTCCACAGGCTCACGGCCATCAGGCAGCGCTCCCTCCCTGCCCGCTCCCAGGTGTCCTGCGCCTGCCAGCTCTGCTCCCTCCTGCCCGCCTTCCTCATTAACAGCAGGCAAATTAGGTTCCTTATTAAGAAGAAAGGACCTTGGAAAATGGAGTCGCTTCAGGAAGCAGCTGGGCGGCCCTGGCTGACTGGGAAAGGAGTCCAGAGGTGGGGCTCTCTCTTGAGAGAGGCAGACTCACCGTCAGGCCCTAGAGACCACCTGCTCCCGAGGCACGCGGAAGTGCCATGGGGTTGGGCCTGGCCCCTGTGGCCATTAGAACAGTTCCCCATCACGTGCTCTCTATTTAGGGGTCCTTACAAGGGCTCTAGGGCTAAAGAGGGTGGGAACACCACTAATCTAGGCTGACCCTTTCATTTAAATAATGCAGACCCTGGAGAATATCCCTGGTGAACCAGGGAGGAGCGGGGATCCCCTTCCCAGGACCACCGGAGCCTCTTGGAACGGCGCCCGGCCTCCCCACCCCATCTCCTGGGAACCCCCTGTAAGGAGGAAACACGACTTTCTCAGGTTAGAATGTTTGCTCAGCTTCCCAGCCTCAAACAGAAGCCCCTGATGCCGAGGTCTCCATCCCCCCGACCCCCTGCATCCCCCACTCCGGGGCCTCTTTCCCACGGGCTCTATTCTCTCCTGTACTGTGGTTCTCATACCCCCCTTCTCCCCCCCCCCCCCCCCCACACACCCACCCCCCCCCCACACCCCTCCGCCCCC
>NW_005370081.1:201993-269499 GCF_000412655.1 Myotis brandtii | reverse complement strand
CCCCCCCCCCCCCCCCCCCCCACACACACACACCATGTTCCAGAATCTCTGGGCCACCCCGGAGCGGGGCTGTCCTCACGGTGAGTCTCAATGTTCAAGCAGGAAAACAAGGCCCCTAACTCTTTATGGCAGACAGACAGGTCTGCAGACAGACACTGCGCAGAGCCCTCCCAGGGAGGAGAGCTGTGGGGTGTGAGCAGTTTGCACAGGGAGTCCGTTTGGACTGGAGCATCAATGAGGCTGCTGTTTATGGGAAATGTCAACACGGGCGAACGGTATAGTGAGAGAGTTGGCTCCGGGCACTGAGGGCTGAGTAAACGTTTTGTAAGCAGAGATGCGCCAAATTCTTACAACGGCTCACGAGGGGGTGTTATCATCTCTGTTTTACAGATGAGGAAACCGAGGGTAAAATAACAGCCCAAGGTCCACGGGAGGGCCAGAATGTGACCCGAGGGAGCCAGGCCGTGTGCACGGTCAGCTCTTGCCAGGAGAGGGCCTCTTTTTCAGCCCACAAAGGGTTAAGGCCACAGCTTCCAACCGGCCTGGCCTGGAGCACCCTCAGGCCCTAGTTTGAGGGCAGGAAGGTAAAGGTCCCACTGCTTGGCCAATACTGGCTAATCCTGTTGCTCTGGTTTTAAAAAAAGAAAAACTAGCTAAATTGAGCAAGAGGGGCCTGGGGCTGGTACAGGGGCTGTCCTGCAGGCTGGGCCGGACCGAGCGCCTGCCTGTAGAAGAGTCACTGACAAGGAGGCTGAAGCCCGGAGAAGGCAGAACCTCGCTGAAGGTCACACAACACAGGTGTGGCCGAGCATGCTCAGCTGGACCCTGTGACCCCAAAGGGCGCATGTGCCCCCTACTTCTGGGCCCAGCCTGAGGACCCTGGGAAAGTCCACGAGGTGGACCCAGCTGAGCAGCCTGTCGTGTTTCAGAGGCCTGCTCCCCTCGAAATGGGCAGCACCCTCCGTGAGGGTCCCGTGGGAGGAAGGCCCCTCCTCCACAAAGGCTGTGGTGAGCAGCCTCGTGCTGCTGCCCTCTGCTGGCTGCGGAGCCCACCCAGCTCATCCCAGCCCGCGGGAGGGTGTGTGGGGGGTGCTCCTCAGGCTGGCTGGCTGAGACCCCGACCCCATGCCAGGGGGACTGATAGGTCAGAAAATCCAACCACTCAGGCCACAGAGAGAAACGGAAGCCCAGACTCGAGAGAGGGGGTGTGCTCAGGTCATGTGGCAAATACGTAACTCCCCCGAAGGGAGTGTGTTGCTTTGAAAAGTGGCGAGCTTTCTGGCCGGGAAGCAGGACAGGCTGCCTGGGAGAGGTTAGAGAAGGGTTTCTGCTCCCCTGGGGGGCCGGACACACAGCCAGCCCCTTCTGACTCCGACAGTCAGGGAACTGGAGGCATGCAGGGCCTGTGTGCTCATCCTGCTCCACCCAATCCTGTGCAGCCTACGGCTCAGTCACACAACCTTCCTGAACCTCAGGTTCCTCTCCTGTGAAGGTTTGAGGATGACCTCCATTTCCACAGCCATGTTCAGTCTCGTGGCTATACCCTAACCCCTCAGGGCACTTCGCTACCAGTCTCAGCACAGGGCTGGTCTGGTCTTTGCGCTGCTGCTTTGGATCAAGGCATGAGACTGGGTTCTGGTTCTGCCACTTACTAGCTGTTCTGCGTCACTCGAGTGACTTAATCTCTCTGGGCCTCAGTGTCCTCATATGTGAAATGGGTACAAAATGCCCTCCTTGCAAGGGTGACAGCCAGCACAGAGTTCAACGAACGCTGTGTGTGAACGTCCGCCCAGGGCGTTGGCAGTGAGGGCTCTGAGGCTGCGGGGACTTCCTCACAGGAGAGATGAGGCCCCTGCTGCTGTGCTAACTGCTCTCGGTTTCCTTCTTCCACCTTCTACCTGCCGCCCCCACCCTGAGCCTTCTAACAGGAGGAAGAGGGAGCAGGTCCAGGGAGGCCTGACTGCGAGGGGGACACCCAGAGGAAAATCCTGGCTCTGTCACTAAGATGGGGGGCCGGGGAGTGAGCAGTCAGCACCATCAGGAAAAACCTGGTCCTGAGGGTGGGGAGGTGCTCCAGGCTCCTGCACTTCTGAATCCTGGGGTCAGAGGGCATGAAGCGGAGGGTGGGCAGAGGCCTGCCAGGGGCCCCATGGGCCCAGAGCCAGTCGCTTGAATTGTGCCTGAGCTGCTTGGAAGCAGCATGGCACACATGTGTCCATTTTCTGCCCGCGGCTAAGTGCTGTTTAATTGATATCCTCTAAGTAAGCCGGATCCAGAGGAATTTGCTCCCAGAAGTCACCCAGGGGATTGTGGCAACCTGGGAAGTGCAGGCTGCCACCTGGATGGGGTGGGGTTCATGTGTTTGGGGCCTGGACAGCCTTACCGGCTAGGGCCCTTGGGATCTCTGACCTCCCCAACCCATCCCTCTCCGTGGGCAGGGCTTGGACTAAGGGTGCCCGGGGGAGGAGAGGACTGGCAGAATGGCCCTGGGGCACCTGGGGGGTGGTCAGCGTTACCAGCTGAGACTATAGCCAGCTGCTCCCCCTCTCTCAGTTGCCTTGTTTGTAAAACAGGGGTGATGATACCTTCTCTGCCCACCTTGGAGGGTCTGCATAAGGATGCAAGGGGGCAGTGCCCAGGAAGTGCCTCGGGCACTGAGGGTGTCTTCTGTGACCCTCCACCTCACCTTTCTCTCCCACTGGTTCTACTGAGCTCCAAGGACAGTCAGACTTGGCTCTCTGCAGCTGTGGCTGGTGGGCCCAGGACCCCTTTCTGACTAAGCAATAGGTGGGGGGAGTGGGGGCAAAGATGGCTGTTCAACCAAGTATATGCCTTAAGCAGGGGTGCAATGAGGAGAGGCCCAGCAGAGCAGCGCTGTGCCTTTGTCCAGTTTTCCCTGCCTGGGAAGCACAGCCTCTCCCCTGTCCTAAGGGGCCTCCCTGGACTTCCTCCTAGGAAGCCCTCCACAATCCCTCCATCCTACCCTCTAAGGATGCTCTTCTTCAGAGCTCCTATCCTCACACAAATCGTATCCCATCACTCATCTGCTGAAGACCTTTCAAGGGCTCGCCACCGCCCTTCAAATATGCAAACTCTTCTCGCTTGGCCTGCTGGCCCTGTGTTAGCTGCTTTCTGCTTCCTCTTCAACCTTATCTTGTACCCCTCCCCCTTTTGCGTGCTCTGTACCTTGAACAGATCAAGCCTCAGGGCCTTTGCACTAGCAGCTCCCTCTGCCTGTGGACCCTTCCCTCTCATCAAAGCTGACTCCTTGCCATCAGGTCTCAGCTGGAGGTCACCCCTCAGGAGGCTTTTCCTGACCACCACCCTGCCCTTCTCGCGGGTGTATGTCCTTGGTGTCAGCCTCCCACCGGAAAGTTAGCTGCTGGAGAGAGGTCTGTCTGTTGCACTCACTCCACTCCCTCTGTGCCCAGCACAGGGCCTGGCCCCCTGCAGGGACTTGATGAGTATTTACTGAATGAATGGATGAATGACAAGACCAGGGCAGAGCCAGTTACTGGCCATCTCATGCCCACCTGCCAGTCCAGCCCAGCCAGGGCCATTGTCTGATTCAGCTGCAAGCCCCACGTCCTAGGCAGGGCCAGGCTTGGGGCGGGTGCTGGGGAACATGGCAGCCTGTCTGGCCATGTGTTATGGGGGATGCCCATCTCCTTCACTCTGGCTGCCTGCAGCTGGGGCCAGAGTAAGGGCCTCTGTAACATCTGTCCCTGCCCACAGGGCTTAGCCTGAACCAGGATCCCCACAAAGAGGATTAAGGGAGCTGGGCAGGGAGGGAGGGAGAGCCCAGTGGCTGAAGGTTGAGGAGGGCTGCTGGGCAATGCCGGTGGCAGCCTGAGTTGGCCTGGTGTTCCCAATGGGGGCCAGATGGTGTTGGCTTTGGACAAATAGAGGCGCCTGGGAGGGTCCTGGCGGCATCCCTGCCTGGCCTGCCTCATGGCCAGGAGCTGCGCTGTGGAGGCAGATGGGTCTCAGCTTGAATCCTGGGTCTGCTGCTCACGGGCTGTGGAACCTTGGGAGGTCAGTCACAAGTCTCCGTTTCCTCCTCTATAAATTGGGGAAGGTGGCAGGATCAGCCGCACAGAGTGGGTGTGAGGATTCAGTGAGAAGACGTGTCCAGTGGGCCAGCTCGGTGTCAGGCAGAGAAGAGGTGCTTGGTAATGATGGCCCACGTATGGTCATTGTGGTCCCTTATTCCTCTCACTTTCGCCTCCCTCCTGGCTGCAGCTTCCCAGGAAGTGTGATGCCCTCAGGCTTTACCCACTGTTTCCCCTGGCCAGGCAGCCATCTTAGTCTCTCCTGCCCAAGCCTTGGGGTGGCGGGGCTCCCCAGCAATCTGTTTACCCACGTTCTCTTCAAAGCTGACTCAGGCCCTCTGAGCGGCTGCCCTCACACTGACTGATACAGGTCACATGGCTGGGGACATTCATGAGCGTTGGGCTCCTTCCCTGTGGCTGTCAGCCGGCAAGCCCTTAGGCTTGGCCAGCCACACCACCAGGTCTGGGTCTGGCCTCTGCTGAGCTCGTATCCTCGATCCTGACCAAGCTGAGTTAGTTTCAGTTCTCGGGTTCTCGTGCACGTCTGGGCCTTGCACGTGCCCCTGTGCCTGGGATACTCTGGCTACGCTGAGCGGCTTGTGCAGGGGGCCCACACTCCTGCAGATGGTCACGCGGCTCCTTTTCTCAGTGTTCTGTGACCCGCCCGCCCCGTCTCCCAGTTAAAGCTCCCTTTCTCTTCTGTGTTTCCTCCACCTTGTGCACAATTTTCTCAGCCATCTCTTTCCATGTCTGTCTCCTCTTCTAAAGAGGAAATCGGCAGAGTCTTATTCATCATTGGGTTCACAGGGGATTGTGCATGATAAACGAGGGATCAATCAGTATTCATTTAGATAGGCGGATGGATGTAATAGGAGCTCAATAAATGCTTATGTGAATAGCTAAGTGGATGGATGACCATAAAAATAGCTCAATAGATGTTTACCTAAGTCAATGAACAAATGACTGGGTGGATGGGCAAACCCTTCAAGAGTCTCTCTGCTTTGCTTATGATGGAACATCTACCCCATCAGACTTATAACTCGCCAAAGTAGGCCGGGTCTTTCTCACCAAGTGTGGGGAACCCACATAATTATGGGGACTGTGTCTCCTCATCAGACTAGTTTCCTCTGGTGCATGTATGTCAGGGGTGAGCACAGAGGGCCATCCCCTCCATCAAGGATGTCTTCCCGTCTCTCATCCCCCATCACCTGTGGCCTCCCCTGCCCACGGCCAGGCATGCTGGTCCCGGCCATCTTCTCTGCGCATGTGCAGGTGGGGAGGGTGCGGACTCACCGTCAAACAGCCCATCAGGCTCTGCTCGAAGGGCCGCTGGAAGGCCCGTGGGTCTCCACACCAGTCCAGCAGCTCGGTGGCGGCATTGTGGAAGTTGGCAGGGTTCTGTAAGTGCTGGGGGAGGGAAAGGAGACAGCATGAGGTCCCAGGGATGCAGACAGCGCGGCAGCAGGGAAGACCCCAGGCCTCAGGGAGAGGAGACTCAAAGGCCCGATTAATGCGTTTTCTTCAACTTCTCCTCATACAGCTTCCCTTTGCATCTCCTTCCCCAGCCCAGTCCCTGGCAGGATGGGGATTAGCAACCCCATTGTAAAGGCAGGAAAACCAAGGTCTAGAGAAAGACAACGACAGTAGGTATTAAAGTGATTTCTGGATCCTGGCAGTATGGGAAGTGGGCCCTGCATGGTTCAGGAGGGTGCCATCTGGCTCCCAAAATTGGGGGTTAGCTTTTCCTGAGCCGAGACAGGCTGGTCCTGGAGATTCCTTCTTGACAAGCCCCCTCCCACCCGCTCCACCTGTGGCTTCAGAGCAAACGCTACCACAGCTAAGTCACACAGGAGCAGGGGGCTGGGAAGGTGCACTAAAACCAGGTGGTCACACCAGGGCCTGGTGGACGTGGCTTTTCGACCCCTGGTCTTCTGGGCGCAGCCTGGCTCGGCTCGGGCTGTCGGCATCGTTGGGAGGGGTCCCAGCCAAGCCCAGGCCCCTCCAGGTCAGAGGTCTAATCAACAGAAGCGATTCTGGCGCCAAGGTCTCTAGACCCGGCCTCGGACTCAGGCCTTCCCTCCCTGACTTAACACATATCCGTGTCTTCCCAGGCCCCGCTGGGCGAGGCGCTGAGCCTGGCATCATGGAGCAGGTGGGGAGAAGCTGGGAGTCCCGCGTTGGGGGTAACTAAGTGTGGGTCCTCCGGCGGGACATCGCGTGGATGTGCACAAAGGTCGGAGTGTAAGCAGCTGCAAGGCCTCTGAGCTCCCTGTGGCCTTGGTGCTGGGAGACACAGGGAACAGTAGCTGCCCCCGGGGACTGCAGCCTCCCTTCCTGCAGCACGAGTCAGCCTCAGTGCCAAGGCGGGGAGGGGTCTTAGGGCTGCAGATGCCAGCAGTGGGAAGGGAGCGGAATGTGCTGTGTGAGCCTCTGGGGCAGGGCCTCTGGGGGTCACACTCTGCCTTCACCTCTTACTAGCTGCTGAGCTAGGGCCTGGCAGGTCACCGGACGGTGGTGGAAATGCTTGTTTCTTTCACTTAGGGTTTTATGACTGTTGTTCTATACAACATGGCTTGTGCAAGGCAAGATTTAAAAATGGGTGGAAGAAAGTGGAATGAATGAGAATATCCTCCTTCCATGAAGGAACCAGGAGAAGGGGAGACGAAGGAAAGGAAGAGGACAAGCGTGCAGCCACACAGCTCTGTCACCGGGCTGGGTGGGGACTCAATAGGAGGAGGCTCACACGGCCCTGACAAAGCACCTGGCATAGGGGGTGTGCCCGCGTGGGGCTGCCCTTGGCCGTGTCCGCCTCTCCAAGGCTGTCCGGGAAGCACAGCTGAGCTCGCAGCTCGAAGCCCTGGCTCCACCCAGCACTCTCTCTGCAAAGGCCGAGCTCTGCGCTTCATTTGCAGCGCACGGGAGGAACTTCCACATATAGAAACACACCCTTTGGGAGGGCACAGAGGCCCTTACCTCTGTCCTTGTGCGCAGAGGTGACTGGTCCCCTCCGAGGCCACGGGCGGCACCTGGGCTGCACGAGGAAAGCCAGGCAAACTGGCCAGCTCCCTGCCCGGCAGCCTCCTTTCGCTAACTGAGTTATTACGTTTATTTACATGATGTCACACCCAATTAGTAGGGTCAGCAGCAGCCACAGGCTGCTCTCTGAGCTGCCCGCCCACAGCACCCCCACCCTGGGCACCCTCTTTTGGGGCTCTGGGCTCACAAGTGGCCTATGAGGGCAGGCTCAGGGGCCATCAGCTTGGGCTCTGAGTGGTCCCCTGTGGGCACAACTCATTGGTCGAAAGAATGTCAGGCATCCCCTTCAGTGGCTGTTGCTCAGCGGCTCCGCGGCTCTGGCCAAGCCCCTCGCTTCTCTGTGCTCTGGTCGCCTGTTTCCACTCTGAGGTGACGGGCGGGCACGGAGAGACTGAGTGATGTAGTGAAGTGAGCGGGACAGACCTGGACCACACCCCACCAGCCACTGAGCCACGCAGCCCCGGGGGTGTTCCGAGCTGCAGATCCCTCATCTGTAAAGAGGGGTGATGACAGCTCACAGGGCTGCTGCAAGGGATAGAAACGATACCCCTGAAGACATCCCCCCCAACAGAGGAGGGCCAGGGGACGGCGACTGCTGCTCTGCATGCTGAGACCTGTGCACTGTCTCTTGTTTCTTCTACGAGCGTCTTGAGCATAGAAACAACGTTCTGTCCGCCTCTGGACCTGGAGATGGCACAAGGCCAGGCCTGCACAGAAGTGGTTGGTGAGCAGCTAACTGTCCAAAGGAGGGTGCCTCGATGGTGCAGGCCAGCAAGCTGACCACTTCAGAACAGGTCCCAGTGGCACATGGAGAGGCTGGTGGGTGAGGCTGGCCAGCCTTGGATGGGCTGGGCATGGGAGCACAGATCTGAATCACAGGCACAGGCCTCCCTGGCTGTGGCAGGGAGCACACTAATCCCCTGTCACCCATCAAGAAGCCTGCCCATCTCCACAATTCCTCAGGAGATCTGGGCTCTATCCACTGGCCACTGAGTCTGTTGGGGCAGGAGTAGCGGACGTCAGTGCCCAGACCAGGAATTGGCTACCCAGACCAAGCGATGAATGCCTTTTCCTGTCAATCAGCCTGTAAATCAAATGATCCATCCATCCATCCATCCACACAAATATGAATCAGTTCATAACCATCCATCCACTTACCCACCCACCCATTCAGCCATTCACTACTTTATCCATCACTCATCCATCCACTCATCTACCTACCTATCTACCTATCCATCCAGAATTTATCCAACCACCAACTCATCCATTCATTCACCTATTTATCCATCCATCATCTAAATATACCCACCATGCAATCACCTCACTGCCCATCCACATGTCCACCCACCCACCCATGTATTCATTCCCTCCGCTACC
Organism: Myotis brandtii; assembly: GCF_000412655.1. Lineage (NCBI taxonomy): Eukaryota > Metazoa > Chordata > Mammalia > Chiroptera > Vespertilionidae > Myotis > Myotis brandtii. The sequence goes on along the minus strand of NW_005370081.1, from coordinate 261,034 downwards.
CACTTATCAGTCCACCCCTGCCCCCTTTCCCCAGCATACTTGGGCCTCACCCAGGCCTGGGCACTAAGCTAGACTTAGAGATGGATATGGCACACCCTCTGCTCCCAAGGAATTTAGCCTGGTGAGGGGCCTGATATATGCCCTGCAGGGCCTTCAGCTCAAGGCAGAAAGAACAGGAGGGGTGAGGCAGCTGCGTGCCCAGGAAGCACTAGAATTCAGAGATGGGCACCGGGGGTTTGCGGAGGCTACTGTGCAGAAAGGAGCTGATTTGCATGGCTTTGCAGGTAAAGCCCAGATGTGCCTGTGACCTCTGAGTGGGGCACATTGTAGAGGGCACTGATTCTTCTGGTACCTGAGGCTGAGAAGGGGAAAAGGCAGCTGAGCCAGAGGCCTAGAGGAAAGATGGGCAGCAGGGTGCGGGGGATGGTGAGTGCAGCGATGGCTAGAACAGGGCGGGCGGTGGGGGAGGGAGGACTCTGCTGTAGAAGAGGAGCAGAGCGGAGAGGGGAGAGTCGGAGGCTGCAGGCTGGAGGCCCCTGCCTGGAGCCCTCCCAGAGAGAGGTAGGCATAGCCGCCACATCCATCATCCTCAGCATGCAGACCTGCCCGCCTTTCTCTTCTGATTAGGATACAGGACGTCTGAGAATCAACAGTCCTCAGCCAGCTGCGGCCACCCTCTGGGGCAGCTGGGGAGAGTCTGACCCGAGGTGTGGGAGGGGGCGTGGAGGGTGCAGGGAGCTCTGAATCGTGAGGAGGGCATCTGGACAGCTTGCTCACCCTCACAAACATGCCACTGTCTGGCCCAAAGACACAGCTCCGTGGGTGTGTGCACACGGTGTGCAGGCAGGTTGGGAAGAGCAGCTGCGGTGATCCCTGGCCTTCCAGCCCCTCCGCACTCTATGGCTGGCATGCGTTACCATGCCCACTCCACAGGCAAAGCGAGATAAAAGTGGCAACGTAACAAGGTCAGGTAGCTAGTGAGGGCGGGACTCAGGTTCGCTAGTAAGTCTGAGCTCTGGGCACCCCACTTCGAGAGGGCTGGACCCTGAGAGTAAAGGGCACCCTGATTCCTGGTGACGCAGAGCCAGGCGGGGGTAGGAAGGGCAAGTGCTGAGCAGGCCTCAGGAGCAGCTGCGTGCCTGGCACACAGTCTCACGCACAGGGGGCATGACTGTATCGTTGGGGGGTGGAGGCCACTCACTGCGAACCCTCATGGGCTGGAGAAACTGGGTCAAAGGCAGAGCCCTGCAGAGGAGGAGGAGGGAGCAGGGGAGGAGGGAGCGCACGTCTGGTTTCTATTCTGTGACCGTGAACAGAGGCGTAATTGGCATTTGGGAGAGCTGCTCGGGCTGAGTTCAATCTGTAACAAGTCCTCTTCAATTTCCTCTCCTCAGCCTGCGCACAGGCTTCCGAGATTGCCCTGCTTGATGCTAATGGGAGGACACATCCCTCATTCCCGGGACCAGCCTCAGCTCCACCGGCCCCGGAGCCCAGGGAGGACCTGCTGTGGGGGGGGTGGGGGTGAGGCTGCGAGCTGGGGTGCTAGGCCAGTGGCCCACGCTGGTTACCTGAGCTCCCTGCCAAACCCGCTGAAGCCAGGGGACGTGCCCCAGCACTGCCCTCCCTGTCGCTGAGACACGGAGGACAACAGCCTTGCCACCATTAGCTGTCACCTGCCACGCGCCAGGGCTGGGCCTGTGCTTCACCCACAGTATCCTCACAGCCTCCTGCCAGGTGGGCCTTATCGGTCCCAGCTGACAGATGGAGAAACGGAGACGCCGTAAAACAAAAGGACAGCACATGGTGGGTACATGGAGCTGTGAGGATTGGGCCCAGGTCTGTGTACTATCAAAGCCACACCCCTTCCCCGTATCTGCTCCTCCCTGGAGTAAAATAGCATTCTGCAGTCTGCAGAGATGCTGCCACTCGGAGCTGCAGGGAGGCTAAGCTCAGAGGGTGGGCACAACCCACCCGGCCACCACTGGAGGGGGCGTGGGGGGCTGCCTCAACCAGGCTTCTCAAAGTGGGGGTCTCTGAGCCCACTGTGAGCGTTCCCCACTTCTGAACAATCCAGAAGGGTTGCTGGCAGGCAAATCGCCTCTTGAGCTGGGTGTGAGCATTGGCAGGTGGGGCTGGGCTGTGACTTCAGGCTACTCCCTTCCCCTCTCGGTGCCTCGGTTTCTTTTTCTGTAACATGATCAAGTTTCCCAGGATCTTTTCTTCTCTGTTTCTTTATAGAGAAGTCACTGGAGCAGAGGGATGGGAGCTGAGGTCTGGGAAGGAGTTTGGCACTTACTGCATCCTCAGAGTGCACAGCAGAGCCCAGAGAGGGCATGACACAGCTGGGAAGAGGGGCAGGGACGAGGCAGAGCCGGCATTTGAACCTAGTGTGTGTGATTCCAGTGAGGATGGTCCATGCCAGCAATGCTCTCCCAAGATGGGTGGTCAGGTAGCCCCAGGCATCATCTCCATCCTGGGCCCCAGATGCGCATCTACAGGACAGGCCAGCACCCCTACTGCCTGTCCGTGCAGAGGAGTGAGCTCCGGCCACACACCCACCTGCTTGATGCACTGCAGGCGGTCATTGGTCTGCTGGATGTGCCTGTCCATAGAATTCATTCTGGCCGTTTCGCTGGGTTCTACCCGAGAGCCATGAACGTTGTCCAGCCTGTGGAGAGAGAGGAGCGTGGGTGTCACTGGGGTTGCGCCAGGCCCGCCCGCCTTACAGCCACCCTCCAACCCCAACGCTGCCGTGCTGGCCCCGGCGGCTCCCAGGGGTTCCCGGGCCCTTTGCGAGCCATGGCGGCCTCTGCCCCAGGCAGCCCTGCGCTGGAGGGAGGAACCGTGGCCCCAGCTGCCCAGCCTGTCCTTCCCCAAGCGTGGCCCTGGGAGCCCCATCCGGACTGAGGACAGGAGGTGCTCCCGGGTGTTCTCTGTGGTGACTGATGTGAGCACTGGGCAGGCGTGTCCACCATGGGACGTGCAACGCACACTCAGACATGCATTTCTATGCACACGCGTGTGTTAGGTGGTGGTGGTGGGATGGCAACTTCATTTTCAGATTCCGGTTCAGGGCTTAGCCTACTCGATGTGGCTATGTGTGTGTGAGCATGTATGTGTGTGAACATGTGTGTGTGAGAGAGCATGTGTGTGTATGAGCACGTGTGTGTGTGGCGGGATCTTCCCATGTGACGGCCTCCACTGCACTTGGTGTAAGTACAGTGACCCTGTTGTGAGTGTTGGGTGCCTCCTCAAACCCCCACGCTTTAGAGTCTTCACACTTTACAAACCGCTCCACCTCCATTTCCCCCTGTGCCTCCTGGGAAAGAAGGAGGGAGGCCATTACGACCATCTCCACTTTCTAGATCAGGAAACTGAGGCTCGTAGAGAGGAAGGGAGCTCTCGGCGGCACCGTGCTAGCCCCTGGCTGAGTGGTCTTGGGTACATGAATGTCCTGGCCACCGGGCTCACTCTTCCTGAATGGCCGGTGGGAGCACTAACGTGAGTGCCACTCCTCCCAGGAGGCGAGGCCAAGTGGGAGAGGCCCCTCAGCTCCAAAGACCCTGGAGACCCAGGCCTCTGTGGGGGGCCACGCTGATAAAGGTGGAGAGGGAGATGGACAGGCGGAGTGTTCAGCTCTGGCGTCCCCACCGCTCAGAGATCCAGGTCTTTGGCCAAAGCAGAAGTCTGCCCTGTGCTGAGTGGGTCTGCCCTCCCACAACTCAGTGGGCATTCAGACACACGGTCAGACCCGGGGCACTGAGCAGAGGCTATGGCCCCAGGCCTCTCTGCTACTCTGAGACACTGCCCCCCGAAGGTTCCTCCTCTCTGGCCCCACTTCCTGGGCACTTTCTGTGGCTCACTTTACTTCTCATGCTCACTCTCTAAGACTACAATTATCTCCATTTCACAGATGAGGACCTGCCAAGTCCCCACGGCGACTAGGTGTTTGGACTGGGCCCATATGCCTGTCCGCTTCCATGCCTGGGCTCTGGCCCCAGCGTGAGCGCCAGCCCGGGGACCAAGGTTGCTCCTCCTCCAAGGAGCTCTGCTACGCACTCCACGCTGCTCAGTCTGTGCTTGACAAGACAACTTATCTGCCTGGGTCATGACTGAGAAAGTCCACAAGGGGATCCGGTGAAGTGCTGGCCATTCCCCAGGCCCGGCGCCCTTCCTGGGAGGACCAGTCACCAGTCTCCTGGCGGCGGGGGGTGGGGGGGGCGCTCATCTTGGAGAAGCAAATATCTACGTGTCTTCTCCCTGCCACCCCTTAAAAACCAGAAAACGAAAGCACTGTACACACACTAGCTGAACCTTGATTTTTCCCCCCCTCTTAATGATATATCAGAGTTTATTCCACTCAAGACATAAAGAGCCGTTCCATTTTTAATGGCCACACAGAATTCCAAGGTACGGACGAATCGCCTGCCCCCACCAGGTGCTGTTCTAAGGTGTGAGGCCCTAGTCCAGGCCTCCCTCCTGCTCGGAGTGATAAAGTCGAAGCCGCCTCCACATGTCATTACTGCACACAGTGGTGCAGGTCACCTGTGTCCTGGCCACACCATCCCCGTGTGGGTTAGCCTGGAGAACACACTCGTAAAGGCAGAGCTGCTGCCTCACGTGGGCCTTGGCCTGCTGATACGTGCTTTCTGGGTTCACTCCATCTTGAAGCCCTCCAGCAGACAGATCACAATGAGGGCGTGTCCCGTATTTATTTCTTCTACCCTCACCCCACCCACCCACCATCCCTCCACTCCCCCCACTTAGCACACATTTATACACCCAGATGTCCGACTTCTCCATCCATCATTGATCCAGCTACATGCCTGTCCATCCACCCACCCGTGCACACATCTTTGTGCCCACTTGCCCATCCATGGCTGCTTCCAACTCTCCCAGCAAGTGCTCTCCCGCACCAGTCCTGTGCCGGTCCTGTGCTAGGGTCACGGGGCATGCAGAGATTAAAATGAATTAAGTTTACAATGTTCAAGAAAATCTTGGTCTAAGTCTGTATTCACTCCAGGTCACCTTCCAGGTGACTATTTGTTGAGCTCCTCCTATCAGTCAGGTGTTTCAGGCACTGGGCACAGATAGACACTGTTACTCTACCCCCTCCCACTTTACAGACGAAGAAACTGAGGCTCAGAGGTTATAGTGCAGTGGTTCTCAACCTTCTTAATGCTGCGACCCTTTAATACAGTTCCTCATGTTGTGGTGACCCCCAACCATAAAATTATTTTCGTTGCTACTTCATAACTGTAATTTTGCTACTGTTATGAATCGTAATGTAAATATCTGATATGCAGGATGTATTTTCATTGTTTGCGACCCACAGGTTGAGAACCGCTGTTATAGTGGAAACTAGCTCCAGAATCCCGGCTTTCCCGTCACAGCCTAAATTGTACAGGATCAGGGAGGCCCCTGCAGGAGGCTTCTCTGATGCTGTAAACATGTGTGCTGGGGTAGAAGGAAGAGGCGAGGGTGTCCCTGAAGCAGGGGCTGAGTTTACGCGCACAGAGCCTCAGCCAGACTCACGTGGCAAGTGCTCTGGGGCCAGAGACAAAGCATGTGGGCACGGGCACATTGGCTGCCAGGGTCCCCGTCAAGGAGTGGTCTCCACAGCCAGCCAAAGGGCAACATTATTGCCCCAGGCCAGCTCCATGGGGTGTGCAAGAAAGCCCAGGTCTCTGCAGGCCTCAATCCTGTCCTCAGGCCGCAGCCAACCAGGACAAAGGGCCTGCGGTGACCCAAGCGGCCAGCAGGGGGCACTGTTGACGAGCTTACCGCCCAGAGGGGCTTGGAGCAGGCTTCTTTGGCATCTAGGCCTTCGATTCCCCATTTGTAGAGGAGGATGGTGAGGGTGAGGGATCAGATGGCCTCATGAAGCTCCATCTCTAAGTAGGAGCTTTGCCCAGGATGGGCACAGCATCTGGTCTAGGGTGAGAGACCTAGTAGGGCTTTGATAAGGCACCTGCCAAATGACTGACAGATCATTTCTGGAGCCTGGGGCGCTTGGGCCACCCAGGGAAGCCCCCAGCAGGCATGGGGAGTCCAGAGCCCCCAGGCAGTCACCTTTGGGCCCAGAGGCAGCAGGGCCACGGTTCTCACGTTAGGACGCAAACGGAAAAGGCGGGAAGGAAGGGAACTGTCCAAGCTCAGGCCGGGCTCCGGGGAGCTCGTGGCCATCCTGCCTGGAAGTCAGTGGCTGGTCGCAGTTGGCTTCTAGAGTCCAAGATTCTCCGAATATCAATACCCAAAGCTCCTTTAACGTCTCCCACTAGCCTAACAGCTCAGCTGGTTTTATGTGGGGGAGCCCGAGGCCTGCAGGAGTTTGTCCAAAGCCACACAGCACAGGGGGCTGGGTCCAGGCCCCGGGCGCTCTCCTTCCAGGCGAGGGCTCCTGACTAGAGGAGGCAAGAAATGGACAGATGGGCCGGGGATATCTGTGAGACCCAGTGACGGGGTGGCAGCTAGCAGGGAAGACGTCATAGGTCACAACTGTGTGTCATCTACAATAAAGGAACAGAATGCCTGGCTGGTTATGCAGGCCCTCACAGGTGAGGTGACATTTTTAAACTGCTGAGATCAATGGAAAATCAGGGTTATTAACATCAGGAACAGACGCGGCTGGCAACTCCAGCCCCTGCAGAAGAGGGGTCAGGACCTGAAGGCCAAGGGCCCCAGGCCTGGAGAGAGGGGTGGGCTAAAGGAGGCACGGGAGAGGGCGCTCACTGAGGGGTGGTCGGGAATCCCCATTAGTTCTGCACCTGCTACGTGCAGGCACCGGTCCTGGTCCTGTGCGTTGCTAATTTATTTAGTCCTAAAAGGCTCAGAGAGGTGGCACAGCTCGCTGAGATTCAAATGCTCTGCCTTTCTAACTGTTTATATGTTGTTTCTTCCACTCCACCAAGAATGAACCTCCTGGAAGTCTCCCCCCACCTCCCCCGCCAGGGCTGTGACTGCGCCCAAAGAGATATCCCTTTGTTTCCACCCAAACTGTCCAAATCCACCCACTTGCTTCAAGGACCCTGGGCTCCCTGCGCTCAAGAAGTGACCGGTGTTCAGCGGCCAGCAGAGGTCGCCCTCCACCGTGGGAGCGTTGCTGGCCACAGCTGCCTCCCTCCTCAGAGCCTGGATTCCTATGAGCCTTTACAAGTCGCTACAAATCCTCCAAGGCTGCAGCTCCAGTGCCCACCGTGGCGTTCCCTCCCAACTGGAGACTGTGCGGGCCTGGCCCGGGTGCACCCATGGCCCCAGCCCTTCCACCGCCGTCTGCCTCTGAATGGAGAGTGGGCTCAAGCAGGCAAGCCCCCATCGCCTCTGGCCCCTGGCTTCTCTCCTGGTCCGAGCGGACAAGAGCCTGTAGGAGATGCAGAGCTAGTCAGCCTGGGGGCCTGGAGAAGACCCTGCTCTGCCACGGCCGCCAGGCCTCAGTTTCCCCTTCTGTAACAGGAAGGCTAGCAGCCCTTGGCAGCCCTTCAGACTCCAACATCTTAGGAGTTCTGTCAGGAGCTTCAGCTGTTTGAATGCTCCATCTCGACAAATGTAGAAGCTTGGCTCCAAACAGCAAAGCAAGCCTGTCCCAAGGCAGCCCCAGGGAGGGAGCCCCCGTTCCAGGGGAGTCTGAGGCCGCTGCGCTGCCTTTCTCAGCTCACACTGTCCTTGCACCTGCGCTCAGCTTGGCATCACTGCTCGTAGGTGTGTTTTCTGACTGAAGGTGACATCTGGGTGGGCTAGTCTTCCCAGTGCCTAGTTGAACTCTTGGAGGGCCAAGCTTCCGTATTACACTTCTTAGCACCTGGCACAGCGCTGGCCAAGTTTACCTTAGCGGTGCCCAGCACCGGACGTGCTCCAGAAACGTTAGCTGCTATTACACACACAGGGCTGCTCAGAGAGAGAATGCTGGGAGCTGAAAGGACGCCTGGGGACCACCTGGTCCTGTGCCCCCATGAGGCAGGATTGGAGGTAGGGGCTGGAAGAGGGGAAGGTCATAGGAGACAATGGCCGAGTGGGACTGAAGCCCACCTGGCTGTTCTAGGTTGGGCCCAGGTTGTCTCTGAAAGCATGTCTCCTGGTCTCAAAGGCTGGGGAAGGCACATGGCGTCGGTGGGCTTCTCCCAGCACATGGGAAGTGGGGTGCTCTTAGCTGCCCCATAGAAATGTGGATGGAGCCCTGGAGGCAGCTCCCTAGGATGCTGGGCCAACATGAGCTGTGCTAACACCAGTGTGTTTTATTTTTCACTTTGGAGGCCAAACAAGTTAACCAGTCCTCCTAACACATGCATCTGGGAAGAGGTTTGCTTACGTGTGTGCATGCTTACACACATATGTACTCCTTTGCATACTTGAGACTAAGTACGTGCACACACTGAGTGATGCACAGATGCACTTGAGCACACACAGCTCATGACAGCTTGCACAGGCGAGCGCGGGTCCCCGGGGAGCCGTGCGAGCAGTGGTGTGCAGAAATGACTCAATCACCCTGCATCTGCAGCGCAGGTCCCCGGGCGAGCGGAGCTGGCGGTGGGGGTGGAGGGCTTGTGCCCACAGCTTGCAGAGCACAGGCTGCATTCCAAGACAGCCCCAGGCCAGGGAGCTTGGGACCTGCCCACAGCTCAGCCTGGTGGACGGTCGTGGGGGTCCCGGGGACCTGTCCCTGCCAGCCCCTTTACCAGCTCTCAGACTCCAGGAGGGCAGAGAGCATGGGCCCTGTGTTCAGCAGGGACCTGCCACCCCTGCATGTGACAGTCCAGGGCCTTCTCGCTTGATCTCCACCTTCCACCACGTCCAGCCGTACCCCGTGTCCTCCACATGGGGCTGCTCCATCTCCTGGACTGTGCTCTGACCATCACACCTCCCTGTCTTGCCTCTGCCCCTCAGCCCCAAGCGCCTGGCCCCTTCACCCATCTAGGCCTGCCACCCTCTTGTTGGTTTCCCCCAGCAGAGCTACTCACTTGTACATCCCCAGTGTCTTTGCCCCGCACCCCATCTCGGAGGTACTAGACAGTGGTGTACCTCTGCATCCATCTCCCCCATCAGCTGGGATGTCATCTGGTTATAAATTCCCAGAGCCTAGCCCAGGGTCTGGTACCCAGCAGATGCTCAGCAATGCTCATTAGATGGACGGACAAATGGGTGGATGGACAGCCATTGTGATTCAGAGTGGCAAGAGCTGAATACTCAATGGCCCAGCCTAATCAGAGGGTCTTGGGACTGGGAGAGACTCCAGTAACCAAGTCCAGGGTTCCCAAAGAGCGACGCATGTACCAGCGGCGGAGGAAGAATGATTTTAGGTGGTCCACAGAAACCTCGTCGATATTCCTAGTGATGTATTTGGACTAGAACAATGATCACTGCTGAGTTTGTTGCTATTATTGAGAACTAGAGGCCCGGTGCACGAATTCTTGCACAGGTAGGGTCTGGTCAGCCCACCCCGATCCGGGCTGATTGGGCCAGGCTGGCTGGGGGAAGGGGACATTGGAGGTTGGAGGGCTGGCCCTGCCCCCGATCAGGGTGGGGAAGGATGGAGGGAGCAGCTGGAGGAAGGAGCTGCTGGCGGTCCTGGCCCCTGGTCGAACTCCTGGTCAAACTCGCAGTCGAGGGGACAATTTTCATATTAGCCTTTTATTATATAGGATAAGGGTAAATTAGGGAGCGATGGATGGCAGACCTGAGTGGGTTAAGGAACCACCTTAAACAGCATAAAGAAAATGAAAGAGACTGAGGTTAGGGAAGGACTGATACAGCCCAATGCCCTCCTCGTCTTCACGGCGAAGGAGCAGAAGCTCAGAGAGCTGCAGGGACTGCCTGTGCTCACAGGTTTATGACTCTCCCACTCCCCATCCTTGGGAGACTGCACGCTGCCTGGCGCCGGAGGAGGGTGGAGGTGAAGCAGAGACAGGCAGAAGAAAGTGGCTTTGTGCCCTGTCCCAGGGAAGTCAGGGAAGGGCAGAGGGACAGGAGCTGAGGACAGAGGGAGGCGAGAGGCAGCTCCGGGCAGCTGCCCAGGACCAGCTGCTCCCACTTTTGGCCGGGCGGCTGGAGCAGGTCGTGGGCCAGCTTGAGGCCTGGAGCAGGGTGAGGCTCCGGGGAGGGGTGGCCCTGAGTCCAACCTTCCCGCCCTCTGGGGTGGTGAGCAGCTGCTTTATCGCCCTGAGTCTGTGTCCTCCACTGTCAGACAGGAAGTGCCCCTCACGGCCCCACTGGCCCGAGGAGCCGACTACATGCAGTCACTTCGCGGACAGTGGTCTGAAAAGGGAAACTCGGACTTGGACACCAGCTCTTCCAAACCCAGCTGCTCCCTCCACTCGGGGATGCCCATGCCGAGACCTAACAGGGCTCCCTACCTCCTGCCCAGAGTTCGGACACAGGCTTGCACTTGGGGTTCCTGGAAGGGTGGACCCCCTTCTCCCCATAACCCAATCTCACAGCACCCACCCTCGTCTACAGGAACACCTCTGTCAACGGTGGTCTGTGGGCTAACACAGTGAACCCTTGTGTTTCAGAGTGGGGGCTCCTGAGGGCCGGCCCCACACTGCCACCTCGGCCAGCCTGCTCTGGGACACCACCGTTAACCCAGAGGGAGGAAACTTACTTGGGGAACACGTGTCGATGCTGCCCTGACAGAGGGGCCGGCCCACTGGTCAGAGCCACGTGGGGCTGGGAGTCCCAGCTGCGTTCTTCGGGGGAGCCTTACCCCAGCTTGCGAGGCCTCAGCTGGCGCAGGCAGGCCATGCCCTTGAGGCCAAACCCTCCTGCCATCCTCTGCGGCACTCAGAGTCCCTGACCTCGGGGCGAACTTCCTTTGGCAGCTCCTCTCCCCAAAAGGTGAAGGAGGGCCAGATGCAGCCCTGGACAAGGTCCCGCACCCATGGCAGCCTGGGCAAGGTCAGCAGACGCAGGATGTACAGCCATCCCCATGGCTACGCCCCTGCCTTCTGTTTCCCAGGGTGGGAGGGGACACGGAACAACTACGCTACATGTCAGCCACGAGGTGACTCAGCTCACCTCGCTGTGAGCCTCAGACTTCTCCTGCGATGTCCCAACTACTATTACCAAACAGGTTCAGAGAGGTCCAATGACTTGCTCAAGGTCACATGAGTGACCTTGGACTTGATGTTTTCCCATGTCATACTCTCCATGGGAATGTGGCAGGACACTGTCCTGCCTGGTGCTGCGGGTGCTGGGCAGCCACGTGCCTTCAGGATAGCAGGGCCCATGAGGTGGCCCCGACCTGCCTTCGTCTAGAGCAGTGGTTCTCAACCTTGGCTACACATTAGAATCACCTGGGAATCTTGTTAAAATCCTGATTTCTGGGCCTCATCCTCTGGAAATTCTGTTTCTTTGTTACCAATGATGAGGCCCAGAAATCAGGATTTTAACAAGATTCCCAGGTGATTCTAATGTGCAGCCAAGGTTGAGAACCACTGGTCCAGAGGCTCTTGTCTGTGATTCCAAGGCTGGGATGACATGAAGTGGGGAAGAGGGGGGGTGGGAGTTCCCTGAGGGCCCTTGGGGGATACAGGGTGGAATGAGGCTGGAGATGGAGCCAGGCCTCCTAACCACCAGCTGTGGCCTCTAGAACAGTGACGGCGAACCTTTTGAGCCCAGCGTGACAGCATTTTGAAAAACCCTAACTTAACTCTGGTGCGGTGTCACATATAGAAATTTTTTGATATTTGCAACCATAGTAAAACAAAGACTTATATTTTTTATATTTATTTTATATATTTAAATGCCATTTAACAAAGAAAAATCAACCAAAAAAATGAGTTCGCGTGTCACCTCTGACACGTGTGTCATAGGTTCGCCATCACTGCTCTAGAAGGTTGCAAATACCCTGCAGACTCTCTTACAGCTCTAGGGACAAAGGTGTTCCCTACTGCCCCTCCCTAAGCCCAGCTCTTCGAGGCTCCAGATCTACCCACCTGGCATTCTCAGGGAGGCACAGACAGGCACGGGGCCAATGGCATGTCAGGGAGAGCCAGAGTTAGATGAGCCCTTAAGGATGGCAGGACGATGGGGTACGGCACACCACCTCCACGTCATACCCCAGGCAGGCATGGCGAATCAATCACCACTCCTCCGGTTGAGTCCGGCCATGTCTTGCCCATCCTCCACACACCCTCCGCCCAGCCATCCTGAATCACCTGCATCAGCCCATCTTTGGAAGGGGAGGGCTTCGCCTGAGGTCAGCAGCCCGTCAGGCGTGAGCACAGCCGCATGCAGACTTCCTGATTTCCGACTTCGTGCCCTTTCCCCTGAACTGTGACTCAGAGCCAGGTTCCTCTGGAGTTGAGAGCCCATGTATGGCCCACTCAGGTGAGCCAGCCACGCTGCAACGACCTCTGTCACAGCCTCACAGCAGCTTGCAGACAAGTACCACCCCCTTCTGCAGATGAGAAAACTGAGGCTCAGAGTAGACGGGTGCTTTCTTCCCGTCACACAGGAAGCAAGGCTGCCCTAGGACAGCAGCTGCTCCTCCCGCGTCTGGGCTTTTACTTTCACTAACTGGACATGCCTTCTCCTTTAGTTAACTGTTATGAACTGTCAGATTTTTCTTAATTCTCATAAAATAAAATATTAGAGAAACAAATCAGAAAGCAGACAGTTACTTGAGCTAACAGTGGGAAAAAAGTCCTCATGGCTTAGGTCTGGAGGGGATGTGGGGACCTGCTCAGGCCTATCTACATATGAGGAAACACGGGGCTGGGGCAAGGGTCGGGTGGAGGGAGAGCAGAGACTTGAGGCCCCATCGTGGGTCAGAAGTGGGAGGTCAGGGCTCACACCCCAGGTCCCTGAACTTCTCGGCTCTCTCTGGCCCTAATTTGGCCGAGGCACCCCCTTGCAGATGCCTGTCCAGGCCAGGCCTCCCACTGCAGACAGCTAAGATACAGAGGGCCTGCCCGGCCGCGCTCCCAGCAGCCTGGAGGGGTGGGGGCGGGGGGTAGGACAGGGTGCCGGCAGGCCATGCGCCGGGCAGGAGTCGGCTCTGCTCCCACTCGGAAACTGCGGTTTCCCTGGCAGAAGAGGACCCGGTGGATCTGTGCGGAGATTTTCACCATCTCAGCTGGGCCGAGGCTGGCACAGACCCCACAAGCCCCCCTCGCCCCTCTCCAGGAGGAGGCCCTCTGGCTGGGGTGGGGTTGGGGTTGAGCTGGGTCTGGTGCCCATCACCCACCCTGTCCTCTGGTCTGTACTCGAGAAGTGTCTGGGTATGAGGCTACTTGGGGACTGGGCCTCCCCATCCCAGGCTGGGAGTGGGGGTCTCATTCATGGAACCCTCCAGGGACAAGCTAGGCACCCCACAGGCCACCTGAAGATGCTTCCTGAAGTCCACAAGACAAAAACTCCCACCCGGTGCCCCACGGCCACACGCTGACTCGCTGCTCTAACTGTGCGGGGTACTCTGCCGTTTACAAGGCACTCGGGTCAGAGCCCCATTTGACCCTTTAGTGCCCCATTTACATGGGGAGTGTTGCTCAGTGGTTAAGGACATCAGGCTGCCTGGGTTCAAATCCTGACTGCCACTTGCTAGCTCCTATGACGTAGGACAAAATGCTGCTGCCCTCTTCTGCCGTTTACAAGGCACTCGGGTCAGAGCCCCATTCGACCCTTTAGCGCCCCATTTACATGGGAAGTGTGGCTTAGTGGTTAAGGACACCAGGCTGTCTGGGTTCAAATTCTGACTCTGCCACTTGACTTGCTAGCTCCTGTGACGTAGGACAAAATGCTGTTGCCCTCTGCGTGCCTCAGGCTCCGCGTCTGTAAACCAGGAGCAGGAGCCGTGGTGCCTGCTGCCCAGGCTGCTGTGCTCGGTGGCAAGGCAGAGCGTGGGAACACTCGCTAGGTCAGCACAGGACCCAGGATCATCTCCAGCAGAGGCAGCGGGACCTGGCCGAGAGGAGCTGGTGCCGCTGAGTGGATAGCAAGGGCGTTGAAAGCGACCACCAGACACTAAGATCTTCAATCTTTTAAAAAAAATCCTATTCTAAAAACTTATTTTTTTTAAAGATTGCAACAACATCTTAGGCAGAAGATCCATTTATGCAACAATGGAAGGGGCCATGCTCCGGACGGAGGGGTGGGAGTGAGGCTGCCCGCTTCACTCACCCTCACACGGGGTCTCTGGGAACCACCTTACCGGCTCAGTGCCAGGCCTCAGAGGTCGTGGGTGGCTGAGGCAGGGGCTCTGTACCCACTGACCAGAGGAGCTGGAGGGAGGTGTCCTGGTGGCAAAGGCCAGTTGTGGAAAGTTCCAGAAGGAAGGAGAGAAAGGGTTGGATATGTGAGCAGAGCACTGCTCTTCCAGTGCAGCGGCCTGGACGCCCAGTGATGTCTGTCTGGGCGGGCAGGGCGGGCAGTGTCACTGACAAAGGCAGGGAGACCAGGGAGGAACCAGTCTCCTCTGGGCAAAAGGAGGCAGAACACCTGAGGTCCGCTCCTCCCTGAACAAAGGATTCTCTGCTCACGGCTGCTGGGGGCCAGCTCAGATTCTCCCCGGGAGGTTACTGAACCCCTCCCCTGTGAAGGGCCTTAGAACCTGGCTTCCCAAAGTTATTGCGTGGAAACCACTTTTTCCACTAAACACATTTTAAAATCCCCTAGGACTAGTTTTCCCGGAACTCACTGAGAAATTCAGACCTAAGGAGAGTGGCTGCAGGGTGCAGAGGCTGGGCAGCAAGGAGAGAGAAGGCAGGGGAAGGCGGGCAGCAGGCAGGCTGGGGGGCAGGGGCCAGAAACGGAAGTGTCTGCCGGAAGAGAAGCCACAGGGCACCCTCGCTAACGTCTGAAACCCTTCCCCTCAGGACTGGGGCCCCAGATTCTGAATCCATTATCATGGCCAGCTTCATGCAGCCACCACCACCTCCACAGACCTAACCAGCCAGGAGCCTGCCTGCCCGAGGGCCCCCTGGGCTCTGTGCCCCGGGCCACTTGCTGTGAGGGCAAAGACCAGAGCTGGAAGGTCCAATGAGCTGCCTGAGGCACAGGCTAGGTTGGCTGGGGAGACTGGCCCCTTCTCTGCACCACCCAAGCCATGAACTCTAAAGAGAGGACACCCCAGCCACAGGAACCACAGGTCACAGGCCAGGGTGGCCCAGACCGAGGTGGCCCAGACAGCCAGAGTTCTCTCCCTGAGGCTGCGGAGTGGGCAGCCTCAGAAATCTCAGTTCCTGATTTGAATGAACAATGAGAACAATCCAGGTATCTTAGTATCTACTGAGTGTCCGGGAGCACCTTTGGCATTTTATGCGAATTATCTTTATAACAATAGACTGTACCCGAAAGTAGAGTGATTAGCACTGTCCCAAAATGGGAAAACTAAGACCGAAGTGGTTAAAGAACTTGCCCAAGATCAGAAAATGGCAAAGCGTGCTCCGAATCCACGTCTGTCAGACCCAGCATCCACCTGCCAAACCATGCTACCTTCCAATGACAATGGTGCCATGGACGGCTGGCCTCCAGGCTGTCCTGAAGGAGGCCCTTCAGCTCAGCCATTCGCCCGGCACACTGTGTGCCAGCTCTGCACACTGGCTGTGCCCAGCTGAGTGGGACACAGACAAGAGGCGTCTGTCCTTCGCGGGCTCCAGATCCCACAGGGGGGTGTCCCCCAGCATGCTAACACACGTGCACTGCTGTGGACACACAGTAGGCCTCCTGACTCTCTGGCCTTGTGAAATGGGGTGAGATGATTCCTAAGGCATTTTCTAGCTCTCATGCTCTGGCAGGAGGCTGGGGAAGAGAGGAGTAAACAAAAAAAGTAAGACGACAACCCTGCCTTCCAGAAGCCTAAAATCCAGGTGACAAGCTGTCCCACCCCACCTGCTGGCGGTCCCTACCATGGGGGCTAGACCAGGGCCGGGCGGGGGGCATCCCCATGGTCTTTCTGCAGGAGGCGAAATGGAGTGAGGCCCAGAGGGCCAGGAGGTTTGGTCCCCAGGGACAGTGTGGCTGGGCAGAGGGCCAAGACTTGGGAACAGGCTGGGATGCGGCAGGGAAGGCCAGTCTTATTTCGGAAATAAAGCCACATGCCCAGTGCCCTTTTGACCAGGCCTGGCTGGTCAGCCTGGCAGGGTGGCATGAGGGTCTTTCTTAAAGGAGAAGGCATTGAAATGAAGCAGAATGCTCACAACTCATCTGTTTTTTAATTAACTCACCCTGCTGCCTTAAGTGATTCCCTGCTTACGCTCATTCTTTTGAAAATTCCAAAGTGCTGTTTCTGACCTGTGATTTACTACTGCCGTACGTCTCTATAAGCAGTGTTTTAGCTTAAGTGGCAGTTGCATATTAATTACAAAGTTAATTATGTGCTGTGTAATCATGCTGTAATTCATTAGTTTACTCTACACTCTGAGAGCCTCGTGCTAATAACAAGATCTGACAGAGGGTTTCAGGAATCACCAAAAATTTCCACTGACAATCCCGAGTGAGGCTGAGAAGCACTCGAGCCCCCATCAATACGCCTCCTCGGGACCAGCGGCTGGACCTGAGGCCCGGTCTTTGTGCTGTCGGGGGCCGGACCCGCGTGGACTGCGAACCCTGGTCTGCTGAGGACAGTGGAAAACCCAGCTGGGTCTTATTTTCTCCCCACGGAAGTGCAGGGACAGGAACAGAATTTGTTTAAAATTACTTACGGAACACAGAGTCAGTTCTAGGTGAAAAATAACAGCTCAGATCACTACAGTGGCCGTGGGAACACTGGCTGTGGGGCAGACCCGGAGGGGCCTCCAGGAAGCAGTTGTTCAGACAGGGAGACCCAGGCCCAGGGTGGGGGTCAGGGTCGGGGGGCTTGTCTGGGATTTGGATCAAAGTCTCTTTTCCTTCTCTACTGAGTCCCCCAAAGCATCCAGGGATCTGAAAGTGAAGGCTGGCCATGCTTCTCTCTCCCTTCTTTCCTGTTGTGTTTTGTCTCCTAACAAAATAACCGCGGGGTGTCCTCACTTCACTCCTGAGAGAATCTCAAAACCCCACCGAGGCCCAGCTGCCCAGCCTATGAATCGGGGTGAAAGCTCCCTGCCTCCTTGCACAGCCTCGGATGATGGATGGGAAGGAAACGTGGGCACTCCGGACCCTGCCCGCACCTCCACTGCTCAGGGGATTCTTTTCTGGAACCATCTCTTCCCAGGCTCTGTGTTGCCAGCCACTGAAGAATCCCCATGCTCCTCCAATGGCATTTAAAAGTCAACGTGCATCAAGCAGGCTTGCTGCAGTCACCCGAACTCTGCAAATCTGCGGATCAAATTTCAAGCCTTCCCAGGCTCTGTGTTGCCAGCCACTGAAGAATCCCCACGCTCCTCCAATGGCATTTAAAAGTCGACGTGCATCAAGCAGGCTTGCTGCAGTCACCCTGCACTCTGCAAATCTGCGGATCAAATTTCAAGCCCTTGTTGCACGAGGGGTTACAAAGGCTGTGACCTACCCCGGACACAGCGGCCTGGCCTGGCGGCTGAGACCCTCCTCTGCTTTCCAAATATAAACCTGCTTGTTTATTTCTACTGACAGCTGAATGAAAAAAAAAAAAAAGTGGAAGTCCTTTCCCTTCTGGCTCTAGTCAACAAGAGGAGAGAGGTCTCAGAGCCCCAGCTGGCATGGGAGGAAGACAAATAAGAAAAAACAAAACATGTCCTTGTATTGCAGCGGAATGTTTAAGAAAGAGGCGAAAAGCACAAGGTCAGGGGCAGCTTTCATTTTCTATCATTTCAGCAGGCTCAGGGAGGAGGCAGGATGCTGCCGACTCGACAGTTTTGGGGGAACCACTTTTGGAGGGAACGCATTCTGGGGGGAGGGAGGGGGTGCTTCTTAACAGCCCAAGCGCTGCTGTGGTTTCCTTTCCTGGGAACCCTTTGGTTTCCCTGGCAACAGAGAAGTCCAGCCTCCAAAGTTCTGCTCAAAGACCAAGGCCTGGCCTGGGATGCTCCCAGCAATTACCCGGCGGCCAAGGCTTCGCCATGCTGCTGCAGGGGCGGTGAGCTGATTGGGAGAGGTGCAAAAGTGTCAGCTCTGCAAAACGGCGGGCACTGGTGTACCGCCCCCACTTGTGCAAGCAGCGACTCATCCCCAGATCGCCGCTTTCCAGGGCTTCATGGCTGAGCAGGTAAAAATGCTAGGGAACAGCTAGGAAGCAAGCCTGTGTTTGCCCGCACCCAGGACCCAGAGGGCGTGGGACAGGCTTGGAGGTGGGTGGCCGATGGACGAGCGAGGCCGGGCCTCCTGTCCCACAGGCTTCGGCCTTAGGTGGCTACACAGGGAACTATCAGATGAGAGCAGGTCTGAATTTCTGAATCATCTTCCTCCATCCAGACTCGCTCCAGAGGCGCCTCATGGATCTTAGAGCCCATCTTTTTAGAGAGAAATATTTAAACGTCTGGCCTGGGAAGATGCTTTTTGGGCATTGGATGTGGGAGGGGACGGGAGCAGGAGAGCAGGGGAGGCAAAGAGGGGGCCAGTGACGGCCTTTGCGGAGCGCTCACCTGGCCGCTGGGCGCTGCGCTGAGTGCTCCCTATCTCATTTAACCTGCTCGCCAGCGGCCGGCTGCAGCAGGTGCCATTAGCCCTTGCTGGAGGAAACCGGGGCGGGGAGTGCCTGCCCAAGGCCACCCCGTCAGCGAGTGGCAGAGCCGTGGCTCACACCTGCCAGTCTCAGAGCCCTCTTCTCAGAAGAGGGGTAGAAGGAGTGGCAGTGGGAAGAGGAGGGCTTGGATGGAAAGCGGTTTACTTCCCTGGTGGCAGAAGGGGGACAGAGGTTCCCAGAATCCCTCCCCAACCCCCACACACGGAGCCCTCCCCTATCGAAACATTCCCCAGGAAGCCAGGCCTTCCCTGGTGGCCCACCTTGAGGCTGATGTGTCTGGATGCTGCATCTTTTGTGAGCTTTATCTCCGTGAAAGCCCAGAACAGCCCGCAAAGTAGGTAGTGATAGTCCATTTTATAGACGAACGGTGGGGGCTCAATAGCGTGTCCAAGTTCACACAGCTAGCAAAACGCAGAGCTGGGTTCAGGCCTTGACCTTATGTTGAAATCTAGGCGGGGTCTTAAATGATGGTGTGATGATGATGATGATGATGATGATGATGATGGCAGCCAACCCTCCTGAGCTCCTCCAGGCGCTCGTACCGTTTCAAGCACTCCATGTGTATTAACTTATTTTATTCTCTCCACCATGCTCTGCAGTGCACACTATACTTAGCTTCATTTCACGGATGGGAAAATGGAGGCAAGGAGCTCTGTAGGCAACATGGCCAAGGGCACACAGCTGGTAAACCGTAGACCAGGATTTGGACCCAGCCAGGCAGGCAGCTGAGCTCATACTTATAACCTGTGTGATGGCTGTTTCTCTAATCACTGGAACACCCTGCCTCCCAGCCTTGAGTCCTTGATTGTGGGTGGTTCTGGGGTCCCTTGAGCCAGGAAGAGCCCTGGAGAGCTCCTTCCCCTCCCTGGACACATCAGGCAGGGGCCAGACCGCATTTCTGGGTATGTGTGTGAGCGCCGGTGCGCACGCCTCAGGCCTGCGCTGCATCCAGAGTGTGCGTGCAGCTGATTTATAACCCGTACAGAAAACAGAATTGCAAATCTCACCCACAAATCTTCCCTATCGAGGTACTGTGACAGGCAGACATGCTGTGAATTGCCAGGCACAGGCAGCCCTCCACCAGCCTTGGCTCCCTGACGCTCCCGGCTCTGGGACTGAGCCCTGGGGACCAGGCCACCCATGGCTCCCCTGGGGTCCTCTGGTGGCCGGCAGTCTGGCCAGCTGGGCCCTGGGAGTGGCCGCTGACCTAGAAGGCCCAGTCCTGTTCCTCAGAAACGCTGGCTCCTGAGTGGCCAGGCCCTGGGGAAGCCCCATGTGGCACAGGTGACCGTCCCTCCCGGCTGGGTCCCACACACCGCCTGCCCTCACACTTTCCTCACTGCTCAGGGCAGGGCCGTTGGCACCTATAGACTGAGCACGAGGACACTGGCAACACGTACGGTGACCTCGGCTACACTCATTGTTTCCCCTCGTCTCATGTGATCAGCACGCCAAGGCTCAGAGAGGTTCCACACTGGCAACACGTACGGTGACCTCGGCTACACTCATGTTTCCCCTCGTCTCATGTGATCAGCACGCTCAGAGAGGTTCTGTGGCTTGGGCCCTGGATCTGAACACGGGCGGCCTGATTCTAGAGCCTGGGCTGAGAACACTCTCCCCTCAGATCCTCAAACCCTGCGGAGGGCCCTTCAGCCCTGTCCCTGACACTCACACTACCTCCCTGTCCCCCAGAGGCGACAATGGGAGGGCCCAGGTTTGGGTCTGGTTGGGGCCACCTCATCTGTGGTGGCCGATCCCAATTTCCACAGCTGGGAACATGGGTGGCGTTCCCGGCTTCCGCAGACCTGGAACCAGCGCTCCCGTTCACACTGTCCCAGCCAAACCCGGCCCTGGGGGGCATGGTGATGGCACTACCCTCTGAAGGTGGCACCCAGCACTCAGCCCCTCGGAGGGCTGTGACAGCCCAGTCAATTCCCTGCTGCCCCATCCTTCAGGGTGGGCGAGGGCAGGGCAAGAAGGAGGCTGACAAGCTGGGTGGCGACAAGGGCCACGGTAGGCCCCTGTCTTGGCTCAGCCCTAACCTGCTGTGTGACACAGGCCAGTCCACTGCCCTTCCTGAGTTTTGTCTGTTTTTCCTGGAAAATAGACTGGGCTTGCCTGCAGGCTTATGAGAGGATTAATTTAAATCAGCACAAGGGATCCCTCCACCCTTTGGAGATGTGTACACAGGCATGCACACATGTTCACACTCACACGCATACATGCACCCACAGCTGGTGGCATCGGGTTACAGGAATCCCTGTCGCGGCCCCAAGAGCACCCCACACCAGGCTGCCCTTCTGGGGGTGTCTCTGGGGCCTGGCATCAGGGTGAGAGGCCTGGCTCCTCCTCCTCCTTCAGCTCAGACTCCCTCAGCCCCAAACCTATAATCACCGGCAGGGAAATGACAGCCTCGCCCAGCAGCCACCCTCAGCTGGTGGGCGGGGAGGCGGGCAGTGGCCATGGTGGTGGCTGGAAGGCAGGCCTGGGACACAGAGCTGCCGAGTCAGGGGAGGTCAATGGCGGGGACGATGCCATGGGGACTGTGGGCTTTGGGGTGGGCAGATGATGAATGAGAGGGAAGAGGGGGAGGGGGAGGCACAAGGCCCAGGGCTGGTCTGAGGCTGACCCTCTGCAGGACAAGGCCCAGAGAGGGTCAGCAAGGGGTCATGACCCTGGAACCAGAAGCACGGGCCTGAGACACTGAGGCAGGCTGACTTGGCCCTTGGAAGAAGCAAGGCCAGCAGTGCCCCCAGTTTGGGTTTGAGAAGCTGCAAACACTGGTTGCAGGGAGACCAGGGCAGGGCCTGGGGCTCTGCATTTTAGAATGAGCTGCTTGGGAACCCTGGACTTCCTCTGTCCCAGGAAGGTGCTGGGGTTCCTCCTGCCTGTGCTGCCGTCCCCTCGGCACCCGCCTCCATGTGGCAGGAGGGCCAGGCCATGGGCAGTGCCATGGGCACTCTGACCACATCTGCTAAGCTTGGCTGCTCAACACTTGTCCCCTCAGAGGCACATGCCCGCTGGTGGGTGGGGCTGCAGGGCTGTCCCTGTTTACTAAGGCCCAGCCAGCCAGCTGGGTTCGCAGGGAGCACGCCTCCTGGGCCCTCCCCAACAACAGTCAACAGGAGGCTCAAACCCGGCCCCAAACTTGCTGGGCTCCATCCAGGGCCACGCAGACCCTTGGCCCATGTCGGTGGGAACCGAAGGCTTGGCCTCCTGGCAAAGGGACATCCCGCCCCCGGCCGTGCTGCCCTGGCTCTCCTTGGCCTGGGACAGTCACTTGCACTCTCTGGCCTGGGTTCTTCATCTGCAACAGGAAATGAGAGGAGACGCCTGTGGGGCTGGGCAGCCGGGAGGGAGGAGCGTTCAGGGTGGAGGAACGGCTTCAGGAAAGCTGGGTGAGAGAGCAGTGCACACACGCCCAGGTGGGCTGTGTCAGGAGGCTGGGGTGGAGGCTGGGTCTGGAGTTAGGGTTAGGGTCAAGGTTGAAAGTATAGCTGAGGACAGCGTGGGGTTTATCTGACGGGCACTGTCTGAAAGGAGAGTCTGTGGGCAGCTGTCTCAGTGTCTCTGGACCGCAGGAGGGACCACTCAGAGGGAGGCAGCAGTGTCTGCATGGGGCCACTCGGAGGGCCAGCGTGGCTCCCACCCCACCAGGGAAGCTGGAGGCGAAGGTGCAGCCAGCCTCCCTCGGACCAGCCTGAGCACAGGTTGCTCTGAGACTCAAGACCTGGGTGATAGGCGATGGGGCAGGGACCTAAGGGAGGGCCCGTTTGGGCATCAGGGCATTTGGCTTTGGCCCAGGTGAGGGCCATGGGGATGACCCAGCTCTGGTCTGGAGCCAAGGGCACTGCCTGGGCCTTCCCAGGCACAGGCCTCGCCAGGCCAGGACTCATGCTGACATCACCACAGCCACTGGCACACCTGTTGTCCTGTTTGAAATCTGGGGACTCAACCTCTTTTAAGAGGGTTCAGCTTGAGGACAGGGTCACCAGGATGACCCTGGTCACGCAGGAGTGCTGGGGAGAGTGCTGGGGTGTGCACAGCCTGGCACCCCTGGGCATTTTCTCAGTCTATGCCAGTGAAGGCCCAGGGCTGGTCTCTGCTGGGAACAGGCCACTGCCCCTCCCAGTGCCCCACCTCCCTCTTCACCTTCCCTCTGACCTCCAGGATGGTGAGAGGCACGGGTCCACCTGCACCCTCGGTGCCCCTCGGGAAGGAGGCAGATGGACTGGCGATGGACAGGTGGGCAAGGAGCTATAGTGGAAGCAGGGCTTGCCTGCATCTGTCTGCCCAAGGATGGGGATGTGAAGCTGGGGGCCCAGGGCCAGGGCAGGTGGCATGAGTGGCAATTGTTCCAGTGGCTTGTCTGCTCAGCGTGCCTGCTCACCCGCTGCCCGGTCCCCACTTGCCATGGCCTCACCAGCCCCTTCCCTGCCCCCTCACGGGCCAGAGATGGCTGTCACCATGGCAACCCTGCTCATTCAGTCCGAGATAATGAAGCCAATGTGTTTTTCATTTCCATGAGCTGGAGTGCGAGCCGAGCGGGAGAGGAGCTTTCCCTTTTCAGCCCCTCCTCTGGGGGAAGAGGCAGGCTGGAAAGAGAAGGTATGGGGTCTGGCCGGCGGAGCCACACACACCAACGGAAAAGGGGTGAGACCTGGAGCCACCAAGCTCTCGGCCTGCCTCAGCAGTCATGTCAGTGGACAGTGCTGGCTGGAAAGGCCCACACCCAGACCAGGAGAGGTGGCTTGCAGCCAGGCAAAGCGGGACTTCATTTCTAGCTGTGTGACCTTGGGTTAGTGGCTTCACCTCTCTGGTCTTATATCAGCACAACCAAGTTCACCAAGCATTTATTGGGTCCCTTCTGAGTGTCTGGCCTTCTGCCCTCCCAGAGATCCAGAGGAGACCCAGACAGAGCCCTGTTTTCTACAAGCCCACAGGTTATCAGAAGCAGCAGCTTGCACTGGGTACACATCTCAGCTATAAAAAGGAGGCCAGTAACTCTTACCTGTTGATGCCTGTCTTTGAGTTAATACTAAAAGGTTTATATGAAGGCATGCATGTGAACGTGCCTGGCGCACACAGTAGGTGCTTTACCAGTGCTAGCCTCCCTTTTGTCCTTCACCCTGGGTGTCTGGCCTGCAGCACAGAGAGAGCAGATGTGTCAGGAGTTCTCGTGTGTGAGCCAGAAGTCACAACTGCCCTAAAGTCTGTCCTTCCTCCTCTGGCTAGAGACCTGCCCATTTGGCTGAAGGTGAGACTGAGGCCTGAGCAGGGCTGGGCTGGGCAGAGAGTGGGTGATAGAGCAGTGGCCCTCGGCTGGCCTATCTGTGGCAGGGATCATCCTAGGCCCAGACCAGGGAGAGCAGGGCTGTCTTGGAAAACCACAGCCCACAGTCGCCGCCATCATACCCCCTCCCCCAACCTCCTCGAAGGGCAGGAAGCCAAAAGCACTCACGCAGAAAACCCTGGCCCCCCCCCCCCCCCCCAATAATTCAATCACCTTGGAGGCCAGTGGCCCTCTCTCCTGGCTGGGCTGACAGATGAGGGGGGGAGGAAGGGGAGACATGCCGGGGGGAGGAGTGGGAGACCAGGAAGGCCGACATGGAAAAATCAGAGCAGGGCTTGAAAAATGAAGAAATAAACCTGCCAGGAGGGAGACAGCCTCAATTCGTCCTCCATAAAGCTGTCTAAGGGCCACCAAGGACGTTGGCAGGCGGAGGAGGCCGGAGATGGCTCCCCCTGGGACCCCCACCAACCCTGCCCAGCTGGGCTCCAGTCCCTGCCTGCTGCGGGGTAGGAGAGGAGGGGCCGGGAGGGCTTGTGGGTTAAAAGGGAAAGGGCTGTGGGAGATGCAACTAGGGGGAGAACAGCGCTGTGAACAGGGGCCTCTCGTCCAGAGGTTCACTACCACCTGCACACAGTAGGCGCTCAATGTCGGATGGACAGAAGAAGGAATGCATCGCTGCATCTGTAGGCGCCAGTGAGAAGGACCTTTGCAGCAGGCTGACTAGACGCAAGGACTCAGAGAGCCCGTTCACCCACTCGACCATTTCCCACAAAGGAAGACAGGCCAGACAGGCCCAAAGTCATGGGCAAGTCAGAGCCGCTGGGTTCTCCAGCCAGGGGTCCAGGCCAGGCCACCTCCCCTGTGAACTGCAAGGCTGGGCACTCTCCCCACCACGTCCCTGGCAGTGCCACATCACAACAGCCCAGGCGGGGTCATGCCGACTGTGAACGGGCCTGGCCCTCCTCCGGGCCCCTCAGCGGGCCGTTAGCAATCACGTTTCCTACGAACATTGAATGCCTCAGAAACCTGCTCATAACCCCAAGTCCCAAAGGAAGGAAAGAAAGTATAAAGTGAGCAGAAAGAAATACTCTAGAATGTTGACCAGCGTGACCTCTAGGTGGGAGGATTCTGGGCAGATTTCATTTTTCCTTTTCCACTTGCCTGAGACTTGCAGACTTCCTGCAGTAAGCATGCATTACTTGTGCAATGAGGAAAAAGGGTGCAATCAGGTTTAACATAAATAAGTCACTCCCACTAAATGCCACTTGTGTGAGATTCTCCACTCACAGGACAGACTCCTGCTGGTCAGCGGGCACCGATGCCCCCACAAGAACCTCGGTCGTGGCCCGCAGACTCTGGGGTCACTGCAGGCAGGAAGGAGGGGCCAGGGCTGCCCTGACTGCCCTGTGCCCTGTGACTTGTGACCGTGGGTAAGTCCACACCTCACTGTGTATAGGTGTGCTCCCCTCCCAGGCTGGGTGCTGAGGACTCACGGGCCCGGGCAAACTTCAGCTGAACTTGGAAGACTAGATGAATCAGGGCACAGCGCTTCTCTGATTGGAGGGGCACCATATGGACAGAGGGGGCAGCTGAGGTGCCTCCAAAGACCAGGCAAGCTGGGGCCAGGCGGGGGAGCGGCTGAGCAGCCAGGAGGCGAGGGGCCAGCTTTCATCCCCTGTTTACAGTGGAAACACAGACTTGAAAAGGTTTCACTTTTCCACTGTTTTTGTGGCAGTGCTGTGGGGAGCAGGGCTTCCTGAGAGCGAGGCCAGCTTTCCAAGGCCACACCGAGTCCAGCCCTGCGCTGGCCTCCGACAGGAAACACCATGTTTTCAATTTACGGGTCCCTGCCAGGTGCAGCGAGCTGCCCGCGCTCCACCAGCCTAGCTGTGCAGGGAGAGCCATTCCAGGCCCCGCGGCGGCTGGGAACGTACCGCAGGCCTGGGGGAGCCTCGCTCCGGGGCAGCTCCAGCCAATGGTGCCCGGCGCAGTTGATAGGGCTTTGCAGCAGCTGATGCGCCTGGTGACTCCTCACTACAAACTCCAATCCCTGGCCTCCTGGCTCCCTCATCAGCAAGCTCTACTAACTCCTTCATGGGACAGAAGGGAAACTGAGGCCCACAGAGAAAAGAGGCTTCCAATGCCACCAGATTATGAGTGAAGAAAGAACAACCTCAACCCAGATGGGCAGATCCCCAACTGGGCCCCCTAGCAAAGTGGACTGTCCTGCTTTCCCCATGATGATGACAGCTGGCCTCCACCACACACCATGGCCAGGCACCATCCTTGCCTTTAAGCCATAAAGCCCAAGCTGTCTGACCTTCGTCTTGCAGAGTGATTGGAAACTGAGGCCCAGAGGTTTAAGAAACTCTCTAGGCTCATGCGGCTGGGAGTCCCGGACTGCACCGCAGAGCTGCCCCTCTCCACCCCGTCCTGGTTTCCTGGTGCTGCCTTGTCCAGGCTGGCAGAAACCTCACTACCATGCAGGCCCTGCCAGCAACTCCCACCTTTGGATGCTCCTGGGAATCCCCAATGAGCTGAGTGATGCCAGCAGCAGGACCATTCAGCCCGTGGGCACTGAAGGCCTAGGGCTGTGCTGATGGGCAGGAGGCTGTGCGCACAGGAGAGCCTCGGGCAGCCACCCCACCTCCCTGCCGCACACGGCAAGGCCTTGCAGGGCTAATGACCCATGCGCCTCTTTCCCACGGCTGGAGTGTCAGCTCCGTGAGGGCAGGCACCTGGTCTCTTGCTCACTGAGGCATTCCAAACACAAAGACATGCAGGTAGATAGTAGGTGCTAAATAAACACCTGTGGGATGACTGAGGAGTCTGACGGGGTGGGGGAGGGGGGCTCTCTTCACACTGTGGGTTTGAAGAGACCCGGAGGCTCTTCCCATTAGCTACGGATTTACGTTTCTAGGGGGAAAAGGTGGCCCTTCTCGCTTCCAGCCCAGGCCCCATGCCCCGCTGCTCACTTTCTGGACTCACTGAGTTCCAGCACTACACAAAGGGCGCATTTGGGGGATCATAATCCCTTGCTTGTTTGTTTTCCCATGAACTGTCCCCTCCCTGCTTCTTCCTGTCCAGGGCATTGCTGTTCCCAAACGGAGCCACTTTCTAGGTGTGATGGCCAGGCTCACACTGGCTCCCTGGAGTCCTGGGAGCTGGGCAGGGAGGCCCAGGAGATGCGGACACAGAGCCTTCTCAGCATGGGGAATACCAGGCTGCCACGGAGGCGGGCGCTCAGGGCTCCAGCTCCAGGCTGCACTCCTGCCGGCCGGCCTGCGGGGAGCCAAGCTGTGCCCTTAGAATTGGGAGAAACCTGTGACCTGTCTAGTCCGCAGAGGGCCAGGGACTGTGTGTGTGTGTGTGTGTGTGTGTGTTGTGTGTGCGCGTACATGCAGGAGATGGGAGGAAGGACACACACATAGGCACGCAAACATGCATGCACACACCCCAGAGAGAAAAAAGAGATTGAAAAAAAGAGGGAGAAACCATCCAGTAAGGAAGAGGGCACAAGTTAGGGAGGCACAAGAGACAAACCAGCACTGAGATGGAGTCAGAAAAAGGCCCAGAGACAGAGAGCATCTGTGGAAAGGGCGCCCCTGGAGTGCGCAGCGCAGCTGCCCTGGGCAGGACAAACAGATTGCTGCCGAGTGGACAGACAAAACAGATGTGTGAAAAAGACCCAGAGCGGGAAAGGATGAGCGTGAGAGGGAGGGCAGCAAGGGCAGGTCGATGTGAAAGAGAGAGGCAGACAGGCAGGCAGAGCGAAGGTGGCAGTGGGGCAGACAGAGCACTGCGGATGTGGCAGCTCTGGGCCCTGGGGACTTTTTCTGGGAAGGCTCCCTGCTACCAGCCTCCTTCCCTGTGTAGGTGCTGGGAGGCCCAAAGGAACCAAGAAAGATGGGCTGCTGAGGCCCCACTGTGTCCCATGAGGCCCCCTTGCCCTTCACCCTCCAAGGCCTAGCCAGGTGCCCCGGATGGAGCACAGCGACCCTGCCCTCCCCCACCGCTCCTTCCCTGGCCTCCGGCGGAGCTCACGGAGCAGGCCCCTTTGGACCAGCCCTCTGTCTCTGGGCCTCAGTTTACTCCATCCAGAGGAGGAAGCTGTGTCCTTCGCTCCCCGGTCCCTCACACCCGGTGTCTCCAGAATCTCACATTTAGCTGGCGTCTGTGTTCCCTGTGTGTTCTGGGTCCTCTCCGCCTCGCCCCCATTTCCTTGTTTCCTTTTTATTGCATGTATTGGGGTGACACCGGTTAACAAAACTGTACAGGTTTCAGGTGCACAATTCCATAACACATCACCGTACACTGTATTGTGCACTCATCACCCCAAGTCAACTCTCCGTTCATCATGTTTATCCTCCTATACCCCACTCCCCCACCTCCCCTCCACCCCTATTTCTGAATGAGCTCTTTGAACTCTTCCAAACTCCAAGCTCATTGGACTTGTATTTGAAAGCCCAGACTTATAAAAGGCCATCTTGGCTACAAAGGGGCTCCCCAAGATGAACACCCCCTCCCCTGCCAGCACCCAGGGGAGGGACCCCATCCCTGCCCACATTCAGTGTCTTCTCGGACATGCTGATCTCAGTGAAAGCCCATGAGAGATGAAGTGGCTGAGTCTTTCTATAGATGGAAACTTTCAGTGGTTCTGTCAGCTAGAGGTGCAAGCCCCCAAGGCCTCATCACAGCCCCGCCTCCTACCCGCTCTCTGGAGTCAACAGCTGGGTGGTTGGGGATTGGCAGGGCCCTGTCTTCTCTTACTGTTCTATCCACTTTATCTCGGGCTTTCCCTGGCCCTCCCAGTGGGAGCTGTGTCCCAGGAGGCCCTGCAGTCGAGCCCACCTGTCCGCGAGAACCGTCCATGCTGGGAACAGCTCTGGCACATCCTGATTGGCAGGGCCCTGTCTTCTCTTACTGTTCTATCCACTTTATCTCGGGCTTTCCCTGGCCCTCCCAGTGGGAGCTGTGTCCCAGGAGGCCCTGCAGTCGAGCCCACCTGTCCGCGAGAACCGTCCATGCTGGGAACAGCTCTGGGCACATCCTGATGTGGGCAGGCCTGACCCGTGGCTGCGAGGGCCGCTCCAGCAGCACCAGCTGACTCTGGGGCAGGTGCCTACTATGTGCTTGATCCTCCCAGGCCCCAGTGAGGAGCCCTATTCTCTTCATTTTAGGATAAAGAGGAAGAGCCCCTGAGAAGTCAGGTGACCTGGTCTCACCCAGCTCAGCGCCTGGAGATTACAGTTCAGGTTTGTTTGCAGACAAAACCCGTGTACCTGCAGGAAGCCTCCTCTGGTCTGCCTGGTTGGCAGGAGGCTCCCCACCTGCAACAGAAGTGGGTGCTCTGTGCCGTGGGTCTGGCTGAGGGCTAAGGCCCGAAAATCGGATGAAGCTGGGTGCAAATTTTGGCCCCACCTCCCAGCAGCTGTGTGACTGTGGACCTGCTACTTAACTTCCCTGTTCCACAGTTCACTTACTTGCAAAATAGGCTCTATGAGGATGAAATGAGACGATGCATTAACACAGGCATGCATCCAGGGTCCTGGTTTGGGTCATATCCTGCCTTAAGGTTGTGGCTTTTCCTATCTCACCCCTGGCCCCACCCAAATCTTGAAGTCCTCTGAATGTCCATCTGCTCCAGCCAGCCTCCTCCACAATGAGCTTCCCATAACCTCATTCCCCAAGGGCTCCTCATGGATCTCAACACCTCCCTGGCCCCAGGGGCACTGGGGACCCCTAATTCTGTTCCCTGATGGGAGGCCTTGGCCTAGACTGTGCGCTACCTGAAGGCTGGCATAGAATCTGCTGCTTCCTTGTTTCCTCAAGAGCTGAGCACAGACCCACACACACAGTAGGTGCTTACTATGTACCATGGCCTTACTGACTGCAGACAGTGTGGGGAGGAGGGACAGGCTTATGCAAAGGCCTGGGCCCTGTACCAGGTGCCAGGAATGAACAGACGACTCAGCTGGGCTCCCAGCCCAGGGAGAAGGCAGGCTTGCTGTGCAAGAAGGATGACCGTGGCCAGAGGAGCTCTGGTCCCTTGTGGTTGTGCAGCCCAGATCCCGAGCTCCAGGCCCTGAGAGTCATCCCAGGCTGGGAGCGAAGGCCCCAACCCTGACACCTGCCAGGGCCTAGTCGCCTCAAGCGAGGTCTTATTAGGACAGGGCCGCCTCTTCACCTCTGCGTATTAACTCCCTTGAGCACCAGTGAGCGGAAAATGGGAGGGAGCCAGCCAGAGAGAGCCTTTTCATTTTGGGAGCGCGTCGCCCTCTGCGTGGATATTCCTGGAAAACTTCCACGGAGCTGACCTGGCTGGGGCAGGAGGACCTGGGAGCCGAGCGCTGTCTGTTGATTTAGGCTGACAGTTTGGGTCAAAAGGCCCCAGTGTTCGGGCGCAGGTGGCCCCTTGGTCCCTGTCCTGAGATGGCCCCGTCTCTTCCCAGGGGCTGCAGAGGCTGGTGTAAGGCTCAGGTCTGATGGGCTGCCCATCCCAGATGCACTGCCCACAGGGAGGAGTGGCACAGCCCAGAGGCCGGACCGTATGCCCAGGGGCCTGTTCCCCACTGTCCCCATGAATGACCTGGCGAGGCATGTTCTACCCTGGGCCTCAGTTTCCCAATCTATAAAGGAAGAGGCTCCACAGGGCCACCCTCCAGTTCTCACACTCCAGGCTTCCCAGTATGTTAACTAATAAGGCTCTGAGGCCCTCAGGGGAGTCAGGTGCCCCCACTGCACGCTGCCTCCCTCGCTGGCTCCAGGTTAGTGGTCCAGCTCCTCTTGTAGGAGCGATCTCAGGTCTGAGTGCACCTGGCAGACGGCTGCGGATCTCGCCTCTGGAAGGCCCAGGGGACCCTCCTCTGAAAGTCGAGTCACACCCCAGGAACAGCTTTTCTGTCTCTGGGGCTCTCTGCCTGGCAGGGGGCTATTGACCCAAACACTCTGTGGCCAGAGGGATGGGGCTGAAACCCCCAGAGCTGCCTCCGGGAGCCTGGCAGAGGGGACACCAGGGAACATCCTTCTGATATTCACTGTAAAAACGATTTTATTACTTTCATTTTCTATTATTATTATAACATTAACTGAACCCCATGGGAACGAAGATAAATATCATGGTGTTTTAGGAGCAGATCATCTAAACTCCTGGTTTACTGGTAAGGAAAGTGAGCCACAGAGAGAAACAGGCTTTGCCAAATTCACCCAGTGAGGCCGTGACCTGGTCCAGGGTCCTAGCTCTAGGCCAGCTCCCCGTTGCTGGCATCAGTGTGCCAGGATGGCCCAGTCACAGGTATTATATGGATCGTGTTTAAATATTCAGAGCTCTGGGCCCAACTCCAGACCCAGAGAATCAGACTCCAGGAGAGGGGCCTGAGAATCTGCATGTAAACAAGTGCCCAGGTGGCGTGTGTCTGTTGTGTCTCTATCTTAAAGTGTCGTCCTGAAAGTTCCCACTCAGGAGCTGCAGCGAGAGTCTGGGAGGCCAGGATCCCTGGGGAGGGAAGTATGTGGGTACCAGAGCTAAGGATGCCAACCTCAAGCAGATGCCCCTGTGCTGAGATAGCACACGGCTCCCTGAGAGCATCGGTCTACTGTTAAGAGAGACTGGCATAGCTAGTGTTGCATTCCATCCCCAATGCACCCATGTACCCCTTGCTGGTACATGGGTGGCTTCTTTCCACTTTACAGATGAGGAAACTGAGGGTATCAGAGATAAAGTCACGTGTCCAGACTGGCCAAGGTGATAGATGGCAGAGCAGGGATTTGAACCCCAAACTGCCTGTCCCTAAAACCCTTGCTTCAACCACATGTCACTTGCATCCTTTACCACACTGAAATGCACATGCATGAGCCTGTGGTGAGCTCTCAGCAGTGGAGGTGTGCAAGTAGCAGGCCCGAGGTGACCTTGGTCAGCCCTCCTGGCGCTGTGACTGAGGACGGGCTGGGCTGGTTAAAGGATGCAAGGGTGTTCTTTGTGTTTCCTCCACACACAGAGAAAAATGTTCCAGATTGTTTACAGGTTCCAGTTCATCACAGACCTCCTGGCTCCATCCGTGGCCACCCTGGAGTTGTGGGCCAGGAGATGGCTGGGTGCCTCGGCTGGGAGGGCAGGGGTTCAAGGGGCTGGCTCCCCAGGCAGCTACAGGGCCTGGGAGATGGGTGGGGAAAGGAGCTGTGGTGGGGAGTCTAGGTGGGGGTGGGGCTGAGAGCTCAGCAGGCCACCCAGTGAGAGCTGTCACATGTTAGTTAGACTGTCCCACTGGAGTATGGGCCAGATGGACAGGGCACCATGAGAGCGTTCTACGAAGGCTATGAAGCAGAGATGCTCCCACAGGCTCCAAAAGAGGTCCCCAACGATGCCTCAGGGAAGCAGTGGAGGGTCCCAAACAGCTGGGAGGCAAGATGTGCTGCTTCCCAAACCGGAACTGAAGAAGGGCGAGAAGCACTTACCAGGAAAGACAGATGTGAGGGGAAAGCTGCCACAGACTCCCAGAAACCAACTGGGGCTGAGAGTGGGGGTGGGGGGGGTGCACCTGCAGTCCTCATAACCCAGGGCTCTAAGGGTTCTCTGGGGGACAGTTTGCCCAACAGTCAGGATGAATTGACCCCTGTGAGACCACACTGAGGTCAGTGCCTCCTCCCTATGCCTGCACTGTCCATAACCCAGAACTGAAGCCCCTGACAAGACCTGATGCCTGGGGCGTGCGGGCGGAGAGGGCAAACTATGCCCCGCAGTGCATGACACTTTCTCACAGAGCCTGTGAACGGCCTCAGCATCCTTCTTAACACGGCCCACCCCGCACATTAAGAACTGGCATACCGAGGAAAGCCTGGCCATCCTCAGAGGAAGCTGAGGGCACATGGCTGGGTGCCTGCTGGCTTCCTGCTGCCACTCAGCACCAGCATGCCAGGCTCTGTGCTGAGGACACGGCGTGGAGCTTGCCTGAGCCTTCAAGATGCTTACAGCCTACCAGGGAGACAGAAGGCAGCCAGCCTGGAGGACAGAGACAAGGAAAAGCTGAAGGAGGGGATGGCGGTGTCCACTGGGCCAGCTCAGCGCACACAAGCTCTGCAGCCCCCAGAGGCGGGCAGGAGGCAGCCCCTTGGAGGGGTGGTAGTCCCAGCCCTGTCTGTGGTGGGGCACCCATGGAGCGAGACAAGCCCAGCACCAGTGCCTTCTGTGACTTCCCGCCACCCCGCCTGAGCAGAGAGGCAAATGGGTCCGACTGTCAACAGAGAGGCAGCCAAGGGCAGCAGAGGAGCAAAGGGGACAATGGGCTCTGGGGCGGGCTGTCTGCTCCACTGCTGGCCTGGCTCCTGGGAAACACCTTGCCTCTGGAGAGCCCTTCAGGCTGGCATGGGCAGAGCTGGGTACGAGCAGACAATCCCCCCTGCCCCGGCGGCCGCCCCCCTCCGGGGAACCTCTGGGATCCCAGGGACACGCTCTGGGCACCTCTGCAGTTCAGACCAGTCGGGATGATGTGAGGGGGTGTGGAGCCAGGGAGGCCCTCCCTTCATGGGAGGAGCTGGTAACCCCCCCCCCCCCCCCCCTGCTCCCCACTCCAGAGCCTCTGCATTCTAGGCTGTGTGCTTGCTGTTAGGCAGCTGGAAGTGCCCGGGGGCAGGAATGAGCCCACCTTGTTCAGGGCTGTGTGGTTATTCCGTGGAGAAGCCTGGAGCCTGGAACCCACTGTGGGGGGAATGGAAGGAACCTTGAGATCATCGTCCCTCTCTTCCTATTGAGCTTTGGTTGCTTGGGTACTAGCTCCAGTCCTGCTTGCCTCAATTTACCTTTTTTGACCAGTGGGCCTCCATTCCTTATTTTTTAAAAATATATTTTTATTGACTTCAGAGAGGAAGGGAGAGGGAGACAAAGATAGAAACATCAATGATGTGAGAGAATCATCGATCGGCTGCCTTCTGCATGCCCCACGTTGGGGATCAAGCCCATAACCCGGGCATGTGCCCTGACTGGGAATGGAACCATGACCTCCTGGTTCATAGGTCGACGCTCAACCACTGAGCCACGGCGGCAGGGCCGTTCCTTATTCTGGGCAGCGGAACAGAAGCGGCCTGGCCTACAAAGAGCATACTTGCTCTGAAAACTCTCATCTGCAAGGCTGCCTCCCGGCCTCAGTTTCCCTGTCTGCAGAGGAGAAGACGGGGGCCTCCCAGGCTGTGTGGTCCAGGACAGCAGCCAGGAGCCACACGGGACTGAAATCAGCGTCTGCAATGTGGTGAGTATGTTAAATACACACCGGTTCCAAAGACTCAGTAGGAGGAAGGAATGTAAAATAGCCAGTACTATCATCCCAATACATGATACAACGTACAAGACGACGCAGCAGGCTGATCTCATCTGCAAGGCTGCCTCCCGGCCTCAGTTTCCCTGCCTGCAGAGGAGAAGACGGGGGCCTCCCAGGCTGCGTGGTCCAGACAGCAGCCAGGAGCCACACGGGACTGAAATCAGCATCTGCAATGTGGTGAGTATGTTAAACACACACCAGTTCCAAAGACTCAGTAGGAGGAAAGAATGTAAAATAGCCAGTATTACCATCCCAATACATAATACAACGTACAAGACGACGCAGCAGTCTGACGGGCACTGTGAAGGGCGAGAAGGGCAGGGTTTCGGGTTTAGGAGACCGGGGGAGGAATCGACCAGGGCCCCTGACAGGGGGAGTCTGAGGGGCCCCAAGCTGACGGGGCCATGTCTGACCTTGAGGAGGAGGCATGGCTGGAGGGAGGCTCAAGCAGTAGGTGGGTGTGGGTGGTGGGTTGGGCGGTAGGCTGGGTGGTGGGTGACAAGGCCTACAAACAGCATTCTTGCTCTGCAAAGGACTTCTGAGGTGGAGGAAGTTTAGGAGCGAAGGGGATAAAGGTGGGGGTCGGGGACACGACAGACGCTAGTATGTGATCTGGCCGGGAAAGGAGGCTGGGCCAGATGGTGGGGCTTCGAACGCCAGGCTGTTGGCGGGTACACAGCAGGCACCCCAGAAAGGCTGGCTGGCCAGGGGCTGGGACCCAGGGAGCTCCCAACAGCATGCAGGGGAGGGGAGGGGCGGGTGTGTGGCACCAGGGCCCACGGCCCAGCTCACAGATCAGACCTCAGGCCTGCGCCCTCCAGGAGCCCAGCCACGGCTCCTTGTGCCCTGGGGAGGGCAGCTGGTTTATTCATGAGCATATTCCCGCCCTCACAGGCAGCCTGCTTCTGCACACCTCGCTTCTAATTATAGCGGGGATTCCACTGGTGCTGGAGGGAAACCGGGTTTGCAGCGGCTCCACAGGCTCCCCTGCTCTAGCCCATGGCGGTGGCCCCGGCACAGGACAGCACAGCGCGGCTACTGAGCAGATTCTCTGCACCCCGAGACCGGGCACCATCCTGAGCGGTCGGTGTGGCGGGTCCATGGGGATGGGATGGTGCCCCCCCACCCCCCAGCAGTTGGCCACACACAGTACACAGCCTCCAAGCAGCTGAAAGTGCAGGGCACTGCCTCAAACACCTCCAAAGAGCTGGAGGGGCAGGGCTGTGTGTTGGCCAGAGCTGGGTAAACAAGGCGAAGGTGGCAGGCCGGGCGCCCAGGGGTCTCAGTTCTGCTGAGTCCGGGCGACGACGGGGGTGATGACAGAGCAGAGGCGCTGCCTGCACACCAGGCAGGGAGTGACTCCAAGGGAAAGGAGCAGAGGTGAGGAGGTCTGGGACTCAGGAAGACAATCCAGATGGGGAGAGCGGGGGTCTCAGACGTGAAAGGACAGGGAGAGAGCGGCTGAGCTAAGAGGCGGCAGTGGGGCTGCTGTGAGGAGGGAGGCGGGAAGGAGAGAGGTGTCGGCACAGAAAGAACCAAACAGAAAGAGACAGAGAGTCCATGGACAGGCAAACACACACACAAACACACACACACACCCTGCTGTGAGGAGGGAGGCGGGAAGGAGAGAGGTGTCCGCACAGAAAGAACCAAACAGAAAGAGACAAAGAGTCCATGGACAGGCAAACACACACACAAACACACACACACACCCCACCCCTGAGCAGGGGTTGGAGGCCAAGGAGAGAAGTAAAGAAACAACTAGCACCAAGTGTGCCAGGCTGCTCAGAGGGCTCCCCAAATAGTCGGCCTGCCCTGCCACGGGCACTGGGCCCACCCGAACACTTCAGACCAGGCGCTTGGGGCTTGGGAGTCCAGAGCAGGAGGCATGGACCTCCAAGAGCTGTCTCCTCCCATGACCGTGGGGAGCTGCCAGGAGAGCCAGCAGGGGGGCGGAGGTCGGTGTGCTTGACCTGGCATGCTTCCCCTCGGGTCCCTCAGGTCCCTTGTCCCACCACAGTCCACTCTGCGTGGTCAGTGGGATGACAGGACCGCACTGGCCAGTCCGAATGTGAGGTCTGAGGCACCATGGTCTCAACAGGAGCTGCACATGGGGTAGGGGTGGCTCTCACACATGGGTGGGCACACGCTCACATATTCACACACCTCCTCACACTCATTCATGACGCACACCAGCACACACACACACACACACACACACACACACACACACCCTGCACACCCTCCTTCTCTCCAGGGAAATGGGCACAAGGCATCTGAGTCCTGCATGGGCAACCCCGCTTCTCAGCTGACTCCTCTAGCCTTAGGGAAGGGGCTTCAGGGGGAGGGGGTCCCCTCGGCCAGACCAGCCTCCCAGTGTCCAGCCCAGAGAACCGCATGCTCACATATTCACACACCTCCTCACACTCATTCATGATGCACACCAGCACACACACACACACACACAAACACACCCCTGCACACCCTTCTCCTCTCCAGGAAAATGAGCACAAAGCACCTGAGTCCTGCACGGGCAACCCCGCTTCTCAGCTGCCTCCTCTAGCCTTAGGGAAGGGGCTCCAGGGGGGAGGGGCTCCCCTCGGCCAGTCCAGCCTCCCAGTGTCCAGCCCAGAGAACCGCACGGGTCGCCCAGACTCAGGAATGCTCTGAGCCCTTCAAATCTGCTGCCCCAGTGCCCTGTGCAGCCCCAGCCTGTTTGCATACATTTTAGTGATGAGGACTCACTACCCAGAAAACAGCTTTCAAAAAACTCCAGGCAGCTCAGACCCTTGGGAAGTTAAACTAGAGGATGTGAGGGAGGCAGCATGGTTGCCACCGAGGGGCTTGAGCTGTTGGCCAGACTGTCCTTTCATCATTAGTTTAGAAAGTGACAGAGTTGGCCCATCACCTTGGCTGTCACTCCGAATTATAATAGATCTAGAGAAAAGATGTCCTCCACCCTTGACTTAGGATAGCTCACTAGGACCCAAGATAACCTTTCATTCAATTAATAAAGTATCAACTGAGCACTACCATGTGCCAGGCACTAGGATGTGTAGTGAGCAAGTATAATCATTTAATATTCTGTTCTAGTCTGACACCGGCCTTTCACCCATTTCACAGGAGGCAATGCTGAGTCCAGGAAAGGCAGCGACTTGCTCAAAGTCACACAGGGAGCCGGTGGTCCTGGGCAGAGCCTCTCGCGTGCTGCAGGCGGGCCACCTGCCCGCCCCGGGAAGAAAGGGAGAAGCCGCCCACCTGCCATTCCCGTCCCCAGCATTTCTAGGACACAGAGGTATTGATTACCACCTCGCCCTGGAGTGGATTTCTTTTCTTTTTCCACCAAGGCTTTCTGTTTCTCCTTTTTTTTTTTTTTTTAAAGAATACACTCCAAGCCGCTCCTATGATTAATTACCAGCTGCCTAATGCTCCGCCACTGGCAATTTCTGGAAAGGGAATGAATTACCTTGAAAAACATCCGAAAAGAGAACCCACCGTGAAGGAGAATTTCAAAGGTTACCTCACAATTAGCAGTGGGTTCCCAGGGCCTTATTGCGTTGCCGGCAGGCCCTCAGGGAGGGGCAGGCTGCCAGCCTTCGGGGCCACCCTCTGGC
The DNA here is from genome assembly GCF_000412655.1 of Myotis brandtii. Lineage (NCBI taxonomy): Eukaryota > Metazoa > Chordata > Mammalia > Chiroptera > Vespertilionidae > Myotis > Myotis brandtii. The sequence goes on along the minus strand of NW_005370081.1, from coordinate 223,246 downwards.
TCTGAGGTCAGCCGGGCTCGGAGGCCTGGGCAAAGGCTGCAAGGCAGTAACAGAGGTGGTTTCCTGAGCACCTACCGTCAGTCTGCCCGTGGCTCTGCCCCCGCCTCTAAGGCATCACGTGATGTTTAATTCCAAGGGACCGCGGTTCAAATCCCCACTCCACCACTTACAACTCCATGGATTCTTAACCACTTTGGGCCTCTGGCGAGGGAGGCACTAAACACGCCTCCTCGGGGGAACTGGGGGAAGAAACATATATCTAAGGCACAGAGTGCCTGGTACACGTACAATCTCACCAGCTACAACATTTAAAATACACCAGCTCCTAAGCCTCCTCACACCAGCCCTCTCAGCAACGTTGGTCTAATTTATCTTCATTTTCAGATGAGAACTGACTGTCCTAGAAGGAAAAGGACTAACCCAAGGTCACACAACTGGCAGCAAGAAGAAGGGCCAAGTACTGCTCCCTGGTTCCGGAGCCGGAGTGAAGCAGGGAGAATCCCCGGGCTCACCTGGCCCAGCCTCTCAGCACCTGGGAGCAGTGGCGCCAGAGGAGAGAAGCCGAGGGCAGCAGGGAGACGAATCGGCACGGCCTCATGCCAGGGCGAAGGCTACGGCTCCCCACGCTGGGCCCCAGAGCCTTGGGACAAAGGGCCCTGGCCCACATGAGCATCTTTGTGAGGCTTCTCATCCCTGGGTCAGGAGCTACAGGGAGGGATCACCCAGGTCGCCCTCGAGCACAAGGCCAAGTGCGATCAACCCAGAAATGCCACTTGGTGATAAAACACGCTGGTGTCCAGGCCCGAGGCCTGCAAGCTCTCTGAGGGCCCAGCCCCCTCCTAGGCTGGAGGACCAGTTTGTGTCCATCCTGGCATTTGTGGGTCCTCAGGGAGGAGGGGGTGGTGGAAACTGAGGCATGTGGGAAGAAGCAAGGGCCCCAGCATCCGTGAGGAAAACGCTGACATACCCTGAGCATTTACTTATTTAGGTGTGCCTGTCCCCCGTCCCCTCCCCATTGGGGGGCAGGTGCTGCGATCCCCATCCTTCTTTCATAGACAGGTAAACTGAGGCACAGAGGAACTGCACAAGCTCATGGTGGACAAGTGGCAGAGCTGAGACCCCAGCACCCAGAGACGTGCGAGCGCTCATGTGCCCACCTCAGTGTTTGTGGGAGAGGAGGGTGGGCAGCCACAGCACCCAGGCCAGTAATCGGCCTCCGCTCACCCAGGCCTCTTCCTGCGTGGCTACCATGGTGCCCAGTGCCTGAGGCCCACATGACACGGGGCGCAGAGTGGTACAGACGGCTGTTGTGCCAAGGCTGGGGACACCCAAGCTGCCCCTTTCCTGGGCGCATCCCACCTCCCCTGCCCTCGCAGCCTCTCCAGAGAGATTAGGCCTAAGAGGCCCCTGGGGGCCCTCTCAGGGTCTGACAAGGCCTCAGCAGGGTGGCTGTACCCCCTGCCACTGCGGCCCCAGTGACAGGCTCAGTGTGCTGGGCACCACTGTCCCCCCCCCAAGCAGCAGGCCAGGCCCAGCTGCACACCTACCTCAGCGACCCAAGAATCACCAGCGTCCCACGTTCTGGTAAGTCAGCAGTTCGCGGCGCCTCCGCCTCACTCCATGTCCATCCTGCGGCAACGAGAAGGGTGGTCAGCGGGTCCCTGCCCGGCACAGCGGGAACTGAGCACGCTGCACGGCCCAGCCGCCCACCCGCTGAAACGCTTACTGCCGACAAAGCCGAATCCCGCCCCCCCCCCGCCCCCCGGGACTCTGAAAGACCGAGAGGAAAAGGGGCATCGTGACGCAAACAGGCCCCTGGCACCCACATCGGTCAGCTACCAGCTATGAACTGTGAATAGGCTCCTGGCCACTCTGCGTTTCCGTTTCCACCTGTCAAATGGGATCGCGATACCTCAGATATCAGGATCCGGGGGGCTCTGAGAGGATCTAAGGATATATGGTGACAGAGCACTTGGCATTCATTCATTCACTCAAATAGTCCACACACCAGAGCTGTGAGCAGGATAGTGGACCTGCCCTTGTAACATTCTGATAATGAGCAAATAAATACATAATAAAAGTGGTGTCTGCCAGAAAGAATGAGTCCAGGGGCTGTGCAGCATAGACTCGGGGTTCAGGGGCCCTCTCTGGGGAAGTGAAGTTGAAGGATGAGCCTGAGAGAGGCAGGCCAAGATGCAGGGAACAGCATTTCTCGCAGAGCGAACAGTATATGTAGAGACTCCACGATGGGGGAAAGCCTGGCCCAGCGGAAGACTTGAGAGTGGGTGGTGTGGTGGGTGCAGTCAGGGAGGGGGAGGGGAGGAGGCAGGGCCAGCTGTCGAGAAAGTGGACAGGAGCACAGGAGGGTCTGAGGGATATGACCCGAGTTCGTTCTGGTTTTTTGAGAGGCTCTCCATGCTGCTGGGGAGGAAGGCCTTGGGAGGGACAGCAGGAGGCAGGGAAACCAGTGGGGCGGCCTAGGCCAGAGACAGGTGCTCAGAGCAGAGGGAGCAGAAGACAGAAGTGGACCTGCGGGTGCTGGGTATGGGGTGTGAGAGAGGGAGGGAAGAGGCACGGACACCCCCTTCACATCAGTGGCTTGGGCTTCAAGGCAGCAGTGGGCTGAAGGGAGATGATCATCTGGTACACGGGTCCAGCTGGAACCCCCCTTCTCAATGGGCCACCAGTACTCCCCGCCCCTCACTGCCCCCCAGCGCTCCAGGAGGAGGACCCCACAGGCCTGCTGTGGTGGGAGCTGCAGAGTCCATCTGAGTCCCAGCTGTGAAGGCGCCCTGTGGGTGGCTCCCGCAGTCACCACGTTCCCTACACCTGCATGCAGGCATGAGTGCAGCCCAGGAGGAGGCCCGTGGCCAACAGTGGGAGAGGGAGTGCACACACCATGCTAAACGTGGGCTCCCACCTGTGCCAGGGGATGGAGAGGCCTCAGACCCAGCCACACCTCCCTGGGCAGCAGGCAGGGCTCCCAGGGAGAGAAGTGGATGCCCCCCTATAAGAGACACCACACAGCCTGGCGTTGGAGGTGTGGGCTCAGTAATAAGAACGATCTGGTTCAAGTCCTAGGTTCATCCTCTTAGGAAGTGGGTGGCTTTGGGCAAGTTCCTTAAACCTCTCTGTGCCTCAGCTTCCTCATCTGTGGGAAGGGTGTGGGGATGATAGGAGACCTCCCTCAGAGCTGTACAGACTGTACTAGTCTCACGACTGTGGACACGCAAGCAGCTGTCCAGGCCTGTCAGCTGAAGCATGAATTACGGTACCTGGCAGCGGCTGGCTCGGGGCTCCATGGTGCACTGGGTCTGAGCCCCAAGCCCTCAGAGCTGCCATCCGCACCCCAGCATGGAAGGATGTCTCTGTGTCCTGACCCTCAGGCCCTGGCAGCCCCATACTCTGCACCATGGGAACACAAATGGCCCTTGGGTTCACTGACTGCTGCTCCCCATTTCATGGAGGAGAAAACTGAGGCCTGGAGAGGGGCAGCGATTGCCCCATCCCACTGTCATGAAGCAAGTCAGAGGCTGGGGCAGAAGTGGAATCAGCTCCTAGCTTGGGCCTTTCTTAAAGGCGAGCTGGCCCGTGGGCCCGCTGACAAAGAGGAAATAATTATTTGTGCAGCTGAGACAGAAGCCCGAGCCGGAAAGTGCTCGCTCACTCCGTGGGCATCATCCAGGCCTCAGGGAATGATGCCAACCATCCTGCCTCCGAGGTGACCCGGCTCACGGTGCACACGTGCACCGCGCTGCCCCCAGCGCCAGTTCTTTGGTGTGGGCTTGGGCAAAGGGACAAACAGACCTGGCCAAGGTCACATAGTGAGGGCACCACACAGGGGCACCAGGATAAGAGCTCAGGCGTTGGTGGGGGTCTGACCCCCTTCCTCACGGGCCTGCCTTGGCCCCCCACCTGGGGAGACAGAGGGGTGGGACGCTCGCCTTGGCTGAGCAGTGAGGGCACCACACAGGGGCACCAGGATAAGAGCTCGGGCGCTGGTGGGGGTCTGACCCCCCTTCCTCACGGGCCTGCATTGGCCCCCCACCTGGGGAGACAGAGGGGTGGGACCCTCGCCTTGGCTGAGTTGTATAGTGGGCTCTGCCTGGGATGCTTCTTTGACCATCAGTGAAAAGCTATGAGGCAGAAACTGAGCTAGCATCCCCCAATGACACCCGGGCCCAGAGAGGTCCCCTAACCTCCTAAGGTCACACATAGGTAACAAGGAGCTAGAACATGATAAGAACAGAGCTATGACATGAGCAGGTGGTCTGTCCCCACTCATACTCTGCCCACTACCAGGCGACCAGCAGGGAGCTCAGAACCAGGGCCGGGCACGCAGGCTTCCCTGCCACCGTGCGGGCACCCCCTCCCACTGGGTGCCCAGTCAGGCGGGGGCTCAGGCTTGGGTCAGGCTATGAACAGCGGCAATATCGTCCATCCCCTCGCTCAGTGACCTCAGGTGTGGCTCACACCTGGTGTGGGCTTGGCCATCTGGTGAGACCAAGGAGAGACAGTGGGATGAACCGGTGTCCTGCTCACAGCCTGACCGACCACAGCCATAAACATGTGGGTCCCCTGCAGGGGGCTGTTCTCTGCTCAAAAGGCACTGGAGCCATGGAATGGTGTAGCCTGAGCCTCAGGGCCTAGCGGGGGTGGGGCCCAACCGGACTCCCTTTGGGATGGCCTCCCCCTCCCCCGCTATCCCCGTTCAGAGGACTCAGTGCAGGACTCTCACTCTGGGGGTGGGTGGAGGCGTGAGGCCCTAGTGACTGTGAAGACAGGAAGGGCAGCGTGCAGACCGCAGACTGAACCGTGCTCTCACTTTCACTGCATGCCAGGAGCTCCCAGGGCAGGGCAAGGCAGTAACAGTGTCCACCCTGTAAGAGTAAGATGGGGACTGGAACATGGCAGAGGTCACTTGGATTGGCGACTGTCCCAGGACCCAGATGCGTCCACACCCACCTTCCCATCCCCTCTGGCTCCTGGGATCCCCTGGGAAGAGCAGGGTGTGGGCTTCGGGGAGGCACCAAGCCAGGCTGGCTGTGGCTGGGGCTGTGGCTGTGGCTGTGGCTGTGGCTGGCCCAGAGTGATGCAGGCCGGTCCCAGATCCCTGCAGGACAGAGGTGCCTGTGCCTCGGGGTGTCCAGGATATGGGGCACCGGGAAGGCTGGTGCTTGTGGCTCTAGCCTACAGCTACGTGTCCAGTTTTTCTCTACAGCTGCCACGGGTGGGAGCCCACATTCGAGCTGGAACCCTGGCCCTGTCTTCAGTGGGGAGGTCAAGGGAAAAGGTGGGTAGAGCCGGGTTCGATTCCCTGCTTGCCCTTTATTTCTGGGTGACCTTGAGCAAGTTTTGGGCATCTCTGAGCCCCCATCTTTGCTCTAAACAAGGATTAATTGCTCCTCCAGCTACTCACCCACCAAGGGAGGCTCCAGGCTGTAGGTAACTGGGGGAAGGAGTGGGACTGCCCCAGTGTGGTCTATACAGCAGGGGGTACACTGATGGCATCAGTCAGTCAGAGTTCAGGGCTCCTGTCACCTGCTGCTAAATGACACATACGTGCCCCTCGTGCCATGGTGGCTGGGAGAGCTTAATGAGACATTGGGTGTGTAGATACGGGTGCCATGGAATAAGGGACAGGTCAGCGAATGGTGACTGTTAAAGTTTGGGGGAGGGTAACTGCTCAAGGTCTTAAGTGGCCAACTATGGGCCAGAAACTGGTCAGGTGAGCACCCAAACCAGCCCTAACCTGCTGCTCCACTGGCTGACCTGACCCAAACCAGCTCTGGCCACTCTGACCCGCCTCGCCTCGCTGGATCACAGCTGTCTCTATGCCCATTTTACAGATGGCCAAGCAGCTGCTGGTCAGGGGTCAAACAGCCAGGGGCTCTGCCTCTGGCCCCCCCAGAGGAAGGGTGGCTTCTGACCCAGCTCCCAGGCTCTCTGGGGTGTCACGGGCTCCCGCACCTGAGACCCACCGGGGAGGCCTCCCCTTGCGTGACCCTGGAGCAGGCCCTGTCCTTCCCTGGCGGCCAGTGCTGGCTCCAGGAGCAAGGCAAATATTTACCCCGATGGTTATCCAGACGTGCCGGCCGCCCCACCTCCCGCATTCCTGGAATACATGTTCCCTGACCTCACCACGCTAGGGGGCTGGGGGAGGCATCCAGACAGCCGTGGGTTAGCGCCAGGCCGAGGAGTGCCCTGGGCCTGGTGGGAGCCAGTGTGGTATGGTGGGGAAGGGGCTACACGGATGCCACCTCTGGGCCTCCTTTAGGCAGCTCCTCACACCTACTGCTTCTCTCTCTCTCACACGCACACACACACACAAACACACATGTGCACACACACATGCCCGTGTCCATGGAGGGAGCCACTCAGCCTGCCACACACACGGCAACTCTCCCGCTTGCCAGGGCTCTTCCTCCTCAGCCCCAGCAGTTCTCGTGGCCTCAGTCCTCCTCAGCACAGCCCTGTCATCGGGGAGCTGTAGAGTCCGACTTCACAGATGAAGAAACTGCCCAGCAAAGGCCAGAGGTCACAGAGATGCATGTGGGAGGGCATACGCTGCCTCACCCCAAACTTTCCCCAGCGGGGTGACACCATCAGAACCCTGCCCATCCTTCCGTGCCCAAAGCACCACTTCCTCCAGGCTGCCTTCCCGATAGGCCCCATCCCAGTGACTTTTCCCTTTTCTGAACTCCCAGAATATTTGATGGGTTCCTTTCACTCTCCTCGCATAATCAAAATTGGGGGCCTGGTCATCTCTCCTGCTGGGAGAGCCTGTCATACCCACTGCAGGCATAGCAAAGGGGGGCTCCGGGGCTCGGGTGGCCCCTGGTGCTCAGAGAGGGCTGAAACCCCAAGTCTTCCCACGAAAGAACAGGAGTGGCTGCAGGCAGCCTCGGGAACAGGTAAGAAAGCCCCAGTGAGTTGGCTGTTTGGGGTGGAGGGGCCTCCTGGGCAGGGCTGCCTGAGAACCAGGAGGTGCCCTTGGCCAATCCCCCTGTCTGTCTTCACTTCCTCTGAGATGATTTTGAGCTGCCCCGACAGCCTGCCCACTCCCAGGCCCAAGGACCCCAGTGTGCCCAGGCCCCTGCTACCACCCCGGGGCTTTCCACCTGCCTCTCTCCTCTGTCCTCTTAGGAGAGGCAGACCAGCAGGGTTCGGCTGACATGCTGCCAGAGGAGGAAAAGGAGGAGAAGAAAGAATTGGGGATGGGTGGGTGTGGAGAATGAAGGCAGGGCCCAAGGCCAACCGGTACACTTGCCCAGCCTGTGTGCTTCCCAAGGGTGTTGGGGCATTGTCTATGCAGCGGTTCTCAACCTGTGGGTCGCGACCATCGGAAAACACATATAGCATATCAGGTATTTACATTACGATTCATAACAGTAGCAAAATTACAGTTATGAAGTAGCAACGAAAATAATTTTATTGTTGGGGATCACCACAACATGAGGAACTGTATTAAAGGGTCGCGGCATTAGGAAGGTTGAGAACCACTGGTACAGCAAAGTGGTGAGACCCAAAAGAAGGTGGGGAATTCTAGGACAAAGTGCTGGAAGGGGTGCCTGGCTCAGCCTGGCAGCAAAACGGGGGGTCAGGGCCATCACCCCCTTGGGCAGAATCTCTCACGCAGGAGGGCACCCTCCTAGGCAAAGGCCCAGAGGCCTGGCAGGAGAAAGGCTTTGGGCTGAATAATTATAGGTGGTACCAGTGAGCAGGGAACACTGCATTCACGGGGCAGGGCACCAGCTTCCCTGGGCACAGGCAGACACATCCAGGGCTTCACACCTTTCCCAATCCTTATCTGCTGTGTCTTCACGGCCATGTTGGAGTGGCACCTGCTCTAGGGACCCTGTTGGGCCCGCAAGTCCTCAGTGGGCATCGCCCAGGCCCAAGGAGTGATGTCCACCCAGCCTGCCTCTCCGGTGCTCCGGCTCATGATGCACACTCGCGTGCCTTGCCCCGACTCAGCCCCTTGGTATTGGGCCTGTACCAAGGGGCAAATGACACCAGAGAGAGGAAGGATCCTACCCAAGCTCACAGAGCAATCAGGCCCCAGTCAGGGACTGGCTCTCCTTTGCTGCAAATCTGCATCACATTCTCACCCGGAAGCCTCCCTGACTGCCCTAGTCCACACCTCCTACCACCCAGAAGCCCTGGGCTCTGGCTTGAGGAAGAGGAAAGGGTCTCTTCTGTCCACAAGTCATCAAATGAACAATTTCTTCTCTAATCAAGGGTGAGGACTCCACACATATTGATGGTGCATAGTGTGGCTTTAGGTTCTTATACACCAGAGTTCAGGTTCAGCTCTGTCACTTATTGAGGTATGTAATGTTGGGCAATAAACTTAGCCTCTCTGGGCCTCAGTTTCCTCATCTGTAAAATGGGATAACAAGAATCACTACACTCACAGAAATGTAAGGCCTTAACATTATTCCCATACTGCACTTACACAGGAAATGCTCAATAAATAAGGACTGTCATTGTCCCTGGCTTAGGTTTGCTGCCAAGTACAAACTTGGGGTTGCACCGTGTGGAGGCACTGGACCCCTTATCACAGATATGGAGAAGGCCCAGGACTCTGGAGCCAACTCAGGAGCAGTCCCAGTGGATCTGCTTCCTGCAGACGGGCTTCATGAGGGTCACCTGCTCCCAGAAGAAGGTCGCAGCCCCTTCCCACAGAAAGGCCTCCAGGTGCAAGCTCTGTGCCAGGTGCTCCCTTCCATACCCTCCATCTCATCAGGCCCCATGGGTGGGCAGAGCCAGGGTCAGGGTCTTGCCTAGAGGGGCACCTAGCTGGAGTTGGCCAAACCAGTGCCCTCTGGCACCCACCTGGGCATTTGCCACTCCCAATGACAATGATCAAAACTGAATTTTCTGTCAGCAGCCCCCTTACAGAGGGGACGTGAATCTGCGGAAGGACAGGGATAGGCCCACGTCAGCCTGGTGTTGGAGGCCGGACTGTCCCTCCAGGTCTGTTTCCTCATCTGGGGCTACACAGGCTGGAGGATTAGCTGAGCTGATGTCACACCCATGATTGGTACAGGGCTGGGCAGCACCCTGGTCGTCAGCTCCGTGGGGCAGCCTGGACCCAGGCCCTGTGCTCCCTCCACTCAAGGAGGCAGGCGGGACCATCGAGAGGCTGAAGGGCACAGGCGCTCCCAATGCCCATGCAAACCGCCTATCGCCAAGTGTCCCAATGACCCCATTCCTGGGCCAGGGCCAGTCCCCTGGCGGCCACCCTCTCCACACAGGCATCCCTCTGGGATTCTGGCCACACGTGGGCCAGGCCAGTCTGCAGTGATGGCCAAGGGCCAGGTTTACAAATGCTGGACAAAGGAAGGTCCTGTTCTTGCTAGCGGGAAGTGGGGGGTCTGAGCACAGCACTAACGCCACCCAGGCCTGAGCAAAATCCTGGTTCTGCCGCTTGCAAGCCATGTGGCCTTAGCCAAGTCCCTGCGCCTCCCCTTCCTCAGTTTACTCAATGGTGCAGCGGGGAGGGAGAAGGTCTAACTGGGGCAAGTGCGGGGCCAACCCCTGGCCGTGGAGGAGCCAGGCCACGGGAGCTCTTCCGGTTTGTAGGAAAGCCAGCTCTCCCCCAAGGGGCAGCCCAGGGCTGGCTGCAGGGGAGCCGGTGGGAAGGCCGGGGACTGTAGGGTGTGTTAATCCTCATACTGCACTTCGCCACCTGTCCCAAGGTGCTCCACCAACGTAGTCACGCAGGGAAGCTCAACTAGCGCCACGGATCCTGCTCACACAGAGGAAGGTTCCAGTCCGGCCTGTGCCCTCACCCTCCCTGACCTGGGCCCTGAAGCCTCCATCACTCAGTCTGCAGAGTGGGAGGAATAATGCCTGCTTAATCCCGGGGTTGCTGAATGGACTCTAGGAGATGGAGGATGTGGCCCGCCCCGGTGACGGGCTTCGAGGAGGTTCCCTGTTCTGTTCCACACACTGCCAGCCTTGGCTACTCTTACCTTCCCAGGCAGCCCCAGGGCCCAGTCCGGTCAAAGCATCACACACCCAGAGCATGTCCCAGGGCTCCCACCAGGAGGCACTAGGGACCCTGGAAGGTTCCAGTCCGGCCTGTGCCCTCACCCTCCCTGGCCTGGGCGAGAGCTCCCTACGCCCTGAAGCCTCCATCACTCAGTCTGCAGAGTGGGGGGAATAATGCCTGCTTAATCCCGGGGTTGCTGAAAGGACTCTAGGAGATGGAGGATGTGGCCCGCCCCGGCGACGGGCTTCGAGGAGGTTCCCTGTTCTGTTCCGCACACTGCCAGCCTTGGCTACTCTTACCTTCCCAGGCAGCCCCAGGGCCCAGTCCGGTCAAAGCATCACACACCCAGAGCATGTCCCAGGGCTCCCACCAGGAGGCACTAGGGACCCTCAGTGCTTCCCAGCCAAGGCCTGCAGGACCAGCAGAGGGTGCCCCTTTCTTCTCCCTTGAGTCTGGATTTCCCCTGCCTTTTCTCAGAAAGAGGGGCTCCCTCAGCCCAGCAACTCAGTGAGATTCTCAGGGGATCTCCCCACACACCTGTCCATCACTCCTGGGGATTGACAGCCTGTTTCCTAGGGCTGGGCCCCTGATGGGCTAAGACAGTGGTCGGCAAACTGCGGCTCGCGAACCACATGAGGCTCTTTGGCCCCTTGAGTGTGGCTCTTCCTAAGCCTTAGGAGTACCCTAATTAAGTTAATAACAATGTACCTACCTATATAGTTTAAGTTTAAAAAATTTGGCTCTCAAAAGAAATTTCAATCGTACTGTTGATATTTGGCTCTGTTGACTAATGAGTTTGCCGACCACTGGGCTAGGAGGAGGGGCCAAGGCCAGCCCCATGATGGATTTCTGCCTGTTGCCTACAGCACCCAGGGCTTGCAGGTATGAGCCCCCAGAATGTTTGCTGGATGAACGAATGAGCAGTGATGGTAAGTGTGGTGTGAAAACAGATGTAGATCAGAGAACACAGAGGTTAACACTTGCATGGTGCTTACCACGTCCGTACCAGGTCCGGCTCTACAGACACTATTTATATAGCAAACCCATTTAGTCTCCGCAGCAGTTCTATAAAGTAATGTCATTCCCATTTCACAGATGAGGAAACAGAGGCTCAGAGACTGAAGTCGCCTGCCCAGTGTTAGAAAGTGGCAGAGCTGAGTGAGGCAGGCCCTGGGCTCTAGGATCCACATGCTGCCCACAGTATCCTGGAGAGCAGCCCCTCAGAGGCTGCAGACAGAGGTTTCCCCTAGGGCTGCAGGCCCCGCCCCCAGGGTCCGATTTAATTGGTGGGGTGGGCTGTCTTTCTGAGCTGCTCTGGCTCCCACCTGGGCAGGGGCTGAGAACCCCTGGCCAGCCCCACCCTCACTCTGCAATGGGGTCTCCCTGCACGTTGTGGGAGGGGGAGCCTGTGATCTGAAGTCCAGTCCCCTGATTTCTGCATCGTGGGCTTAGTGCTCCGTCCCTGCAGCCAGCCGCCCACGGTGCAGATGTGGGCGGGAGAGTGAGGCAGACAGGCGCAGGGAAGCTAGAACAGTACGCAGCCAGATGACACACAGGCCCGGCCATTCCTGACTCACGGCCACCCATCCTGTGACTCCACCCACCGCCAATGTCCCCACCCTGGCTTCTACCCCACAGCCCACTGCAGCCACCACAGTCACCTCCCATTTCGGACCAGAAAGCCACAGAGGGAGGAAGAAGCAGTGGGGCCCCACCCAGGGCTGGGTGGGAAACCCAGACTACCCCGAGCTGGGGGCGGGGGGCAGGACAGCTCTGGGACACGCAGAGGAAGCCGCACTGGTGCTGACCCCTGCCCCTCCCTGCAGTACCGCATGCTCCCAGCCTGCGCTAGCCCCCGCCCTGTGGACCACGGGTCTACAGGAGGAAAACTGAGGCCTGCCGAGCCCAGCTGGCACTGACACCCACCTGGGCCAACTTCCTTAGCCACGTGACCCCCCCACACCTGGATGAGCATGTCAGGCTGTCCCACCGCCAGTTCCTCTCTCTGAGAATGCATTACCCCTCCGTCCAAGAACCTTCAATGGCTCCTGCTGTCTACAAGGTTCAGTTCTAACTCTTCAGCCTCATATTCAAGGCCCCAGCCTGACTTCGACCTATAACCTTCCCCTACACGTCTGTGTCTCAACCTCTGTGTACCTGGTGCCTGGAATGCCCTGGTCCGTGTGGCCTGACACACTGGGAAAGAAATTAAATCACCAGGGGCCACAGGGGTTCAGACCCTGTTCCCAGGGTCTCCAGGACTCCTCACAGATCCTTATGTCACTGGCTCTGAAAGGCAGATGCAGACTGAGGCTGAGCTATCACCGCCCACAGGGAGGAACTTGGGTGCTGGGACCTATGGTCTCCCTGTCGCTGATAAGCTTTCGGCTGGCCCAGGAGCTCAGGGTGGCGCTGAGTCTGTGTTAACCATCCAAAGTCATGGAGACTTGGGCCTACTCACCTTGGTGTCCTGACTCTCCCTTCGGCCCCTTTGGGAAAACAGCTGATCCTGGGCTTCAGCCCCGGCTGACACTAAGCTGGGTTTGGGCTGGGGGCTGCCCAGGGGGACGTGTCATGGATCAGACATGCTGCACAGTTGTGGGGGCCAAGGGCATTAACTCTGGGGCCAGCTGCCCAGTGCAAAGCCCAGCGTAACCATCCTGGGCAGGTCGATTCACCTCTCTGTGTCTCAGCTTCCTACTCTGTGGGCAACAGGAGGAGTGACCTCCCGGGGTTGCTGTGATGACCATGAACTTCTATAAGGGAAGTATGAGAGCAGCCTGTCCATGAGGTGCTGTCCTAGCATTTGGAGCATGAAGTATTACTACCCTGGTCCTCCCTGCACCTTAGGCTCAACACCACAACCCAAGGAAAATGCAGACCCAGTATGAGAGCAGCCTGTCCATGAGGTGCTGTCCTAGCGTTTGGAGCATTAAGTATTAGTTGGAGCATTAAGTATTACTACCCTGGTCCTCCCTGCACCTTAGACTCAACACCACAACCCAAGGAAAATGCAGACCCTGCCCCTTAGCACTGCTCCCTCCAGCCCCAGCCACAGGCCTGCTAACCTGGCCCACGTGCCTAATGGCAGCAGAGGGATCTCCGACGCCCCACCTCCAGCTCCAGAGGAGGGAGAAAGGAAGGCTCCTTCTTGGGCAGAAGTACCCAGCTTTGCCCGTGTTGTCAGCGATGGAATGACCCAGAGAGGGGCCATGCCAGCATCACCCTGTCTGCCACAGACACTCCGGCAGGCACCCATGTCTCTCTCCCTGCTCGGGGGTCATCATAGACAAAGCGCCTTTGGCTGGGATGCGTGACATGATTCTGGGCAGTTAATCCCAAACCTGGTTGTCCTTATGGGATACAAAACTCGCCCCACCCCACCCCTTTATCCATGGGATGCTCGCAGCTGCGCAGAACTGCTTTCCCTGACCTTTCTTTCTACAGATGAGGCCAGAGGGGTTGAGTGACTTGCTCAAGGGACCAGCAAGCTGGTGATAGATCCTAGACCAGTGATGGCGAACCTATGACACGCGTGTCAGAGGTGACAGGGGAACTCATTTTTTTGGTTGATTTTTCTTTGTTAAATGGCATTTAAATATATAAAATAAATATCAAAAATATAAATCTTTGTTTTACTATGGTTTCAAATATCAAAAAATTTCTATATGTGATACAGCGCCAGAGTTAAGTTAGGGTTTTTCAAAATGCTGACACGCTGAGCTCAAAAGGTTCGCCATCACTGTCCTAGACCCCAAACCTCGTTCTCTGGGCTCCCAGGCCCAGCCCCACTAAGAGCTTCTCTCTCCAGGCCCATAAAGGTGCCTGGCTGTCTGGGAGAAGATAAGTCATCAGCATGTGTGGGGTGAGGAATGGGTGTGGGCCCAGAGCTTCCACCAGCAGGAGGGGGTCAGAACAGGTCAGGGGCAGGGCAGCCCAGAGCTGAGGTCCCGCTTCCTCTCTCAAGAGGGCATGATTCCTGGCAGCAGCTCCCACGGGAAATAGTAGAAGCGCCACCCTTGGGAACATGGGGTGGGACGGGGGTGCGTGGGCAGGGTTTCCTGTTGTGGGGGCGGTGGCTACTTGCTGAGGCCCAGTGACCTGTGTGGCTGTGGCCCTGGGGCCAGGCCAGCATTGGGTTTCGCCTCATCCCTGGCTCAGACCCAGTTCACCCTGAGTCCCATCCTCCAGGCCCGCCCTGGCTTCCTGTCCCATAGGTCCCACCCAGCCCGGGAGGCAGGGAGGGCCCCGTGGAGCCTCCTCAGAAGTGCCAAAGTTTTCTGGAGCAGGAGTGGGCAGGCCGCCCTGGCCTGCTCGGTGGCCTCTGACCTCTGATCTCGACCTCCAGTGCTGTTTTCTAGCAGGAGGCCTTGGCAGAAGTACCACTGGGGTGTTTTCCTAGTAACTCACAACTTCAGACACAGCTGAGCAGGATCAGCCTCCAGCCCGCCCCGAGCATTCGGATCACTGCTCCCCCAGCTCTGGGCAGAGGGGCAGGGTCATTTCTGAGCCGTGCCGAAGGGACCAGGACAAGGGGAGAAGCTGAAGCGGGACCCATTTCAGGCCTCCCAGGCAGGACTTCTACTGGCCAGAGGAGAGCGGCTGTGTGGCAGGTCCTGCAGAGGGGTGCATCCCAGCCGGGCAGCACAGCCCCACCCTAGGGACAAGGTGACATCAAACCCTCAGAGCAAGACCCCTTCATCCCCCCCCAGCTTCGCATGCCTGGGTCCTTAAAGTGCCAGCAGTCTGGGTGAGATGGAAGCTCGGCCCAGGGTGCTGTGGGGCCACCATGGTCTGCACCTCCGGAGCTGGGGCTCACCTGTCCTCCAGTGGGGAGATGCCGGGAGTGGAGCGGTTGGGGGCCCGGCCCAGTGAGAGGGAGAGGCCCTCCCCTGCTTTCCTAGGGCACAGGCTATAGGAGGTCGTGGCAGCTCAGGTCTCTCTCAGGGTTGCTCTGGAAACAGGTGCCTCAGAAAGCAACTGTCCGGGAGAGCAGGACCCTTCCAGCTGCCTGGGGGCCCACCACAGACAAAAGCCTCTCGTGGCTCAGTTTGGGGGATGAGTGCAGATGGGAGATGGTTTGGGGCTGAATGGGCTGGTCTTGTCTGAGAGCACCCCAGGGACCAGGGAAGAGCTGGGGTTCAGGGCTCCCGCCTGTACCATGGGCTCCTCAAGGACCTCCCCATGAAGGCTGACAGCCAAACTCACAGCAGTCCTCGGGGCCATGCTGGGAAGGTGGGGCTGCCCAGTGCCGGACCTGCCCACACTACTCCAATCAAACAGGCCTGGGCTGCCTGCGGACTCCGATGAGCTGCTGCCTGTGAGCAACTCTCGAGAGGGGCTCGGTCAGGAAGCTGAAGGCCTGAAGTGAGCAGGGTGGACCATGAGCCAGACTTCAGCCCTGCTGGGCGGCCAGGGCACACGTTACCAGGAAGAGTTTCTAAGATAGCCATGTGCAGTATTGAGCCTCTCGACCCTGGGGGCAGGCAAGGCCAGGCCAGGACACACAGGCCTAGGCAGCCTTCTGGAACGCTAGCCCAGTAGCTTATAGCCACCCCAGGCCAGAATCCACATTTCGTCATGGGTGGCAGGATGGCTGGCCTTTGTCACCAGCTCAGCCACTGGCCACCAGCTCCACCCCTTTTCTGTATGGGAGCTTCGCAGCTGGAACAGCCTTGAGCTCAGGAGCCAAGCCAGGGAGAATACCCTCAAATCTATCACAAGCGAGACCAGGTCTTTCCGTGCTCTATGTGCCCTGATGCCAGCTCTCTGAGCCCCTCATCCTGGGTACCTGGTGCGCTCAGACACCAGCCTATCTGGGGAAAAGTATGCCCAAGCTTCCCAAGAACCCAGGGCAGCCTGTGGGGTCTGCTGAACCCTGACCCCCACCCCATGATGGCCCCTCTCCTGGGCCTCACCTCAGCCTGGACCCGCAGCCCTGGGGATGCTGCTTGATGTGGGCTTGGCGAGGCACATGTGTCTCACTGAGCACAGGCCCGGCACAGACTTGGCTGCCAGGAATGGTTTGTCAAAGAAGGAGAGGGGGACGCACAGACACATGATGGGCTGTCAGAAGCAGGGACCCAAAGGCCACTACAGCCCCCTCCTCCACCAGGCCCGAGGGGCACTGTGCCCTCTCAGCTAAGCCACGCCCTACAGGCCAGGCAAACCTGGAGGAAGGCAGAAGGACACCTGCCACTTCTCCTGAGGCTCTGCTGCCCAGAGGGGCTTGGGGAAGGCCCCAGAAGTCTCTGGGCTCTGCTGCTGTCTGTTGTGGAAGCCTGGCTCCAGCTCCCACCGCTCTGGAGGAAGGGGACCCTGGGACCCGAGCCCCAGCTGCTCAGCCTACAAGGGACTCAGTGACATCTCTCCCCCTTGCCTGCCATCCCCTACCCAGCTCTGGGGGTATGTGGTAAGGCCGATCTGCCTTAGGACCAGGGTCTTTGCTCTATGAAAAATGGTCCTGCTCCTCCGACAGGAGGAAAGCATGTCAGAGGTACGGGATTCTGACAACCCTACGCCCCTGCCCAGCACAGGTCCTGGCACACAGTAGGTGCTCCATCTGTTGACTTGAGCAGAGGCTTGCTGGACACATGAGGGAAGGCCTGACGTGGGCTTTCCTGCGAGGGGTCAGGGCTCAGCAGCCACTCCGGGGGACACGACAGACAGTGGCCATGTCCACACGTAACCCTCTCTCTGGCCAGGGCTCTGCCTCTTCCAGCTCCTCTTGGACAGAGAGTGCCTGCCCTCTCTGTTTCAGGGCTGGGAGGGTTCTCTGTAGTCAGCAAGGCTAATACCTTTTCTTGACAGGTGGAGGTGGGGAGGGCCAGGGAGAGCAGGGGATCAGAGCAGGGCCAGGCCCAGGCCAGGCCTCCTCACACCGAATCCAGAGGCCCAAGAACTGCATGCCCGGCTCAGGGCTGCCCTCTGTCCCCGCGATCTTCATGTCGCCACCCACGCCAGTGTGGCCCCCTCCCCTGGCTCCATGTCTTAGCTGCCTGGCTACAGCCAGCCTGAACTGCTTACTTAAACAAACAGGGAAAGTGGCCACGTGACTGGCTAAGGTTTCCTAGAAGGGACACACACACACACACACACACACACACGCACACGCACACGCACACTCGCTGCAGGTCAGGTGGCTGTGTGGCCCAGCAGGGCAGGGACTGAGCCGGCTCAGGTTTCTTGTCTCTGAAGGACAAGTGATCGGCCTGCCTTTCCTCACCCAAAAGAATGCCTTCTCCAAACACTTGTTTTTTCTGCTTCCTGGACGCGCCAGGGACGTGCTGGATGGGAATAGCGGGGAGTGCGGGGAGAAGGGGGGCGGGTGGAGGGAAGGACACACGCCGCCCGGCCCTCGGTCTGGTGTTTTCCTTCCGCCCTCCCCACCCAGAGGGCAGATGCCTGCTGGGAAACTGTGGCAGCCCAGTGGCTCTCGGCTCTCACGCAGGGAGAATCCAGAGCCCAGAACTCGGATGTGGGGCAGGAGGGGAGCCGAGGTTTATCTCTGAGGGAGACAGAGACAGGCCTGTCAAGGCCTTGTACCCGGAGCAGCGGTTTGGCAGCTGGACTCCACAGCCCAGCCCCGGGGCGTCCAGGGAACGAGGAAGGTGGAGAAGGGAGCTTAGTTCAACCTGGCAGGAGCTCGCCTGCCTTCGGTCTGCTGTTTGGGAAAGGTCTGCCATGTGACTGGCTAAGGATTCCTAGACCAGGGTCTTGAGGGCTGCTCTCGCTTTGGGAGGGTCTATGTCTCAGATGCCCCCACAGACTGGCAGCCTGTCATCACAGCCCTGAGGTGAGCCCCCGAAAGGAGAAGGAACCCACCTCTCCTGGCAGGCAGGGCTGAGACCTGTTCCAGGTGGACCACGCACCAGCTCTGTGGGGGGCATCTGAGTGGCTTCCATCCTGACCCTAGCAGCAGCGCAGCAGAGGCAGGGCAGGAGGAAGTGAGGGGCACGGCCAGAGTTCTCAAATAAGAACCAAGCCCCTCTTCTATGCTCTCTCACCACAGCCCTATGAGGTGGTCATGTCATCACCCCATTTACAGACGGGGGATCAGCAACCTGACAGCCACGGTTGGTAAGGGTTGGATCAGGAGCTGCACCCAGAGCGTCCAGCCCTGGCATCCATGTTCCTACCAGTTCCCAGCATACCAGAGGCTGGTGCTGGCCAGGGCTGGGCACAGAGCTCTAAGCAGGTACCCAGGGCCAGGCCCTCATTCTCCAGGGACGCACACCAGCCAGCCCCACCTCCTCCTCCGTCTGTCCCACCACTCGGAGCAGCCCTGGCATGTGGCTTTGTGAAGGGCTCTAGGATGGAAGAGGAAGAGGCGGAGACATAAAGGAGAAGAAAATGCGGGGAAGGGGAGACCTCGGGGGTACAAACAAGGACAGAGAGAGAAAGAGAGAGCCAGGGTGCGGTGGGAGATAGTGGAGGAAAATCGGAGTAAGAGTGAGAGAGAGGAGTGACAGAGAAATGGGGAGAGAAGACGGGAGAAACAACACTGAGAAAGAGGGAGGAAGGAGAGGGGCAGGGAAAACAAAGCCAGAGAGAACAGAGGCGAACAGAAGGGAAGAAGGGGCAGCTGGGCGAGAGGAAGAAGGGAAGGAAGGAAGGAGGGGCGGAGGGAGGTGACCCACAGGGAAGGGCCAAAGGATGAAGCGAGCAGGAGCAAAGGAGAAAGACAGACGGGCAGAGGGCGGTCAGGGCAGGAGCGGGCCTTGGTACCGGGAGAGACAGAGAGAAAGCACAGCCGCCCACCGAACATTAAATACCTAACAGGAGATGACAAATCAAATGGGAATTACTGCGGTAAAAACATAATTAGAAACTTGATTGAAGTTAAACAGAATTTACATAACACTGCAAATTAACTTTACACGGAAAGTATTCACGGGGAAGGCAATGAAAAGGCATTTCATTAGTAATCTATATTTAAACAATAGGCACAATGGAGCCTTCAGAGGAGGAACTCGGTGCCTTCAATCTGAGCGAATGCCAAAGGCCAGGGGGGAACAGAAGGCAGTGGGTGCCCCAAGAGGAAGTGGGCGGGGTCCAGGTCGGTGGGGGTGGTGGACACAGTAAGCCAGACCCAATTCTGGTGCAGGTTCTGCCCTTGACTTGCTGTGTGGCCATGGCCAAGTGTCTGACCTTCTCTGGCCCTCTGTTTCCTCATCTGCAAAATGAGGAAGCTGGAGAGCTGCTTTACGTGAAGGTGCCCGCAAGGCCGGATACTGCAGAAGAGCCCGGGAGAGGGCAGCGGGCAAGAGTGCTTAGGATCCAGACAGACTCAGTTCACAGCTGCCCCCCCCGCCCGGACTAATTAGCCCTGGTGTCATTCAAGCTTCTTCCTCTCTGGCCCTGATTTACCCATCTGTTCAGTGGGGATGAGTCCACTCCTGCCCAACGTCACACAGGCAGGGGGAGGACTTAGGGAGCTATCGGTGGGGGCAGGCTTAAAGAAAAGTGAGTCTACGGCACAGGATTACTTGTCCCATCCATGGGGCACACTAATGAGATTACAGGGCAGCCTGCCATGGAGCACGCATCATCCGAGCAGCTTCCCTCAGCTCCCCCAGTCCCCGAAGCAGCCAGAGGCAGCTGTCCCTGAGGGACTCAGGGGTCACAAAGTCCCTGCTGGGCTCCCTCCTAGTCTCGGTGTGGAGAAGTCTCCCAAGCCTCCCCCTCACTCCAGTCCCATCAGCCTCTGGCAGTTGGGCTGGTCCGTGCCCCTGCAAACTCCTGGCAGTGTGGTGTGCTCCTCCCCACCCTCATCCCACTTGGAGCTCCACGCTGAGCACTCGCCCATCCTATCCTCAAGGCTGGTTCAGGGACAGGGGTCTCTCCACAGCCTCCCTGAACGAGCCAGGCCCCTCTCTCCACTGAGAGCTGAGTGCTAGGTGAGAAACACAGCAGACGTACAAGGGGGTGGACGCCTTCCCCCCACCCCCAAACGCACACACCTGCCCGCCAAAGGCAGAGCGCTCGGCTGCTCCAACTGCTGAGCGTCAGTCAGCAGCAGCTCTGACGGGCACTCACAGTTCAGGAAGTTTCTACCGTTTCTTTTAAGATAAAGGATCCAGACAGTGCTTAGGGGTCCAATAGGGAGGTGCTGGGTGCCCTTCCCCTACAGGCAGCCACCTCTAGAGCCAGTGTTTTCAAACAAGCACTCCAGGCAAGGGGGAGGCCTCAGGGGCTCAAGAGCCCCAGAGGGGAAGGAGGAGGTCAGGAGAGGGAGGGGAAGCTTCTTAAAAGAAAGTGCAAAGTATGCAGACATCAGGGCAAGAGGTTCGGCTAAGCCCAAGGAATGCCCGCCAGAGTGACAGGGAGGGTCCCGCACATGGCCAAACCCACAGCCCAGCCAGACACCCATGGGCCTGGGCCCCTGTGTGGCCAGGTGTGGAGGGGGAAGCTGCTCTGGTCCCTTCTCCTTCTCTACCACCTCTCTCCACACATGGCTCATTTTATTGAGGCCTCTGAGCCTTTGTTAATGCTGTTCCCTCTGCCTGAGGCGTCCTTCCCCTATTTGCCAGCAAAATCTTCCCCATCCATGAAGAGCCCACTGTCTCAGTCCTCCTCCCGCCCTGGCTACACCTTCTCCATCTGCTTACTGCCCCCCGCTCCCCTCCTTCCCTCCCTCTAGGGCAGTGGTTCTCAACCTTCTGGCTCTTTAAATACAGTTCCTCATGTTGTGACCCAACCATAAAATTATTTTCGTTGCTACTTCATAACTGTAACGTTGCTACTGTTATGAATCGTAATGTAAATATCTGCTATGCAGGATGGTCTTAGGCGACCCCGCTGAAAGGGTCGTTCGACCGCCAAAGGGGTGGCGACCCACAGGTTGAGAACCGCTGCTCTAGGGGCTGGGTGCCCTGTGACAGTGACACAGACTCAGGCTGTGGTCTGCTCTAGCTCCACTCCCTCCCGCAACGGCACCCATACACGACAGCTACCACACATGTATCTCCGGTCGGGACGCACGCTCCCTCCCAGACTCATCCATCCGACTGCCTGCTCAACCCTTCCCCTTGGAAGTCTCAAAGCCGTCGCACACGTAACTTGTCTAAACACAGCTCCTCGCTTCCTTCAGCCTCCCCTGCCGGCAGCCCAGGCTGAGTAACTGACCGTTATTCCAGGGCTCCAGTCTCACACTCAAGAGCCTTCCTCCGCTCTCCACCTCTTCTCTCATCCTCTACCTCGAATCACTGGCCGCAAGATCTTTAAAGTATATTCAGACTTCGATGGCTTCCC